>NC_058130.1:289802809-289877753 GCF_016433145.1 Gracilinanus agilis | reverse complement strand
TGTATATATATGTGTGTGTGTGTATATATATATATATATATATATATATATATATAAATGTAGGCCTTTGATATTTTCAAATGTGGCTTAAAGAGCCCCCCTTTTCTCTTCCCATGGTAAGAAGTTTAGGAGGTCACCTAATTCCTATGAGAGAAATCTCAAAACTTACAAGTTATAATATTAAATACGTGTCCTAAGTGATGCTGTAACCTGAAAAATGTTTCAAAGAGTGTTTCAGCCTGAATTGTTGCAATCTGATAAATCCTTGGACAGGCCTAAAAACCTGACTCAAGTAAAAATTGCAATCTTAAGGAATATTCCTATATACTTGGAAACATTAGAAGACAACCAGAAGCATTGGGAAAGATTAAGGAGGATAGAAGAAGGAGGGTAGAATAAGATACAGATGGTGGGAAAGTGGAGGTAGCATTGTATTGGATCCCTATAAAATCTGAGTAAATCTGGGCATCCATGCCCACTACTTCTGAGACCTCTCAGACAGCTCCCTCTCTCTCTCTCCCTTACCCCCCTTACCCTCTCCTCCATACACACACCCCTGCTTTTTGTGAAGATACTGCTTATGCCCAGGCAGTGTTCCCTCACTCTATGCCTACCCTCCCTCCCACCTACCTCCCCATCTCTGAATAAAGCCATGTGAACTCTGCCAGTATCAAATCTCTTGTCTGCTCAGAGTGATTCATGAGGGAATAAACTCCCCCCACCCCAGAATTCCACTCCACACAAGTGGTATGTTTCTTGTTCTTCTAATATTTACTTATTCTTGTTCTTCTAATATTTACTTATCTCCTTTTTTCTCTAGATCATGTATCCATTTTGATCTTATCTTAGTGAATGGTGTGAGATATTGATTTATACCTAGTTTCTGCCAAACTAGTTTCCAGTTATTCCAGCAAGTTTTTCCAAACAGCAATTTGTTATCACAATTTCATGGATCTATGATTTCATCATATACCAGATTACTGTAATCTTTTACTGCTTTTTGTTGTTTGCTGCTGTTTGTTCTGTTCCACTTATCTACCTTTCTTTTTCTTAGCCAGTACAGATTGGTTTGATAATACCTCCTTTATAATATAACTTAAGAGCTGATATTGCTAGACCTCCTTCCTTTATACTTTTTCATTAATTTCTTTGATGTTCCTCATCTTTTATTCTCCTAACAGTGAATTATGCTACTAGTTTTCTAAGTCAATAAAATAATTTTTTGGTAATTTAATTGGGATGGCATTGAATAAGTAGATTGGTTTAGATAGGATTGTCATTTCAGTTATATTAACTCTGCCTGTCCATGAACAATGAATATTTCTCCAATTATTTAGATTTGACTTTATTTGTGTAAAAAGTGTTTTGTAGTTATTTTTCATGTAGTTATTGGGTTTGTTTTGACAAGCATTCTCCCAGGTATTTTATTCTATCTATGATTATTTTAAATGGATATCTACAGAGAATATAAAGGAGAGGGAGATATGGAGAGAAGAGAGATCTTTAGAGACAAATCTAAAACATTCTAAAAAGAGACTTTAAAAGTGTTAAAGGTGAAAGAGTCTGAGATGCCTAAAAAGTCACATGAATCAAGCACATCTCTGGTTTTTTTTTATTGTAAATTGTATTATAAAATTATAATGGGACCTCTGTTCTATTAATGAAGAATAAATGGGGAAAGTGGGAATAGAGGGAAAAATATACTATGTCTTAATTAAGGCTGTCTTATCTACTAGATGTATCTAGGAAGAGCTGTATATTATTTAATTTAAATTTAAAGCCTACTACTGTTATCTATAGTCTAAATTTCACCTCCAGAGACCTTCTTTACTAGCCCACCCATAAACACTGACGTTTTTGCCAGGAGACATAAGACAGAACATTTTGTGCTGAACTGGAAAAGCAATCATTTCCTGCAAAGAACACATTTGGTTCAGTTAAAAAGTGTTTTCACTTGAACAGAGACTGTTTTATCAACTTTTATTAGGGTTCTGTTTATCTTAGCCTTTGTGGGAGTGAAAAAAGAGTTGTTTGATTATAACTTTTAGGTAAAACTTTTGATACATCTGATAGGGTTTTTAAAAATTAAATATAGCATTTAAGTAAGTTCTCTGCTCTAAAATCACTGATATTTTTCTGAAGGCACTCATTTTTTGAGAAATCTCAATTTTTTTCACTCAATTTTTATATTTGGAGTTTTAAGTATTTCACAGGATTGGATTATTAGCTTGTACTTTTTGGGGAGTGTGTGGGGAAGGAGGACTAGAAATAATGTTTATTAGTTTTGACTTTCCATAGCTTTAAAACTATAGATCTGATTATTTTGTAGTGATTATATTCTTTACCTTTCTTGTTATTTAATGTGCAAAACAAAGGCAATATGGTTGCTGACTTAGTTTTAGTTATGTGAACCAACAATTCAGACATAAAACATGTATCATGTGTGACAGCCAAAGTTGTAACCTGGTGGTATAAAATTATATGAAAATATAAAATTGAAAGTATAAAAAAACATTTTTTCTCATCTTTCTGTCAAACAAACAGAGAAGGTGAAGAAGTAATTCCAAAAATAGTTACCTCAAAGGCCACTGATGATGTAAGTTTTAGGAAATGAATTTGAAGGAGGAATAAACCACAAATCTAGTTAGTTATATGGAGAATAGACAGAAAATACATTGTATATAAAAAAGAAGCATAGTACTAAGATAAGAACATGAGCAATATGTATATAGTATATCTCTAAAGATATTCCTATAGAGCAATTATTATTGTTGTCCTTTTTTTCAGTAATCTCTGACATTCCATGACCCTATTTGGGGTTTTCTCGGACTGGTTGTCTATTTCTTTCTCCAGCTCATTTTACAGATGAGGAAACTGAGGCAAATTAGGGTGAAGTGACTTGTCTAGGGTCACATAAGTAGTTTCTGAGGTTAGGTTTGAACTCATGAAGCTGAGTCTTCCTAATTTCAGGTCTGGCACTCTGTCTACTGTACAATCTCATTGCCTTACATAGCAATGATTTTAGCCTATGACTAAGACATTTCTCCTGGTACTAAACAAATTTGTCTCTTAGAATCTCTAAATTTGATGAAGACTCAGTTTACTTCTATGAATGTAGCAGTTTTCCTGATCTCTCAACTGATAGGTTCCCCAAATGCCAATCCCAACAAAGTATCTTGTAATAGTGGGGATTACCTTGATTTCTCATTCAAATCAATAAAACAGAGACAAGAAGTTGTTGTAAATAAGACCTTGACATCTCCATTGAATTACTCAATTACATTACTTCGATTAAACAACTACCATAACAAGATGAGAATACCTCTATAAAATCAGTTTCTCACAGGTTTTGGTTTAAATAGTAATTGACAGTCATTAGACAATGGATGAAACATTGCACAGAAAATGCATTTGGATTGACTAAATAAACTTTTTCTTGTGCTTTAATCTTGTATAATATAGCAAGCTAGTTCAAATTTCAATCCAGTCAAGGTCTTATGGGAAAATCACTTAGAGGTTAGGGATTAAGTTGAGTCCCCTTTTCCAACCTTCCTTGCCCAGAGGATGACCTTATGAACTTCAAATGATCAGACAAATGGATTTTTCATCAGTTCTGGCAGTGTCCTAGAAACAAACTAGTTATATCAAGATAGCTATCTTGGAACTTTACAAGGGCTCCAACAGAAAGCTTCACTATATGTAGGGGAGCACTTTGACAAACACTTACAAAGGCACTTTTCAGAATCTTTTTGCCATATTTAAGTAAAAATTTGCCATTTTAAGTAAAATCCACTTTCCACTGTTTCCACACTGAATATGCACTTACAAGAGAGGGTGTTATAGGTTTTTTTTTGGGGGGGGGCATATTTTATACCAATAGTTCTGCAGCCACAAAACATTCTTTTCATGAGTAAACACCTAAAAGGGAAATTGGAGACTGCGAGAAAATGGATGAAGGGGGATTAGAGATTTGAGAGAGGGACCATGTGGAGGAAAGAAAGACTCAGAGTCTAATGGTTCAGCAGCATGGAATTCAGTCTAAGTGCTCCTCTGATGGTAGGAAAAAAGAGAGAGCTACATATGGACCCAGTTTTTTTTTTTTTTTTTTCAGAATCATAGAATGGGGAATGGGAGGTAGTTAATGAACATGTGACACAGCAGAAAATTTAACACTGGCTCAGCTAACAACCACAAGATTAAAGAGGTGGAGGGTAAGACAATTTAGAAGTCAGTGCCCTGCCCCGAGGTCCAATTGCCCTTTGGACTTTAGGATCAGAGAGAAGTCAGAATACCATAAGATTAGAGTTTCACTTTTGTAAGGTTAAAAATAAGGGGAGAGAGAAAGGGGTGCTAGGAGAGACAAGAGCCAGAGTCCAGCAGCCTGCCTACTTGAGCCCCCAGCAAAAGACCTCCCCAATGGCGTGGGATCAGCCCATTTATAAATGGGCCCAACCTATGCCAGGACTAAAGAAAAGAGAACCTGGGAAGAGTAGACAATGCTGGGGGATGTAATCCCCAGGGTACAATTTTTAAAAAACACATTACCCTTCCCCCCCACCCCCCAGGATCTGTTGGGAGACCACTCTCCCCAATGGATCATTTTAAACATAACCAGCTTATAACTCTTAAGATTTTTAACTAAAGGTACATACACTACTGCAGTTTCTAAGGGGAAATTACAATAATTTGGGGATAAGAGGGAAAGAAAGATAAAAAGAACAAAACCAATTAGGGGGCAGTCCCCTTTGGCATAAAAGTATACATTCAAAACAAATGCATTCAACCCCCCAAAGTTCAATCCAACACATCCAAAAGTTTACTTTTTTACCTTTCAGAGCAGCACATGATCTCTGCAGGCATCTTCATGGCACCTTATGTAAGCAGTTCACTTAGGCAGATTCTGGGAGGTAAAAAGTCTCTTATTCTAAAATTACTCTCAAAAGAAATTAAAGTTTGCCAAATAGGATAATAATACATTCCCCCACTGAGGAGAATATTGACAAACACATCATACAGGGATACATGGCTGAGGAATAAGGTATATGAATCATTGCCAAAGAAAAATATCAAAAACATCACAAAAATCTCTTTTTTTTCCCTCTTATCCCAAAATTATTGTACATGGGAGCAATGTATCCAAGAGTCCTTTTCTCCAATTTTAATAGTTGATGGAGTAGTTAACAGGACTTGGAATGGACCCTTATAGGCAGGCTGAATTGCCCCAGTATGCCTTAAGTTCTTTATGTAAACTTTGTTACCTGGGTGCAAGTCATGGAGTAAGAAGTCTATAGGACGTGCTTGTACAGCAGCTCCAGATTCATGGAGCTCTTGCAGTTTGGTCTGCAAATCCTCTATATATGAGGCAATATAAGTCTCTCCCCCTAGTAACGATGTATATGCAGGAGAGAAAGGCTTAGCCTGTATGGATGTCCATAAACCATCTCACATGGTGAGATGTATACATCTCCTCTAGGCCTGCTTTTAAGATTAAATTGGGTGAAGGAGAATTTCAGGCCATTTTATTTATTTGTTTGTTTGTTTGTTTATTTATTCATTCATTCATTTATTTATTTTTAGGCCCTTACTTTCTATCTTGGAATCAATACTACCTATTGATTCCAAGGCAGAAGAGTGTAAGGGCTAGGCAATGGGGGTTAAATGACTTGCCCAGGGTCACACAGCTAGGAAGTGTCTGAGGCCAGATTTGAACCCAGGACCTCCCGTCTCTAGATCTGACTCTCAATCCACTGAGCCACCCAGCTGACCCTTCAGGCCATTTTATTTTTTATTTTTTTCATTTTTTTAAACATTTATTAATATTCATTTTTAACATGGTTACATGATTCATACTCCTACTTTCCCCTTCAGTCCCCCCCCCCCCCCCGCACTCTCCCCACCCATGGCCGATGCACATTTCCACTGGTTTTGTCATGTGTCCTTGATCAAGACCTATTTCCAAATTGTTGTTAGTTGCATTAGTGTGGTAGTTTCGAGTCTACATCCCCAATCATGTCCACCTCAACCCATGCGTTCAAGCAATTGTTTTTCTTATACATTTCCTCTCCTACAGTCCTTCCTCTGAATGTGGGTAGCGTTCTTTACCATAAATCCCTCAGAGCTGACCTGTGTCATTGCATTGCTGCTGGTACAGAACTCCGTTACATTCGATTTTACCATAGTATATCAGTCTCTGTGTACAGTGTTCTTCTGGCTCTGCTCCTTTCACTCTGCATCAGTTCCTGAAGGTCTTTCCAGTTCACCTGGGATACCTCTAGTTTATTATTACTTTGAGCACAATAGTATTCCATCACCCACATATACCACAATTTGTTCAGCCATTCCACAATTGAAAGACATATCCTCCTTTTCTAGTTTGTTGCCACCACGAAAAGCGCAGCTATAAATATTTTCGTACAAGTCTGTTTATTTATGATCTCTTTTGGGTACAAACCCAACAATGGTATGGCTGGATCAAAGGGCAGGCATTTTTTTATAGCCCTTTGAGCATAGTTCCAAATTGCCAACCAGAATGATTGGATCAGTTCACAACTCCACCAGCAATGCATTAATGTCCCAATTTTGCCACATCCCCTCCAACATTCATTACTCTCCCCTTCTTTCATTTTAGCCAATCTGCTAGGTGTGAGGTGATACCTCAGGGTTGTTTTGATTTGCATTTCTTTAATTATTAGAGATTTAGAACACTTTCTCATGTGCTTATTGATTCTTTTGATTTCTTTACCTGAAAATTGCCTATTCATGTCTCTTGCCCATTTATCAATTGGGGAATGGCTTGATTTTTTTATACAATTGCTTTAACTCCTTGTATATTTGAGTGATTAGACCCCTTTCAGAGTTTTTTGTTATAAAGATTTTTTCCCAATTTGTTGTTTCCCTTCTGATTTTTAAAAAAATTTTAAACATTTATTAATATTCATTTTTAACATGGTTACATGGTTCATGCTCCTACTTTCCCCTTCACCCCCCCCCCCCGCATTCCCCCCACCCATGGCCAACCCACATTTCCACTGGTTTTATCATGTGTCCTTGATCAAGACCTATTTCCAAATTGTTGGTAGTTGGATTGGTGTGGTAGTTTCGAGTCCACATCCTCAATCATACCCACCTCAACCCATGCGTTCAAGCAGCTGTTTTTCTTATATGTTTCCTCTCCTGCATTCCTTCCTCTGAATGTGGGTAGTGTTCTTTACCATAAATCCCTCAGAATTGTCCTGGGTCATTGCATTGCTGCTGGTACAGATTCCCTTCTGATTTTGACTACATTGTTTTTGTTTGTACAAAAGCTTTTTAGTTTAATATAATCAAAACCATTTAATTTACATTTTGTAATTTTCTCTAACTCTTGCTTCGTTTTAAAGTCTTTCCTTTCCCAGAGATCTGACAACTATACTATTCTGTGTTCACTTAACTTATTTATAGTTTCCCTCTTTATATTCAAGTCATTCACCCATTCTGAATTTACCTTGTTGTAGGGTGTGAGATGTTGATCTAAACCTAATCTCTCCCATATTGTTTTCCAAATTTCCCAGCAGTTTTTGTCAAATAGTGGATTCATGTCCTAAAAGTTGGGCTCTTTGGGTTTATCATACACTGTCTTGCTGACATCATTTACCCCAAGTCTATTCCACTGGTCCTCTCTTCTGTCTCTTAGCCAGTACCATATTGTTTTGATGACTGCTGCTTTATATCATTGTTTAATATCTGGTACTGCTTCCTTCACATTTTTTTTTCATTATTTCCTTTCCTTCACATTTTTTTCATTATTTCCCTTGATATTCTTGATCTTTTGTTATTCCAAATGAAATTTGTTATAGTTTTTCCTAATTCAGTAAAGAAGTTTTTTGGTCGTTTGATAGGTATGACGCTAAATAGGTAAATTAATTTGGGTAGAATGGTCATTTTTATTATGTTAGCTCATCCTACCCATGAACAATTAATGGCTTTCCAATTGTTGAGATCCAGTTTTATTTGTTTGGAAAGTGTTATGTAGTTGTTTTCATATAATTGCTGTGTTTGTTTTGGTAGATAGATTCCTAAGTATTTTATATTGTCTAGGGTGATTTTAAATGGTCTTGTTCTTTCTACCTCTTGCTGCTGTGATGTGTTGGAAATATATGGAAATGCTGATGATTTATGTGCATTTATTTTGTATCTTGCAACTTTGCTAAAGTTGTTGATTATTTCTAGCAGCTTCTTAGTTGATTCTCTAGATTTTTTAAGTATACCATCATATCATCTGCAAAGAGTGATAACTTAGTTTCCTCCTTGCCTATTTTGATACCTTCAATTTCTTTTTCTTCTCTAATTGCAACTGCTAGTTTTTCTAGTACTTTGTTGAATAATAGAGGTGCTAATGGGCATCCTTGTTTCACTCCTGGTCTTATTGAGAAGGCTTCTTATTTATCCCCATTGCATATGATGCTTGTTGAGGGTTTTAGGTATATACTGTTTATTATTTTTAGGAAAGGTCCTTCTATTCCTATACTTTTCAGTGTTTTCAATAGGAATGGATGCTGTATTTTGTCAAAGGCTTTTTCAGCATCTATTGAGATAATCATGTGATTTTTGTTTGTTAGACTGTTGATATGGTCAATTATGAGGATGGTTTTCCTAATGTTGAACCATCCTTGCATTCCTGGTATAAATCCCACCTGATCATGGTGGATGATCTTGATTACTTGTTGGAGTCTCTTTGCTAGTATTCTATTTAAGATTTTTGCATCTATGTTCATTAGGGAGATTGGTCTATAGTTTTCTTTCTCTGTTTTTGATCTCCCTGGCTTTGGAATCAGTACCATATTTGTGGTATTTGGTAGGACTCCTTCTTTGCTTATCATATCAAATAATTTGTATAGTATTGGGAGTAGCTGCTCTTTGAATATCTGATAGAATTCACTTGTGAATCCATCAGGCCCTGGCAATTTTTTCTTAGGGAGTTCTTTGATGTCTTGTTCAATTTATTTTTCTGATATGGGATTATTTAGGTATTCTATTTCTTCTGCTGTTTATCTAGGCAATTTATATTTTTGTAAATATTCATCTATATCTCCTTAATTGTTATATTTATTGCCATATAATTGGGCGAAATAGTCTTTAATGATTGCCTTAATTTCCCCTTCATTAGAGGTGGGGTCTCCCTTTTCATCTTTGATACTGTCAATTTGGTTTTCTTCTTTCCTTTTTTTTATTAGATTGACCAGTACCTTGTTTATTTTATCTGTTTTTTCAAAATACCAGCTTCTAGTCTTATTTATTAATTCAATAGTTCTTTTACTTTCGATTTTATTAATTTCTCCCTTGATTTTTAGTATTTCTAATTTAGTTTTCATCTGGGGATTTTTAATTTGCTCACTTTCTAATTTTTTGAGTTGTATGCCCAATTCATTAATCTCTGCCCTGCCTAATTTGTTAATATATGCACTCCAGGATATAAATTTCCCCCTGAGTACTGCCTTGGCCGCATCCCATTTTCTTCAATGAAATTGTTGATTGTTTCTATGATTTCTTCTTTGACTAGCTGGTTTTGGAGAATAATATTATTTAATTTCCAATTAGTTTTTGATTTGCCTGTCCAGGTGCCCTTACTAATTATTAGTTTTATTGCATTATGATCTGAGAAAGTTACATTTATCATTTCTGCTCTTTTGCATTTGTTTGCAATGTTTCTATGCCCTATTACATGGTCAATCTTTGTGAATGTACCAAGGTGACAATAATGGCTGGGCAGCAGTTTTGAATTCTTACAAGCGCGTGGTCTAATGACTTTGTCTATCAGCATGGCTTTAATTAAAATACTAATTTCTATATTTATATCAGCCTTTATTATTTTTTATCTTAATAATTATGGCAACCACACAGTCAAAATTCGAACTTTCAATCTTCCAGATAGCCTAACGCTAGCCATGCTTTCTTTTTGGCCTGGCTCAGCTCTTTTGAGCACTTTTTTAAAAAAGGAAAGTGGCTTTCCTTGCCATGCTTTTGCTAAAAGCAACAGCACGTTTTTGCCTCAGGTGGGACTCAGCCAGCCAGTCCAGGCCAAACCACCTTGGGAGGTCAGGCCAGCAGATTCTGGCTTTTGGCTTTAAAACTAAAATGCCGGAGCCCAGCCAGTGTGCCTCTGCCACTGATCTCCTGACTTCAGACCTGATCTCCATTCCTGACTACAAGCCTGCAAGCGTTCCTGCCTACTCTGATCTCCGCCGCTTTTCCTGACTCGCCAGAGCAGACCTCTTCTCTGATCCTGACGCTGGTGCTGCTAGTCCTGCTAGTCCTGCTAGTCCCAGAACCCTGAGCCCCAACAGCATTGACCCCAGGCTGCTGCCTTTGCCAAGATCTAGATCTTCAGAGACTGCTTCAGCTCTGCTGATAAAGAACTTGGGAAGTATATTTCCCTTTCTCCCTATTTCTAGCCTTCCATGTGTTTCTCTAAAGACCTAATTTAGGCAACCCCCACCCACACAAGCTCTATACGTGATATTTTCTACAAAACTGACCTAAGTTTTTCTCTAGCCCTGAGCCCATGACCCGACACCACGTGGACATAGCGTTTACCCTTAATTGGACCGCATGGCCTATTCACCCCCATACCTGCTCAGAACTTTGAACTGAGAGCAAAGACTGATTATAAAAAAAAAAAACCCTTAAACTCAGCAGAACTCAGACTTTTAAACCTTGGAATTGAATGAGTTTTATTTCTGTTTTAAAGAGACTATATCTTACCGTATTTTGCTAATTAGTTTTGTAAATTAATCTTGCTTATTTCGTTGATTTTCCTGTTGCACTGAATCATTTTAAGTTAATGTAGTTTGTGGCTGCTAGATTAATTCTGTTATGATTTTTATTGTAACTCCCAAATAATGAGAAAAATCTATTAGAACTGGTAAGAGGTTTTGACCAGCTTGTTGATCTGATACTACTGGATTTATAGAGCACATGTCTTTTAAAATTTATTCTGTCTTGGTAATTGTAAAGAAACTTGGAAGTTTCCATGCTTTGAGAATTACGTTGTCATTTTACAAGAGGTCTTACTTTAAATCCTTAAGAATTGTTGTCTTAAAGGATAAAGCTTTTATATATTTTATTATAAGAGAAATTATTGCCTTAAATGGGTAGAAGCATTTCCTACCCAGGATTTTTTTTAAACCAGGAAGCCACGGAGCTCCTGTATATTCTTATCTGAGGATAATTTAGACTAGAAGATTTTTTAAATATCAGATTTTGCTATGGAAGCAATAACAGAATTTGTTGACAAACTCTTAGCCAAGATTTAAAAGTTGTAACAAGTATATGATTTTTAAACATCATTGTTTATTGTTTTAAAATGTGCTATTGGAAATGGTGGTACTCTATTTGAATGTGCATTGTGAATCTGGTATTTGTAAGATTCATTTACACTCACAGAATGAAAAATCTCATTTTTGAGTAACATAACCCTTCTAGTTCTAAGCTATATCTATCTATCTATCTATCTATCTATCTATCTATCTATCTATCTATATATATATACATATATATATATTTGATTTTTAAAACATTTTTTTAATTAGACCAATTGATTTTTCCTTTTCCTCATCTTGTACTGGAAGTACATATATAATCATTATTTATCCTTTTTCTTATTCTACAGCAATATAAGCTTAATGCAAATACCTGAGCCTGAGACTGAGAATATGGGACTGTGATTAAATGCCTCTCTGATTCCAGAAGGGAACATAAAGCCGTTAATTAGTGCTAAAGAAAGCACATGGTCAGAGACTTGGCTGACTAAAATCTGCATGGATTGCAGATTTCTATGCCAATACTTTAGTGCTTGGAAATTTGGGTTTGAGTCCTGGAGTCCCAGTCTTTTCTAAAACTTTAGAGGACGTGGGTCCCCTTGACTAAAATTCCTAGGCCAGCACCTAAGATTGGTTATTTATTTGGCTCACTTCCCTGAAAAGCTGATAGAAAATCAGATCAGAGAGAGACATTTCCCTTTAGTCCTGGCCCTGAATGGGTAATTGCGAACTGCTGAATTCACTTTAATTATGCCTTGATTCAAAGGTCTAAGTTCATTTTCCCTACATTTTTTGCACATTTTACATTTCATTCACAAGTTAATTTTTTTCTTCTTTTTTCTTGAATTTTCTTCTTTTTATTTTGCCAATTGATTTCATACAACCCCCATGACTCAGCCACTCATCCTTAGCTGACCTGAGGTACCCTTTTTAAGAAAAAAGGTGTGTTTAGAATTTCCCTCAGGGGGATGGGATATATGTTAAGTTTTTTAAAATTCGATAATGTAAAAATTATGTATATTTAACCCTTTTAGGAGTAATTTCAGGGGGAAATGTATAAATTCTCAGAAGAAAATGTATGTTTTATAATCTATAATGTAAAGTTTAAATTCTTCTGAGAATAATTTCAGGATAAGGATCTTGCCATCTCCCCAGAATCCAGACGACGAACCTGTTTGGTGAAGACACCATGAAGATGTCTTAAAAGCCTTCACTGTACCATGAAGACCAAATTTGAAGTTTGGGGTGCAGTTGATTGAACTATGGGGAGTGGAAATTGAGTTGTATATATTGTTTTAATTGTGCACTGTTATACCAATAGGGGACTGCCCCCAAATTGGTTTTTTGTCAATGCGGCTAGTTTTATCCATTTGTTTATCCTTTTCTTTTATCTCCCAAATTCTTAAATTTTAGAAGTTGTCCGTTTTCATAGGTCCAGCGAAGAAAAAGGGCTAACCTTTTTTTTTGCCAGGCCTCAGGGGGAATTGTAAAAGTGAAATTTGGGAAATGCCATCTAAAAAAAAAAAAAGATATATATATATATATATATATTTACTATGGACACGTGGGGACCTTAAAACTACATTTCCCGTGGTCCAATGGGTTTCCGTTTCCTGTTCTTTGGGCGTGGGGACACCTCCGTCACCACGCAGAGGTCAGTTTAAATCTCCTGGGTTAGGAGGAAGTCCCTCTCTTGGCTAGCAGACTCAGGAAGAGATGGGAGGTAACAATAATGGCTGGGCGGCAGTTTTGAATTCTTACAAGCGTGTGGTCTAATGACTTTTTCTATCAGCATGGCTTTAATTAAAATACTAATTTCTATATTTATATCAGCCTTTATTATTTTTTATCTTAATAGCTGCTAGTGTAAGGGGTGATTGAAAGAGTAGTTTCAGTGCACACACTAAACCTTTATATGTACTTGTTCTCTTTTCTGGTTCATCTGTTAATACTTTGAGGGAATGGATGTTTTAGTTTCATCCTGTGTATCTTCAGTGATACATTTTAGCTGTTTTATAAATTATTTTGATTGATTAAGATATATTTGTTTTGGAATGGGATGATAGTCATGTATTTTTTCCTTCTCATTTTACAATGATCATGATCGTATTAGTACATATTTATATAGTGCTTTACACATGTTTTCTCAGTCACTCTCAGAATAACTTTATAAGAGAGATTGTATTATTTGCTTTCTCTGCAAACTAAGGCTTTCATAGATAGGCTTTCTGACTCCAAATTTAGTCCACTTTCCATTACACTCTATGAGCATAACTACTCTGTTCTTGTTAAGAACAGGGAAGACCATTCTATCAATTCTGCAATGTGGTCTCTTATTTTGAGTAAAAGGCTTCCATCAAGCTTCTAGTACTTTTCCCTAAATTGTCCAAGGCCCTGACAGCTTTATCCTAAGGTGAAACTCATATGAACAAAATTTCCTTCAGGTCACATCCTCTTTATACTTAGCTCTAATCATTCAATCCTCATTGTTCTACACTGTATGGTCCCTTATTCCTTTCCTTTCAACCCAATGTGACACTCTAATATTCCACTCAAAAGCTTTTCCTTCCACTGTGCTCTCTAGAATGCATGCTCAATTTGCACTAAACTTACTTTCATCTCACTTTAATGAATTCTCTCTCTGTCTTCTCCCTCAAATGACTGGTTGAAGTGGGGGAATTAGAATATTCCTTAGTACTCATTGTCACTTTCTAATTTTACCTCTAATACCGTCTCTCTCTAATTACCTATTATATATATTGGACTCGATACTATACAAGATCTGTAGATATCTTAAACTCAACATGTCAAAAACTGAATTTGTTATCTTTCCTCCCGATCTTTGTCCTCTCTTAACTTCCATTTTACTGTTCAAGGTAATATAATGCTCCTAATTACTTGCTACCTTGCAATACTAGTAGATTCTCTCTTTCATTCCCCATATCAAATCTGCTACCCTGGTCTGTTAATTTTGTCTTTGTGACAGCTTTCAAATACGCCCTCTTCTCTCCTTTGACACTGTCAATATCCTAATGTAATCTTTCTTCACCATATGTATGAACTACTACAATAGATTGCTAGTTTGTTAGTCAGCATCAATTCTCTCCTTATTCCAATCCATCCTTCACTCAGCTGTCAAATTGATCTTTCATAGGTATGACTTCATCACTGTCCTAGATGAGCAATTAATATTTCTCTAACTAATGAAGTCTATTTTTGTTTGTTTAAATAATGCTTTTTTTTTAAACCCTTAACTTCTGTGTATTGGTTCATAGGTGGAAGAGTGGTAAGGGTGGGCAATGGGGGTCAAGTGACTTGCCCAGGGTCACACAGCTGGAAAGTGTCTGAGGTCGGATTTGAACCTAGGACCTCCCGTCTCTAGGCCTGACTCTTAATCCACTGAGCTACCCAGCTGCCCCCATAAATAATGCTTTTTAATTGTATTCATATAGCCCTTGCATGTAGACTCCCCAATACTTTATACATTCTAGACATATTTTAATGGAATTAATTTTAATCTCTTCCTGCTGAATTTTATCTGAATTATAAAAAATGCCAATGATAAAGGTGAATACATTTAATATCTCCTAAGTTTACTGAAGCCATTCATCCAATTGATTTTTAGGTAATTGTGTGGTTATTCTGTCACAGCATCTTATCATCTACAAAAGCAATAATTTTGTTTCTTTAACTTTGCTTATTTTGTTAGTTGCTTTTTCTTATCATATTGCTATCAGTAACTACTAGAACTATGTCAAATAGAACTGATGATAATCCCCATTCTTATTTCATTCAAAAAAATTCTAGTTAATCCCCATTACATATAATAATGGCTCTTGGTTTTAGAAGGACTTATGAAGGACTCATTTATTCCTTTATTTTCTGTTGTTTTAAAGATAGAAATGGAGGTTATGTTTTATCCAAACCTTTTTGTCATCACTTAATAAAATCATATGGCTTTATTGCTATTGTTTTCAATATGGCCAAATTTATTTATAGTTTTCCTAAATTAACTAATCTTGAATTTCTAGTAAAAATCTAACCTGGTCATAATGTATAATCTTTGTGATATATTGTTTTAGCCTCATTGCTAATATTTTATTTTAAATGTTTACATCAGTATTTGTTAAGATATTCTTTCTCTGTTTTGACTTTTTCTGGTTTAAGTATTGACTATATTTGTGTTATAGAAAGGATTTGATAAGAACATCTCTTGTAATTATTTCATATACTATGTATAATATAAAAGTTATTCATGAATGGTTCATTGAATTCCTTTGTGAGCTCTTAATATTTTTTCTTATGGGAGTATGGCTTCAACTAATTTTTCTGATTATTAAATTTCTCTGTTTCTTGGTCTGTTGATCTGACTTTCCATTTTTTATAAATATTTGTCTGACATACATATGCACATATGTATACGTATCTATTAAAGACCTGTAAATGGGTAAGAAAAATTTTCATAAAATCCTTTATTGATCATTTGTTGTAAATTTTTCTTCTTGAAATTTTAATTTGGTTTTCTTTTTTTTAAATCAGGTTCATGAAAGGTTTATCTATTTTTCAAGTTAGTTTCTATTTTAATTTTTAATTCAATGACTTTTCCCTTTAATTTTGTTAAGCTTCTAGTTGATTTTCAAGCTTTATATTTTGTTGCATAATTGAATTTTTGATATATTTATAAACGAGGTTTTTCTTAATGGCTATCATCAAATATCCCTAACTGTGATGTTATTTAATTGTTAATGAAATTATTTGTAATTTCTATTAATTTATTTGAGCCACTAATTCTTTAGGACTAAGTCATTTATCTTCCATTTGTTTTTAATCCTTCTTTCAAGCCTTTCATTGAGTATTTTTTTTTATTATCTTTTGGTTAGTAATGGACATATTTAATATTATTGTTTTACTGCTTTTGTGTTCAAGATTTTTATACCCTAGAACCTGAATTATTTTCGTAAATACTTTACAGAACATTGAGAAAGAGGTTTAATATTCTCTCCCCATTCAGAAATTGCTGGAGTCAGTTAGGTAGCTCATTGGATAGTACTGAACCTGCAGATGGGAATATTTGAATTAAAATCCAACCTCAGAGACTTATTCCCTGTGTGACCTAGGCAAGTCACTTAACCGTTTTCTCCCTTTAGTCTACTGGAGGACATGTTAACTACTTAAGTATCTTTGCCAAGAAAACACCATGGGCAGCATAGTCCATAGAGCACTGATGGTTTTTAAGAGATGGCGTGCCAAGTCCCACTCCACCCCTCTGAGTGAGTGCCATGCCAAGCCCCCACCAGAGAATGTGTGCTGTGCCCCTTCCCCCCACCAAGTGCCAGGTGTGCTTCCACTCCTTACCCCCACACAGGGGAGGGAAAAAGTGTTCCCTTTGGGCTGCTAGGTGGAGGGTTGAGTGAAGTGAGGACAGAATGTCCTCAGCAAGTGTAGAGAAGGGGAGAGGAGTGGCTGAAGCACTCTTGTCCCCTCCATCTCTGGCACCTGTAAGCTGCCCACCTTACCCCCTATGCTCTCCCGTTGGGCTGTTGGGCAGAGGGGCAAGTGATGTGGAAAATGTCATTAGGTGTGGTAGAGAAGGAAAAGGAAGCAGCTCTGCTTGAGTCCCTCTGCCTTTCTAGTAACAAACTTGGAGGGAGGAGTGACCATGTACCCATAGGGAGTGCTCTGCATGCCATTTTTGGAACTCATGCCATCAGTTCACCATCACTGCCATAAAATCTTTGAGTCACACATGACTGAATCATCTGAACAACTAATTGCTAGATCTCTGTGTATAGCTATTTCAAAAATTCTCTTCATTTTCTTAAATGTATTTTTCGTTGAATGGGCATTTAGATCTAGTATCTAATACTGAAAGGTATACATTTAGTTCCCCCACGTTTTCCCCGAGTTTTTAAAAAACATATGTATGTGTGTGTATATATATATATATATATGTATATATATATATGTATTTTTTTTAAATTTAGAATATTTTTCCATTGTTACAAGATTCATGTTCTTTCCCTCTCCTCTTCTTTCTCCCCTCCCCTCCCTGACAAGCAATTCCACTGGATTATACATATGCCATTGTTCAAAACCTCTTTCTGTATTGTTCATATTTTTAATACTCTTCTTCTAAAGTCAAAACCCCAGTCACATATCCAACAAACCACATATGTTTTTCTTCTGAATTTCTACTCTCACAGTTTCTGTGTACAATGTTCTCTTGGTTCTGCTTCTTTTACTCTGCATCAGTTCCTGGAGATCTTTCCAGTTCACATAGAAATCCTCCAGTTCATCATTCCTTTCAGCACAATAGTATTCCATCACTATCAGATATTACAATTTTTTCAGCCATTTCCCAATCAAAGGACAACCATTTATTTTCCATTTTTTTGCCACCACAAAGAACATGGCTATAAATACTTTTGTACAAGTATTTTTCCTGACTCTTTCAGGTACAAACCCAGTAAGTGGTATGGCCGGATCAAAGGTCAGGTAGTCTTTTAAAGCCCTTTGGGCATAGTTCTGTAGGAAAATATAAGTAATGGGGTCACCAGGGATATTAAAAATCAACTAGGGGCAGCTGGGTAGCTCAGTGGAGTGAGAGTCAGGCCTAGAGACAGGAGGTCCTAGGTTCAAACCCGGCCTCAGCCACTTCCCAGCTGTGTGACCCTGGGCAAGTCACTTGACCCCCATTGCCCACCCTATGAGACAATACACCAAAGTACAAGGGTTTAAAAAACAAAACAAAACAAAACAAAATCAACTATGGGGTTTGTGGGAACACTCTCTGGGATGTAAGAGAGACTATAACTGAACACTGAAGTCTTGTACAGCTACACCACTCCCAACTGAAAAAATAACAGCCAACTGTCACTCTGGCCAGAGGCCTTGAATTAACTGACAAGGTGACAAGGTGAAATTGGGTTTTAATTAGAAACAACTAAAAGGAGGGATAGGAATGACTACTCTAAAATCTTAGCACCTAATAACAAAACCCAAAGGGACAGGGAAGGACTTATTCAACTACACTAATTTAAGCTATCTAACTAACAGGGCCCAAGGAGCTATACTGGAGTCTCTGGGTTTCTGCCTCAAACCTGGAACCTGCCAGGCTTGAGTACAGCTGGGGCTTTTGTGGCTTTGGGATTTCTCACTGCAATCCACTGATGATGTCTGGATGCCAGGAGCTACAGTTGTCTCAGGAACCAAGTAGTAAGGGGTTTACTTGAAGCACTGTCCTCTTTTCTTGGCTCTGTAGATCTTGTTCTTTTCTTAAATGCCACACCACACAGGATCCCAGGGGAAAACAGGATGCAAGGTGTCCTTTGCTCTGAGGTCTCCCAGGCTGGCAACAGTTTTTGCCTACCACTAATGGAGTCCACACACAAATAGACACAGATAGACTTCCTCCTCCTTCATTCCAACCTCGAATTCCTAGCTCCAGCTCCTTCCTGCTAGGTACTTCCTAATCAATATATAATCAATACCTAATAACTAGCTAATCTAATCTTACTCATAACAGTTCCAAGTTGCCTTCCAGAATGGTTGGATCAATTCACAATTCCATCAGCAATGCATTAGTGTCCCAATTTTACCACATCCCCTCCGATATTTATCCCTATCCTTTGCTTCTATATTGGCCAGTCTGCTAGGTGTGAGGTGATACCTCAGAGTTGTTTTGATTTGCATTTCTCTAATCAGGAGGCATTTAGAACACTTTTTCAGGGACAACTGGGTGGCTCAGTGGATTGAGAGCCAGGCCTAGAAACAGGAAATCTTAGGTTCAAATCTAGCCTCAGACACTTCCTAGCAGTATGACCCTGAACAAGTCATTTAACCCCCATTGCCTACCCCTTACCATTCTTCTGTCTTGGAACCAATACACAGTATTGATTCTAAGACAGAAGGTAAGGTTTTTAAAAAAAAGAACACTTTTTCATGTGCTTATTGATAGTTTTGATTTCTTCATCTGAAAGCTGCTTATTCATATCCCTTGACCATTTGTCAAATGGGGAATGGTTTGATTTTTTTTGTAAATTTGATTTAGTTCCTTATATATTTGGGAAATTAGACCTTTGTCAGAGAATTCTGTTATAAAAACGGTTTACTGGTTTGTTGTTTCCCTTCTAATTTTTGTTGCATTGGTTTTGTTTGTACAAACCCTTTTAAATTTCATATAATCAAAATTATTCATTTTACATTTTGTAATGTTCTCTATCACCTGCTTGGTCTTAAATTCCTTCCTTTCTCATAGATTTGACAATACTAGTCTATGTTCACTTCATTTATGATTTCATTCTTTATATTTTTAAGTCATTTACACAATTTCAATTTATCTTGGTATTGTGTGTGAAATGTTGATCTAAACCTAATTTTCCCCATACTGTTTTCCAATTTTTCCAGCAGTTTTTGTCAAATGAATTCTTGCC
This sequence comes from Gracilinanus agilis, assembly GCF_016433145.1. Taxonomy (NCBI): domain Eukaryota; kingdom Metazoa; phylum Chordata; class Mammalia; order Didelphimorphia; family Didelphidae; genus Gracilinanus; species Gracilinanus agilis. Next base: position 289,858,024 of record NC_058130.1, on the reverse strand, counting down.
TCAAAAGCTAGGATCTTTGAGTTTATCAAACACTAGGTTGCTGAGGTCATTTACCCCTAGTCTATTCCATTGATCCACCCTTATATCACTTAGTACCATATTGTTTTGATAAGCAGTGCCTTATAGTACAGTTTAAAATCTAGTACTGCTAGGCCTCCATCCTACACATTTCCCTCCCCCAACCCCATTATTTCCCTTGATATTCTTGATCTTTTGTTTTTCCAGATAAATTTTTTTTCTTTTCTTTTTTTTTTTTTTAACCCTTACCTTCTGTCTTGGAGTCAATACTGTGTTGGCTCCAAAGCAGAAGAGTGGTAAAGGTAGGCAATGGGGGTCAAGTGACTTGCCCAGGGTCACACAGCTGGGAAGTGTCTGAGGCCAGATTTGAACCTAGGACCTCCTGTCTCTAGGCCTGGCTCTCAATCCACTGAGCTACCCAGCTGCCCCCTCCAGATAAATTTTGTTATAGTTTTTTTCTAATTTTATAAAAAAATTTTCTTGGGAGTTTCATAAGTATAGTACTGAATAAGTAAATTAATTTAGGCAGGATCGTATTAGCTTATCCTACCCATGAGTAATTCATGTTTTTCAATTATTTAGATCTTGTTTTAATTGAGTGAAAAGTGTTTTGTAGTTGTGTTCATATAATTCCTGTGTTTGTTTTGGCAAATAGATTCCTAAATATTTCATATTGTCTAGAGTGATTTTAAATGGAGTTTCTCTTTCTAACTCTTGCTGCTGAGTTTTATTGGAATGCTGATGATTTCTGTGGGTTTATTTTGTACCCTGCAACTTTGATTAAGATGTTAATTATTTCCACTAGCTTTTTAGTTCATTTTCTAGGATTCTTTAAGTATACCATCATATCTTCAAAGAGTGATAGTTTAGATTCCTCATTGCCTACTTTAATACCTTTAATTTCTTTTTCTTTCTTTGCTACTGCTAGTGTTTCTGGTACAATGTTAAATAATAGAGGTGATAATGGGCATTCTTGTTTGACTCCTGATCTTATTGAGAAGGATTCTAACTTATCCCCATTACAAATGTTGCTTACTGATGGTTTTAAATATATACTGTGTAAGAAAACTCTCTTACAAAGGGTAAATCAGAAAGGGAAACCCTGGGATGGTTTTACTGTGGTTAGCCCAGAGTGTTGATTAGCTAACCTAAGAGAAACCCTAACTGACTAAGTAGAGAGCCAATGGCTTCTCCCTGCCTGGCTAGTCCTTTATCAGAAAGCTAGAAAGAATGGCTTGTTAATTCTTATAGAAATGGGGGACCTCCTAGGAGATGTTGGTTAATTCTCATCAAAAGGGATTGACCAGTTGACCTCAGGAGGGAAACCCCTTTTGGTTGACAGGTTATGGCTGTTCCCTCTCTGTCCCAAGAGAGAAGGTGAAAGAAAAGAGGGAGCAGAGGTCTGTCCAGGATAAAGACATAGAAGGAATTGAAGATTGGCTTTTGTTCAGGTCTTTGCTTAATGCCTGAACTTTCCTTCTTGTCTCCCTCAAGATTCAGCTTAACTTGAGTTTACTGAGAGCCTTCTTCCCTAAGGAAGTGTTATGAGGAAAATTATGATTTTAGACATTGAGTGTAAATAGCCAGGGTTTAATTTTCCCATTTACAGAACCCTTTCTCCCTTCAGGCCCCCTTTACCCATACAGTTGACCTGACTGCTTAATATTAACTAAAGGTTTTTAATAACAAGTTCAAAGGGAAGGGGTGAGGATTGAGGGAATTAGGATTTTGCCCTACACCTAAAGCACAGAGTGGTTTCAAGTCTCTCTCAGACCTGACTTCAGAGCTCATAGGCTTATGGAGATGCTATTCCTATGCTAGATTTCTTGAGTTCAAAGTCATTAGCAGTAGTCAGCTACCTTAGCCTGTCTCTCTGCGTTGTTACCCCTCAAGACAGGCTTTCAGTTCAGCCAACTCCTAAATCCTTTTCATCTGGTAGCAGAATTCTCTTCACATATTGGGGCAGAGGCAAGAGTTGGGAAGATCCCAGGAATTGATATATTTTCTATCCTGAGAGGCAGAGAGCAAGCTCCTTTCAATCTCCAGATCCAGGACGGAACCCCTGAGACCAACAGTCCTTTCCCAGAAGTCTCTCCTCTTCCCCTCTCCAACTGCCTTCATGGTTAATTAAACCTTCTCCTAACATTCCAAACCATCTCTGTGCAATTTTCCCTACAACTGCATATCATTTTGAGGAAAGGCCCTTCTATTCCTAAACCTTCTCATATTTTCAATTGGAATGGGTGTTTTATTTTGTCACAGGCTTTTTCTGCATCTATGGAGATAATTGTGACTTTTATTGGTTTGGTTGTTGATATGGTTAAGTATGTGGATGATTTTCTTAACATTAAAACAGCCCTTCATTCTTGGTATAAATCCCACCTGGTCATAATGAATAATTCTTGTGAAACTTGCTGTAATCTCTTTGCTAGTATTTTATTTAAGATTTTTGCATCCATGTTCATTAGGGAGATTGGTCTCTAGTTTTCTTTCTCTGTTTTTGGCCTTCCTGGCTTTTTAATCAGTACCATATTTGTGTCAGAAAAAGAATTTGTTAAGACATCTTCTTTGCTTATTTTGTAAAACAGTTTGGATAGCATTGGACTTAGTTGTTCTTTAAATGTTTTTTTTTAAACCCTTAACTTCTGTGTATTGGCTCCTAGGTGGAAGAGTGGTAAGGGTGGGCAATGGGGGTCAAGTGACTTGCCCAGGGTCACAGAGCTGTGAAGTGTCTGAGGCCAGATTTGAACCTAGGATCTCCCATCTCTAGGCCTGACTCTCATTCCACTGAGCTACCCAGCTGCCCCTTCTTTAAATGTTTTGATAGAATTCACCTCTGAATCTATCTAGCCCTGGGGATTTTTTTCTTAGGGAGTTCACTCCCTAATTTTTATTCAATTTCTTTTCCTGATGTGGGATCATTTAAATATTCTGTTTCCTCTTTTGTTAATCTGGGAAATTTATATTTTTGTAAGTATTCATCCATTTCACCTAGATTGTTATATTTCTTTTGTTAAAATGATGGTTAAACTGTTATTATGATGATGGAGAGAAACTTAAAGGTATGATTGTCTGATAGACTTGTGTATGTGCTATGCTTATTTCAATTGGATTACCTGCTACCTTTTATCTTTATCCTGTGTATGTCAATATGCCTTATGTTTTTTTCTTGTAGACAACTTAAACTAGCATTCTGGTGTTTAATCTACATTGCTATCTGCTTGCATTTTATGGGTGACTTCATCCTATTCACATTCATGGTTATGATTATCATCTGTGTATTCCCCTTCCTTCTTTTATCCTAACCCTACTCCTTCTATTCTTTCCCTTTCCTGCAGTGTTTTGCTTTTAGTCAATCTCTACCCTTTCCCCTCCCATTATATTACTCCCCTTACCCCCGGCTCCATTCTTACTTCCCTCTTTCTATAGAATTTTTTGAACGCTACCCACTGCTCCCAGATTCTCCCTCCCTTGTATTCCTCCCTTCCCTACCACCTCGTTTCTTATTCCCCTTCTGTTTTTCTATAGGGTAAGATACAATTCTATACCCCAATGTGTCTGGCTGTTCTCTCTCTGAGCCAATTTCAATGAGAGTACAGTTTAAGTATTACCTATCACCAAACTCTTGCTCTCTTCCATTGTATTGGTTCCCCTTTCCCCCAATTCTTTATGTAATATATCTTGCCCCTTTTAACTACTATGACAATGATAACAATTTTTTAGAGTTATATATATATATATATATATATATATATATATATTATCATTCCATATAGGAATATAAGCCCTTAAATTTTTCCTCGTTTTTGTTTACCTTTTCATGCTTCTCTTGGATTTTGTATTTGTGCCTCAGATTTTCAGTTCAAGTCTGGTCTTTTCTTCAGGAATGCTTGGAAGTCCTCTATTTTATTAAATGGCCATACTTTTCTCTGAAAGAATATAGTCAGTTTTGCTATTTTCTAGTTTTATTTCATGTGCCTCTGTTTCCAAATGATCTATTTTGCTTTTTAAATTATTTTCCCAGTTTTCTTCAGCCTGTGTTATTTGTTTTTTGGATTCTTTTTTGAACTCTTCCAGAGCCTGAGTCTTGTTTGTTGGGGTTTCTGAGGTTTTTTTTTAATGTTCTTTGGTCTGCTTCTGTTCATCTGTTTTTTGTTGTTTTTCTGAATAGAAGCTTTTAATCATTGTTTCTTTTTTTTTTCTTCTGTTGTTTACTCATACTCTTTCTTTGTACACTTTCTTCTCTTGTTATTTGCTGGCTCTGTGAGTTTGAGTTTTTCTCCTCTCTAGAGGCTTCTTCTCTGCTCTGCTTGCATATTAGATTAGGCTAATTGAGCTGGTCTGCATTGTGTCCTGATGCCAAAACTTCCCAGACTTCTGGCAGAGGTTTAAGATGGAGGTGTGGTGGTGGAAGGATATAACCAGTCTGCCCTCTCTTTTGCTTCTCTCCACCTGCTGCCTCCTTGCCAGCTGTGAGCAGAACCCTGAACTTCATGTAGTTGTGGTAGCAAGATACTCTGTCACAGTTGGATCTTTCACCCTGAGATCCCACTGTCCACCTGAGTCTCAGCACAGTAGGTGGGGGGGAGGAGCATTGATACCTTCCTTCTTTCTTTTCCTTATACAAAGAATTCAATCTTCTCTGTGTACCTTTTAAGTTGAATCGACCAGGAAGATTTGGTTTTGGTTTTCTGTCCCCCTTAAAGTGCTTTGTTTTTTATTGGTGTGGAAGGGTTTTCACAGAGGAATTGATTTTTGCTGTTTGCCTCCACCTTGACTCCTTCCCCTAGTTTTACTTTATATCTCCCTGTAACCCATAAAGCTTTTCTTTTAAGTATTTAGATGCCATTTGGTATACATATTAAGTAATGCAATTAATTTATGGCATAAGATACCTTTCAGTTTTATCTCTTGAATCTCAAGCTTTCTTATCGTATTGTTGATTATATGCTGCCAAGCCTTAGCTTTGGATCACTTCCACCATTAGTTGTCATTGTGCCTATTTATGTGCTGCTGAATGAAGGTAGAGAAAATCACACAACTATTCTGGTTGGGTCTATTATAAATTCATGTTGCATAATTCAGCTGGGCCCTCACTACTGCTAGGCAATCCTGCTATACTTCCTTTTTCAACTCATTATTCCATCTTCCACAAAGGCTCTTAGAAACTTTTTTTTATTCCTTCTCAAACCTCCCATGACTTCCTGTCCCCAACCTTTTTATTTGAGGGCATTACCTCATTTTTTAATAGAACAAATTGAGGTCATTTAATTACAACTCTTCTCCTATCACTTACTCTGTCACTTTCTCCTCCTTCTTTCCTATTTCACATGTTGAAGTGATCTTTCTCTTTACAATAACTAGCTTCTCTACTTGTTCAAGTAACCTCATTCTGTCCCATATTTTCAAACAGGTTGCCCCCTGTAATTATCACTCATTATTTTCAGTCTCTTCCTATCTACTACTATCTCATACTTTCTACAAATATATGCATATCTCCTCTAGCCTGAAGAAATCCTCAGTTGGATCCTTAAATCCCCTCTATTTTCTTCTTTATCTCTTCTGTCCTTTGAAACTAAATGCCTCAAAATGCCTCAAAAAGGCCATCTACACCAGGGGCAAACTACTTCTCACCCACAAGAACAGTAGAAGGCATTTGTGGCCACATACCACTTATATAAGGAGCTTTGACTACTTTGTCCCTCACATTGTTAGGTCAGTCATGGCATCAGCAATGATTGTACCAAATTCATTTGTCTCTCTATAGACCAATGTAAACCCCAGGACATCTACCTTCCTTGTAGGATATATATGTTTGTAAGGTGAATTGACACAGTGAAGTACTCTGACCACTTCGATTGTCTTCATTGCTAGGGAGGAATTATTGATAACTTGTTAAAAGTATTGTTTGATACTAATTATATGTGATTACTCAGGCAACTCCATGAGTTTCCAGTTTTGTCTACCCACAATAATAATATAGTTGTTGGTATCAATTACCCCAAAATCACAATGCCCCTTCTCTCTGAAGTCTGCTTTCAAAAACTAATGGAAAATGAGATACTCCAATGAACCTTTTAGGAGGAGCTTAGTATAATAATAGCTTGGATGTTAATATCTAGTAGCCCCTTACACTTATGTAATAGAGGAATGTAGGGAATGCCTTAGATTGAGTGCTAAACAGGCTATTTTTATTGAATATTGGATATCATGTCACAGTTTTATCTGGTTTCCCTGCTGGCTAGATTTTTGCTTCCTTATCAACTCCATGTTTCAAGACCGTGTTTCAGTGGTAGAGAAAACAATTGCCCTTTACCATCTTAGAAGAGTAAATGTTATATGCCTCCTCATCTGTTTTTAATGAAAGTCATATTTGTAGATACAGGCACTGCTGTCAGAGTCAGGGAGGGGAACATAATATGGCATACAGCCAAAGAGAATGCCCAAAAGCAGAAAGATAGAGTGTCTTATTTGCAGAACAGCCAGAAGGCCAGAGTCATTAGATCAAAGAATATATATAGGGAAGGCTGGAAAGTTTAAAGGTTAAATTTAGTGGTTGCACTTAAATTGTATGAAATAACGTGGTCACTGGAGTTATATCTCAAGTCAGAAGTTTATTTACAAAATAGAGTGGAAACAATGAAGTACAGAAATGTTAGAGAGGTTATAGAAAATACCTATACTTGTCCTCAGCCAGGAGGGTCATTAGTAAGTAACTACGAGGATTCCTCCAAGATGGAAGCTAGTCTCTTAGGAAACTAGGAAAGGAGTCAGCCCTTTTCACTCACCCAACAAAGTAGTCCAGGAGTCAAAATTGAAGCCAACTTAGATTCACACCGCAGTCTCCAGCAAAGTTCCCTTGAAGACTATCTCCAGGAGACACTTTCCATGAGATTCACAATCTAGTGAGGTACTAAGTAGGGGTACTTAAGTTATTGGTAACCAAAGTATTAACTCCTATTAGGCAAAGAGAATAAAAAATTCCCTTTTCACAAGTATAAATTCAGAATAGACAAAGAGAACCAAGAATTTCCTTTCACAAAAGGTAGGGAGTGTAGAGTCTGTGTTAGCAAACCTGTGGCATGCATGCTGGGGGTCCACATGCTCCTGAGGACATTTCTCACATGACCTTCCCCTCTGCCCAACAGCCCAATGAGAGCAATTCTTCCCTCCCCTGTCTGGGGTAAGGCATGGGGGGGGGTTCACACGTAGCATAAGGTTTGCAGTTTGGGCACTCGGTCTGTAAAAGTCTTTTAAATGCCCAAAAGAGCATTTTGAACTTGCTTCTGAAGGCAGTAGGAACCCCTGGAGTTTATTGAGTGGAGTGGGGTGGTGGCTCAACTTGTCTCTTTTGTGGCTTCCTTTCCTCACAAACCTTTCTCTTTCTCTTTATTGATGTGCCTTAAGTCTATGGCATTTTGGAGAAGGACTATTTGAATTCCATTATAGCATGCTGGTGTCCTCTCAGTACCATGAAAAGCTTTTTCCTTTACCTAATACATTAGGAAAATGCTTTTTTACAGATGGAATTATCCAGAATTGGAATGGACTGTCAAATCTTTAATCAGAGGTTAGAGAGGAACTCACTGAAGATGTTGCAGAGAGAATACTTGATTAAGTATGATTGCAGTTGAATGATCTCTGAAGTCCCTTTCAACTCTTAAATTCTGTGATTTTTGTTTATTGCCACCTATGAAGATATTTTTTTAAGATGATAGTAACTTTCTAAGCCCTCTAATCTATTTGCCTCTTTTCTTGGAAGGAGACCAGACTACAAAAAATCCAAACTGTGCTTGGGTCTTTTGTGAATAAGAACATGGTTGGAAGTTCTCATTTTATCAGGCTAAATATCTTGACAGGGACCCTTTTGAGAAATTGTTTGACATATCCATTATTAAAATTGCAAGGTCTACTTCCAAATTCTTAAGTTATTGCTCTCATTTTAAATATTATTTTGTACTGTTTCAATTATATGCCATCTTAGTTAAGGATTTTACTTGGTGACTTCAAAAAAAAAATTGAGGTTATTTGATGAGTCCTCCCTTTTTCTCCCTTACTTCTTTCATCCCACGTCATTCAGACATCTTTCCCCACTCTCTTTTCCTTCACTTTTGTCTTCTTTCAGAGGCTGCCCTCCATGCCCGGATTATTTTCCCTAACTTCTATTTCTTAGCTTCTCTGGCTTCCTTAGAAATAGCTCAAACCCCACCTAATGAAGGAATACTTTCTTAATGTGTTACCACCCTTCAATCCAAGATTGTCCATGTGTAGTTATTTGCATCTTGTCTCCCTCATTTGAAGATGAGCTTCTTGTTTCCCCAATGCTAAGCACCTTGCTTGTAATATAGTAAGGGCTAAATTAATGCTTTTTAAGTTGATTACTGGATAATAAATTCAAAATGATCTTTCCTTGTTGAAAACTATTTGAATATAAAGACAGTATTTTTCTACTTACTTTTTTTGGGGAGAATCAATTTTATTGTAAGTGCATTTGATTTATTCACATCCCTGTAACAATTATATGCTTTTGTTTTTGTTATGGTTTTTTATTTTAGGTTGTTGATGTTGGGGGGGATGAAGAGTGCCCTGTTGTTAGTGAGAACATCTATGTGCCTACTTTGGCCACAGATGCAGATCAAATTTTATACATGTACAGTTTTGTAGATTTGCTATGTCTAAAAAATTCATCATCCTTTCCCTAAGCCAATGATAAACCTCTCACACTTAGCTCATCAAATCTTTAGTCAACAGACATACCATCTGTCTCCTTTTTGCCTTGGCAGTGCTTGATGAAGTTTATATTCTTTTGGCACATCTTTGAAAACCCAGGATCATTTTCTTACTGTGATAAAACACCATAAAAGAAAGTCATTGGAGGAATCAGAGAGATCTAAGCACATACACAATTATAATAATAACAGTAGCCATTGACATCATGTACACAGTATTTTATTGTTTACATAGTTTGTGCTTCAATAGTTTCATGATTATTAAGTGATTTTCTCTTAAAGAAACAATCTTGTGAGATAGGTCCCTTTTTCTAGTCTGTAGATGAGCATTACTATGGAGCCAAACGACATGAACTCATATCACACCACTAATACCCTATGTGTGACTTTGGAAAATTCATCAAACTTCTTTCACCCTCAGTTTTCCCATTTATAAAAATAAGAGCATTGAATCTTAATGGCTTGTGAGGCTCCTTTCAACTCTCATTCTTTGATTCTGTAATGAAACTGAGTTCTGTTCAGTAAAAATCCATTGACTTTCACCTTCTGGGTCAAATACAAAATCTTCTAGTTAATATTAAAAGCCTCTCATAACTTGCCCTCCTTATGTTTCCAGTCTTCTAACATCTTATTACTGTCTTTTCCTTCCCACATACTTTTTGATTCAGTGACAGTAACCTCCTTGATGTTGCGAGTTTTGTCTTAAAAGAACAGAAAATAACTAAAACCCAGAAGGCTAATAGGAGAACTCATATGGATAAATGTAGTTTCCACTTAGAGAACTCCCTAAATACTCAGCTGTGGTCTCCTGGTATTTTAGCTTCCTGTTAGTGAGAGTCACAGAATCACTTTCTCTCACAGTCATGCAAAATGCCTGCTAAATCCTTTCTCTAGAGTTGCTAGCATGTTCCTCAAAGACAACCTTCCACTTCTCTTAAATCTTATCCTTATCTCTATCCTTTTCCCATTACAAACTAAAGACATTTTCATTGACTATCCTTTGTGTGTGAAACTCTCTCCCCTTTTTAAAAAATTTTTTATTTTTTTTAAACCCTTAACTTTTGTGTATTGGCTCCTAGGTGGAAGAGTGGTAAGGGTGGGCAATGGGGGTCAAGTGACTTGCCCAGGGTCACACAACTCTCTCCCTTCTTACCTCTGCCTACTCTTCTCTGATTTCCTTTATATTCCAGCTAAAATCCTGCTTTCTCCAGGAAGCCTTTCCCAAACTCTTAATTTTATCATCTTCTTCTTGTCGATTATCTCCAATTTATACTTTATCTAGCTTGTCTGTATAATATTTTGCATGTTGTCTCTCCCATTTGATTGAGTTCCTTTACAGCAAGAATATCTTTCTTTGTATTCTTGGGTTTAGTACAGTTCCTGCCACATGGCAAATGTTTATTGACTGACTGGCAGAGGGCTGTGGCCATCAGTGTAGAAGACTTGAAAACGAGAAAAAAAGGAGTTCTCCTTTCCAAAAATTTTATCCAATCTTATGGGCTTAGGCTACACCTCAAATATGTCAGTTGAAATCTAAAAGGGGTTGAAATTCAAAGCAGCATCAATATATTTGTTAAAGCACTTGTTAAATATCTACTATATTCCAGACACTGTATAATCATTTTAGTTGCTGAAATTTGAGGTATTGTTGCACTTCATTCATCTGGATATTGTTGTTTCTCTTCAGAATGTTTCTTTCTTCTTTATCCTCTTTTTCTAGATATGCTGAATTCTTGTCATAGGGAAAGAAAACATTAATTTTCTTTACAGGTTAGCATGTAATGGGAGATGTTGAGAGAAAAGAATATTGTAGATAAATCTAGTTCTCTGGCATATAATTCTTTCCAATGAACCAATTAAAAAGGCAATGTTTTCCCCACTCCCCTTATTCTTAGTCCTAGCCTATTTCACTGGTGAGAGAACTGGTCTGAAAATTTCCTCTAACATGTAATTATTTGATTGTTTTGCAATTAGTTAGTGGTGTGGGGGCTTTGATAAGTTATGATATTATAGATTTAGAGGTGGTGCACACTTCTGGAGCATCTAGACCAACCTCTTCATTTCTTAGATGAAGAAATTAAGGTCCATGGAGGTGAACTGACTTGTCAAAGGTCACTTTTGTATTAAATGACAAAGACTAGACCAGAGTCACATGGTTAGAGGAAGGACTTTAATCCAAACCTTCTGCAGTTTACAATTTAGTGATACTTTAAGATAGTTGTCTCTTTCATTATTATTGTATTTGATCAGCAATTTAGAATTATTTTCTACTGTTACATAACATGAATACCTGAATGTATCACTAGCTTCTCAAATGCAGCTTGTTCTAAATCCTGATCTTTCTGACTTTACAGTTTTTACCAGTGCCATTTATTCTCTCATTCTTCCATGTCTAAAACTTTGAAGATAGCTTTGGCATTTCAAAAATGCACCCAAAGAAGCCAACTGTTGTGCCTCTATTTATAAAACATGCTATTAGCAATGTTGTTAATGTAATATTATTAATCGTGCAAATTAAACAAATTCTTGAATGATCCTTATTCTTTGTATAAAGCCAACTTGATCTTAGTGAATAATTTTTGAATATTATTGATAGGATAGTAGTTAAATTTTTTGAATCGATATTCATTAGTACTGGTCAGTAGTTTTCTTTCTTTTCTTTATCATTTCTATCTTTTATGAATTTGCAATGTGAAGGAATTTGGGAAAGTTTCTTTCTTGATTTTTGAGAATAATTTGCATAGTGTATGTATATGTATATGTATTATATATGTATTATAGTTCCTTTAAAAGTTTGATAATTTTTGCCAAAATTTTTCCTTTTGGTAGTTCTTTTACAGGTACTTCAAATTATTTTTCTAAATTTTGATTATTTAATAGCTTTTTCGGGGATTCTTCTATATTCGTTAGTTTTCTAGTGTGGAGTGGAATTCCAGGAAGGTTTGTACTCCCAGAAATCACTCTAATGAGCAAATAGGAGACTTGATAAGATGCTAGCAGAGAAAAGTGGCTTTATTAGGAGAAAACAGTAGACAGTGGAGGGATGGAGGGAGGGGAAGAGGAAGGGAAGGAAAAAGGGTTCTGCCCACACAATAGGCTTGGTGGGGGGAAAATGTCCTTTCTTCTAGGTACAATCACATATTTTTATGATTTTTTTCATATTTTTATAATTTATATTTTTGTAATAATCCTGATGCAAGATTTTCTTCTTGCCCTCTGTCCAATCCCATGGGGGAAATGGGGGGGGGGCAGGAGTTGTGATGTTTACAGTCTTGAGCATGTGATTTTCAATATTATGTACCCTTAAAGACCCCCATGATCAAGAAAAACCCATGACTGTCCTGGGATTCCCAGTCTAGGAAAAAAAAAAAAGATACTTTTGAAACTCACTGTTCCTTCTTCAGTTTACCTTATAGTTTGGCTTTCTTCCCAGGGTACATATTATAAACTCAAGGTTTTTGAAAATAGGTCAGGAAAATGAAAAGTTTTTTTTTTTGGTGGGGAGGCAGTTTAGTCTAAGGAATAGTAAAATTAAAGGGTCTTGAAAATTGGGGTTACAATAAGCCAAATACTACTCTGAGAATTATACATTGGATCTCATGCTACACAATCCTCTCTCTTTTAATTTCAGGGTTGTGTAATTCTCACCTGCCTCAGTTTCCCCTATATGCAACAACTGACTAATAACATTGATTAAGCATAATTGGACACTCTTAACCTTCATCGTCAGAGATCATATTCATCTGGACTCTGCTCATTCTGTTCCAGGTTGCTTGCAGAATCTCTGGGGTGGGGGATGGGGTTCTCCTACTAACAAAAATTTTTTTGCAAAGCAAAAATTTTATGAAATAAATCCTTCCACCTCAGGTTCTGTAGGAGATCCAGAAATTCCTGGGTCCTTATCTTCAGTCTAAAGATTAGGTTCTCATAACTACTTCTACCTATTTCTATGGAATATCAATTACAAATCATCCAAAAAAATCTCATTTGTCTAAAGCTATCACTTAATTCTAATCTTTCTTCTACTAGTCAACTTGCTTTTTTTGGAAAATGGAAGCTTCCCATCTTACAATTTACATCCTGTGTTGATTATAGTAATTTGTCACAAAAGAAAAGGCAGAGTGGAAAATCTTTTAACTGTCCTTATGGTTCTTTCAAAGACACAGATTGAGTAGGTCAACACTGTCTGACTTCACATATAATTCAGAGCTATCACTGGCTCATGCCATAACTCTCTAATGGGTTGTCAGAATCCAGTGTGCATTACTAAGTCAGAAGGATCCTACCTTAGTTTCAGACTGAGATGTTCCTTTCTACTTCCTATAAGGACTTTCACTTGTCCTCTGAGTATTTTCTTGTTCTCTTCCAATGGTGTTTAAATTATCAGACAACCATACTTGAATTCCAAGTGCACAGTAATATTAGGTATGATTTTCATAAATCTGTTTTTCTTAAATGGCAAAAATCCTACTCATTGTAGTTGAGTTCCAGTTTCATTCTTTTTCCATAATTTCAAACAAGCTTCCTGTTTACTTGCCTTCTTATTCTAAGTTTCAAAAATTCTTACTTCAGATTTATCTAAAATACTTATTCTTTTATTTTAACTTCTTCTTACAGTAAATGCCATATCTGTATCTCTCTATTCTGTACCTTATTTATATTTGTCTTATCTTCAAAATATTTTTTCTTATTCTATTTACTTAAATTTTCTCCGTCTAAATATCAAATCCTTTTCCCCTTCAGACCTCTGCTCCTAAGCAGAATCATATTCATTATTCCCTTTCTGATGCCTTCACATACTTACATACAATGTTCCTATAGCATGTCTGTCTTCTGGCTCTCATAAAGGGGCCCCATATTTCATTAAAGTCTCTTATACCTTAAGTCTTTCACATGCTTATCCCACACCTCCCTTACCCTCTACGACTTGCTTTTTCCATCACTCAACTTAACTTCCACCAGGTATTCCGTCACCTGCTATTGGTGGCTCAGAAGTGCCCTGATTATCATTCTTCTTATCAATTGCATAATCATTTACATATCATATCTTTATGTATTGTCTTATCTAGTTCATTTCAGATATTAATTTTCCTCACAATGCAAATTTCATACACCATTTGTATTTACACAAAATTATGTTCTACAGGCAAATAGATCTCATTTAAATCCATATTTACATTCAGTAATAAAATCATTTTTACCCAAAGTACATACTTTGGGAACAGTTCATATATTCCAATTAGTTACAGCAAATGTTTACAAATTCAGAAATACTTTTTGCAATATTCCAAATTCTTACTACATGTTTCATTTCGAATTTCCAAATTTAAAACTCTCCACCAATGTTCATACATTTTCATTTGTTGCTTAATGCAACAGCATATATACCAGAATAAGCTTTTTCACATTCTCTTTTGTATCCAAAATTTAGGTCATACAGAATCTTTTCCATACTATATCACAAATTGATACTAAATTCTTATACATTTTACACTCATTTTATTGAACCTTTATATTCATTAAGCAGCCAGCACAGCAGTTATCAGGAGTTTACTTCTCTTCTGTTTTGTGTTATTTAAAATTACTCGGGTTCTATTTGGAAGTATTGAGCCTCAAGATATGAAGTGTTTGACAAACTTCCTGTGGACATGTGGGGGACCTTGGAACTACATTTCCCGTGGTCCAACGGGTTTCCTGTTTTAGATGACGTCATCAAGGTTGAGGGACAGCTTTAAATATTGGGAAGTGGCTTTGAAATTCCTCTTTGCTACCTGAGTGGGCTTGCTGGCATACGAGACAGACAAGATGGAAGAAGATAGGGACTGGCAGGCATTTTGAATAGATTTTTTACAGGCGCATGGTTGATTGACCTCTATCAGCATGGCTTTAATTGAAATACTATTTTCCCTTATAATATCAGCCTTCATCATTTAAAAAAAAACAGTTTCTTTAAAGCAAAAACCTTTTCTGCATAAGGGTGGCTATTAATTACATTCCATCAATTCTCAAATTCTGTTTACTCAAATAACAAACATTTTAGATATATCCAAACATTCAAATCTGTAACCATTGTTCATTCAAATCTCAGTGAGAACTAACAGTTCTCTCATCATTAAATTCAGAATCAATCTTATCTGGAATCTTATACATCTGAATCACTTTACAGTCTTTTCACAGAATTCCACAGATACATTTCAGAATCATTTGTGGTTTTCCAAAATCATATACATCAATTTTAGAAATTAATCCTAAATAAACATCCAATCAAATCATAGAATCAAAAATATCTCTTCTCTTGTTCTTATTTCCCTATTTTACCCCACCTTGGTGACCAACCGAAAAAAGGGGAAAGGAAAAATATTGAACAGATCTTTTTGCCTTTGTCCTCTATTAAAAGTTGAGGGCAAAGTTCCTTTTTCACTTAGTTAGATGTTCTTAAAGTTTAGAAAATCCAAAAATTCATGTTTCTTTTTGAATATCTCAAATACATTCTCTAGTCTGTCTGCTCTCCCACTTTTTAGAATGATGGAAGACAGAAACAGATTTACCTCAAAATCACTTTTTCTTACCAATCCTCCTTTTGTTTGTACACATGACAACACACAGTCACAAACAAGAAAAACAGATAACAGTTAACATGAACTATGAAAACATGCTTCATCAATGATCCCAGCAATATAGGCTCTGTAAGCAAAGCTCTATATAAACAAGGCTCTATAGCAGGGGTGGGCAACGTATGGCTCTCCAGCCATATCTGGCTCTTTTGAGGGCCAGATATGGCTCTTTCTGCAGGAGCCATAAAGTCAAGTTTTTTTCAGACACTGTTACAGGAACGTGCACTGTTACAGGAGCGCACACTGTGAGCACTGTATGGCTCTCACGAAATTACATTTTAAAAAATGTGGCGTTTATGGCACTCACGGCCAAAAAGGTTGCTGACCCCAGCTCTATAGCCTTGTTTAACAGTTCTCACACAGCTGTGCCTTCAGGCTTTAGCAGCATAGGAGGACAGCCTATTATCCTCTCTAGGCTTTGTCCTTATCTTCAGTAAGGCAAAAGGAAAACATTTGGGCCATGGTAACTGAGTTTCCACTATCAGCTTGGTAAACTTTTTTCTAATCTCTTGATTCCTTCTTATAAGGATGATATTAGAAATTAAGTCTTGTTACATTAGTTTAGAGATAAGAAGTGAAGAAGCCTCGGAGCCATTTGGACCTTCTTCTTCCTCTGTGTGTTCACAGTCCCATTCTCTCATAAGCTGCTCTTCTAATCTAACCTCTTTCTTCCTCAGTGAATAATTGCTTTAAAATTGCCACCCTCTCTGGCCATGAATATAAATTTGAACCTAAGAATTGATCAACTTGAGCAGCAACATCCACAGGATCTTCTAACAAAACTTTCATGCCTCTTTTAAAGTTCTGAACCTGATAAAAAGTTAATATCAACTTTATAACACGTATAAAATTGTTCAAAAATGCAGGTTTCTCTAATTCATCACATTTGGAATGCAAATTTAAAATAAATAAGGGAGGAACTTCATATATTAATAATATATGGTAAAAATGTAAAACATCAAAAAATTGGTTTAAATTAAACATTTTAAGTTCATTTATGAAAATGAAAAAGAAATATAGAGAAAAAAGTTAATATAAAGAAAAAATTATTTAGAAATTTCCTAAAGTTTTCAAAATTTTCAAAAGTCTTCCAAAACTACCATTTTATTAAATTTAAGTTAGAAAATGATGAAATATCCTATATGAAAATTTGGTTCAATTTAAGTGGTTATCTTTATTACAAAAAATATTACAAAAAGTAAAAAAATAACATCTATTTTGGTAACTTAAAACTAAGCTTTAAGATAGTCAAAATATACCTACTGTGTTGATTGTCTGACCATCCCTAAAAGATTATTTGAGTAAATTGGAATTGAAATCAAAATGTAAAAATTAAAGATATTAAGGAAAAAGAAGTTCAAATGTTATTAATCTGTTATTGTGAAATGCCATTAAAGATTAACATGCATTAAAATACAATTTGTTAATGAGTAACTATGTGTAAAAATGCAGTATTTATCCAGCTATATTGTAAAGAAAATTTATTTTTCACCTGAATTGGATAAGGATAAAAGTGATATGCAAACAATGTAAATTAATAACACATTTGACTAGAAAAAATTCGAACGCCCAGAAATCATGTAGAATTTAGAATAAAGATTGTTGATTATAGACAATTAAATGACAAATTTATTAACTCCTTCCTCACAGTAAATTTAAAACCTAATGTATTAATTAGCAGCCTCATTGAATTTTGATATGGCATGGAAAATAATACTGCAACCTAAGCAGTTACAAGGATTGGATTTTTGACAAAGTTGTTATATATTGTTACCAAAACATGTAATTTATGCAAATATGATTCTGAAAAAACTGAAAATATCTGTTTAAATGTGTAGAAGCAATTTCTTAGAAGTTGATCATGTTTACTTGCAATGACATATGATTTATATTGTAAACCAAGTTTAAGATAAATTAGTTGACAGTGTACAAAAATTAGGTTATATATCAAAATAATGTTGATTCTTTTCCAGGTTACTGACCAGCTCCTGTACCAGTCATCATTAATCAAGATAATGTTCATGGAAACTTAATTCCCAGGAAAATTGTCAACTCTTTTTCTTAATGAATTTGGAAGAATTGCCAGATAGGTTAAGCATTGTTAGTGAGTATTGAAACTTAAAAACAAAAACAAAAACAAAAACTGGAAAATTATTGGAAAGAAAAATTGGCCATCATGACTTATAAAATCAAAACTTTTTCATTGTATATATAAATCTTGGAAACTTTTCAACTCCAAGATGCAATTGGTGAGATTTATTGTTTAAGGTAAAAGCCATTGGAATTGCAACAAATATTAATTTTGAGTTTTGAATTCAAGTACAGTTGTCTGATAGATCATTGAACTGCATCTACGATTCAAAAAGAAAGACATGACTGATTAACAACCCTCACTCTTACCTAAAGTCAAACACCTTTTAAACCTTTCCCTGCTTTTTCCTCTCAAAGCAAATTATTATAATCCAAGCAAAATGAAATAATATTTGAAGTCCCAGAGATTTGAATGTGTATAGTAATCAAAGATTTCCTACTACTTAAGAGACTGTACCCCAGCCCAAGTTTTTGTTTCAAATGGAGTTACAATGAATCTCTTGTAAGTTAAACCCAGTAGTGGTATTTCTAGATCAGAGGGCATGCATTCTTTTAAAGCCCTTTTCGCATTTATAGTAATTGCCTTCTAGAATGGTTGGATCAAATCACAACTCTACCATTAGTGTCCCAGTTTTACCACACCCCCTCTTAACATTTCTTATTTTCCTTTACTGTCACATTGGCCAGTCTGCTAGGTGTGAGGTGGTACCTCAGAATTGTTTTTATTTGCATTTCTTTAATCAGGAGGGATTTAGAATACTTTTTCATTTGATTATTTATAGTTGTGTTTTCTTCATCTGAAAACTGCTTATATATCTCTTGACTTTTTGTCAGTTGATTTTGTCAGCTTGGTTTCTGTACATTTGACTTAGTTCTTTATAAATTTGAGAAATTAGCCCTTTTCCTGAGAGTTTTGTTATAAAAGTAGCTCTTAATAATTGCCTTAATTTCTTCTTCATTACAGGTGAGATCACCCTTTTCATTGATGATACTGTTCATTTGATTCTTTTCTTTCTTTTTTAAAATTAGATTAACCAGTACTTTATTTTATTTGCTTTGCTTTCCAAATACTAGCTCCTCCTAGTTTTATTTATTAGTTCAATAGTTCTTTTAGTTTTCATTTTATTAATTTCTCCTTTGATCTTTAGGATTTCCAATTTGGTCTTATCTAAGGATTTTTAATTTATTCTTTTTCAATTTTTTTTAGTTGCATACTCAATTTGTTGATTTCCCCTTTCTCTTTTTTGTTAATATAGGAACACAGGGATATAAATTTACTCCTTAGTACTGCTTCGGCTATATCCCATACATTTTCATATGTTGTTTCCTCATTGTCATTATCTTCAATGAAATCAGTAATTGTTTCTATGAATTGCTCTTTAACTCACCAGTTTTAGTAAAATTGATTATTTAATTTCCAATTAATTTTTAATTTTGTCTCTTCTTTGGAACCAAAATTTGGTTCCTAAGACCAATGGATAGCTGCTATCCTTTAAAAGTGAGAAAGCCATAGTTTTAACTATGGTTTCAGGAGTTAGCAGTTCTTTATACTTTCTCGGCATATAAAAAGATTTAAACTTCTATGTTTAGATTCACAATATAAAGTTTTTGTTAAACTATATTTGTAATATGTTGTTCCTAGAATGTATATTGGACTGAGTGATAATATAATTAATGGTAAGATACGGAGAGTTATTAGAATATGCTCGTGTGTTAGTGAGGGGAAAATTGGGGTAAGGTGGTGAGTGAATTTTCCTCTTTGAGGAGTAATAAGCATATAATAGAGGGCTGTAATGACTGTGTTGACTCCTAGTAATAGAATAGAAAAATTGGATCATAAGAATGATGTAATAATTACTATTAGTTCTCCTAATAAGTTAATAGATGAGGGTAAAGCTAGGTTAGCTAAGCTGGCTAGTAGTCATCATGTGCATGTTAATAGTAAGACTAATTGTAAGCCCCGAGCAAAGATTACTGTACGGCTATGAATTCGTTCATAGTTAGTGTTTGCTAGGCAGAATAGTAAAGAGGATGTTAGACCATGGGCAATTATCAGTGAGGTAGCTCCTATAAAACTAATTGTGGATTGTATTAGGGCAGCAATAATGACTAATCCCATGTGACTAACTGATGAGTATGCGATTAGTGATTTTAGGTCTGTCTGGTGTATGCAGATAGAGCTGGTTATAATTATTCCTCATATAGATAGAATAATAAAATGGTAGAATAAGTGTGAAGTAATAGGTACAGTAAATATAGTGATTCGTATAATTCCATAGCCCCCAAGTTTAAGTAAAATGGCTGCTAGTATTATTGATCCTGTGATAGGAGCTTCTACATGTGTTTTAGGAAGTCATAGGTGTAGACCGTATAGGGGTATTTTTACTATGAAAGCGGTTATACAAGCGTATCATAGTATGGAATTAGATAATGTGTTATTTAGTGGATCAATAAGGATATAATTTATTAGGATGTGAAGGGAACCTAGATTATTGTTTAAATTGAGAAGGGCAACTAAGAGGGGGAGCGATCCTACTAAGGTATAAAATAAGAAATAAAGGCCTTCATTCAATCGTTCATTTTGATTTCCTCATCAGGTGATGATAAAAAGGGTTGGAATTAAAGTGGTTTCAAATAAGATATAGAATATGATTAATTCTGATGAAGTGAAGGCTATAATTAGTGAAAGTTGTAGGATGATAAGTATGGTCAGGTATATATTTTTTCGTAATAAGGGCTCTTTGTTCAGGTGGTTTTGACTTATTAGAGGAAGTAGTCAGCAGGTTAAGATTAAGAGGGGACCTGATAAAGAATCTATGGAGAATGAGTTGTTAAAGTTATAGCTTAGGTCTGTATTGTGATAAATAAGGGATAAGCTTGTAATACTAATTAATAAGCTACGGGTTATAGTATTAATTCATATTCATGGTTTTTTTGAGTACCAAGTTAATGGAATTAGTATGAGGGTTGGGATGAGAAGTTTTAGCATTGTAGGAGATTTAGGTTTTGTACGTGGTCATTTCCGTAGGTATTAGAAATGGTTACTAATAAGGCTAGCCCAATTCCTTCTTAGCAGGCAGAAATTACTAGGAGAATTGAGGGTGTGATGGAGGTAGAGAATGTATGGGATTGTGAAATGAGTAGGACCGGTAAGATAAATAAGGATAGTATTATATCTTCTAAACATAGTAGGGTGGATATAAGATGAGAGTGGTAGATTAGGACTCCTGTAAGAGCGAGTATAAAGGCTATAATAATATTTAGGTTAATTGATGCTATGAGGTAAATAAACCATGATTTATTGAGTCGAAATCAATTATCTTAATTAGATTAAATACCTACTCAGTTCATTCTAAACCTTTTTGAATTCATTCATAAGCTAGGCCTGCAGTGAGTAGTAAGATTAAGCAATAAGATATAATTAACATGGTGTAGGGAAGGGAGTTGAATTGCTCATGGAAGAGGGAGGAGAAGTGCTATCTCTAGATCAAATAATAGGAATAGGATTGCTAACCAGGATGAATTTTATGGAAAAAGGTTATCGTGCTGATCCTAGAGGGTCAAACCCACACTCATAAGGACTAGATTTTTCTAGATATAAGTATAATTGGGGTAGTCAAAAGGCGATTATGATTACAATTGTTGCGAGTAGAGAATTGACTAGAAGGGTAATAATAAGATTTATTATTTTTCTCTGTTTTTACCCAGAACTTAATGATTGGAAATCAGTAGTACTAATTATACTAGAAAAATATGAGCCTCATCAGTAGGTAGAGACATATAAGAATAGTCACACTATATCTATGAAGTGTCAGTATCAGGCGGCTTCTTTGAAACCGAAATGATGTATAGAGGTGAAATGAAAGAACAGTTGGCGAAGTAGACATACAATAAGGAATGTAGAGCCAACATGAAGGCCATGGTATCCTGTAGCTATGAAAAAGGTTGAGCCATAGACTGTCAGAAATTGTGAAGGAGGTTTCATGGTATTCTATGGCTTGAAGAATTGTAAAATAAAGTCCTAGTAAAATAGTAATTAGTAATGCATGAATTATTTGTTTGCGATTGCCTTCTATTAGGCTGTGATGGGCTCATGCAATTGAAACTCCTGACACTAAAAGAATTGATGTGTTTAAGAGTGGGGCTTCAAGGGGATTTAATGGGTTGATACCTGTAGGAAGTCAGCAATCTCCTAGTTCTGGGGTAGGAGCTAGGCTTGAATGATAAAATGCTCAGAAAAATCCAAATTACTAATTATAATTTTTATCACATTATGATCTGAAAATGTTACATTTATTATTTCTGCTATTCTACATTTCTTTGTGATGTTTTTATAGCCCAATACATGGTCAGTTTTTGTATATGTACCATGTGCTGCTGAAAAGAAAGTATATTCATTTTTATCCCTTTTCACATTTCTCCAGATATCCTTTAACATTAATTTTTCTAAAATTTACTTCTCTTACTTTTTTAATTTAATTTTTGGTTAGATTTATCTAGATCTGATAGGGGAAAATTGAGGTCTACCACTAGTGTAGTTTTACTATTTCCTTCTTAAGCTCCAATAATTTCTTCTTTAGAAATATGGATGTTATACCGTTTGGTGCATTTATGTTGAGTACTGATATTTCTTGTGTAGATTGCCTTTTATTAGGATGTAATTGCCTTCCTTATCTCTTTTAATCAGATCTATTTTTGCTTTAGCCTTGTCAGAGGTCATGATTGCTATTCCTAGCTTCTTTTCCTCAGTTGATACCCAATAAATTCTGCTCTGGCCTCTTACCTTTACCCTGCATGTGTCTACCTGCCTCATGTATGTTTCTTGTAAACAATATATGGTTGGATTTTAATTTTTAATCAACTGTGCTATCTGCTTCCTTTTTATGAGTGTTTATCCCATTTACCTTCAGAGTTATGATTACTGTCTTTGTATTTCCCTTCATTTTGTTTTCCTCTTTTAATCCTGCCCTTACTCCTATCATTATTTCCCTCCATACCAGTGTTTTACTTTTAATCAGTCCCCATTTCCCCCACCCTTCTTTTACTCCCCTTCCCATCCCCCCTCTTCTTATTCCCCTCCTACTTCTCTTTTAGGGTCTTTTAATTCCCCCTCTCAACTTTTCCCTCCCTTATAGTACTTCCCTCCTGACACCTCTCTTCCTTATTCCCCTTCTAAGATAGGATTCTATACCTCAATAATTCTGACTGTTCTTCCCTCTCTAGGCTGATTCCACTGAGAGAAGGGTTTAAATATTTCCTGCCACCACTCTCTACCTCCCCTTCTTATAACAGTATTCTTCCCCCAACTCATGCATCTCTTTATGTCATATAATTTACCTCATTTTATCTTTTCCTTTGCATTTTTCTTAGTACAATCCTCTTTTTTTTAACTGTAGATTTGTTTGTTTTTTACATATCATCCTAAACTAATTAATACCACACTCTTTTTCTGTGCATACTTCTTCTAACTACTATTATGTATAGTAAATTATAATTACATTATAAACGATGTAATTTAATAACACATTTGACTAGAAAAAATTCAAATAGCCCAGAAATCATGTAGAATTTAGAATAAAGACTGTTGATTATAGACAATTAAACAACAAATTTATTAACTCCTTCCTCACAGTGCTTTTTCCCTGGAGTCACCAACCTCCTAGAATTTAGAGATTGCCCTGGTCCTAACTCTGCCTCTGGCACAGTGGGTGGGGGGTTATGGGTGGTCAGCCTGTGATTTTCCTTGTTCAGCTTTGCCCTCTTATAGCATAGAAATCCTCTCTCACTGCCTACCTTTCATTCTGTGTCCAGTGTATCCCCTTTGTTAGTCCTGCTTTGACTTCTGTCTTTTTGAGATGCTTTGAAATGATCAGTTTGGAAGAAAATTCAGAGCAGTTCAAGGATTCCCCTGTTACTCTGCCACCGTGTTGGCTTTGCCTTCATTACTTTTTCTTTTTAAATAAAATGTCAAATTTTTCTGTAAGCTTTTGATATTCTCTTCTCTTTCATGTTATCTTTATTGTCCCCTCAATTCTGTCATCTCTTTATATTATTGGTCTAGTATAGCTACTTTTTCCATCTTTACCATTTCTACTTCCTTGGGCAACAAAGACTGCTGCAATATTATGATCACACTTATATTGATAGCAAATATTTTGTTGTAGCAGTCTTGAGAGATGTTTTCCATTTTCTTCTGTTGAATTCTATTTTAGCACTAAGTGTTCCTGTGGGCAGTCTGGTTTTATGTGTTGTCCTGATTGCTATGGTTTCTACAAACATGTTTTAAGACCTATGGCAGTTATACAGATATGTATGAATACTAGCTGACTTCATTTGTATGTGTTCCCTGCTATTTCATCTCCAATTGGCACTTCTATGACCTCCCCCACCAAAAAAGTCTTTTAAAAAAAGCGAAACTGAAAGCAAAGAGACTACATCCTGTGCTTCCTGGTTGATGGGTTGTAGGGCTAGAACTGAAAGTATAAGCAGGCCTTTGGCCCTTTGTAATCAGAGTAGCCTGAAACTACAGGCTGCCTCTAGCACTTTAGTAGACAATTGAGACTGTGAAACCAAAACTGTTGATAAGGGGGCCCTACTGTGCTTACTTTTTTTTTTACCTGTTATTGGCCATATTTTTTATAGTCTTCTTTAAGATCTCATAAATTTACATATTCTTTACTAATATTGTCCTTAGTTTCCTTGTTTCTCAGCTTGGCAAAGAGATCAAGTTTTGCTGGATCAGATGACTTGTTGGCTTTTTTGAAGAAAATATTCATGATATATAAGCATTTCTTGTTGAATATTTATTTTTAGTATTCTTTAGTGGTTCTTTCCATGTCCACATTTACACTGAAATAATGAAATATAAAATAAATCTTAATATATTTTAATATTTTGTTTAATACTTAAGCATTTATTATTTAACATTTAAAATGTTTATAATATATTTTAAAGTTAATTCAATTTAGGATGCCTCATACAGTTTCTCTAAATTTTTTCTACTTCATACTTCCTTCGTAATATCACTTAATAAAACTATAATTATCTTTATGATCTTATTTTTTAAAGTACTTATCAAGAGGGCAGAGAAAATTCAATTCCAAACAATTAAAAAACAATTCCTCTAAAGAAATTTTGAAGTGGCAGAACCAGCAAAAAGATGTCATAAAACAGTTTTCCCTCTAAGGACAACTTAGAAGGTCAGCAGGAAAGATCTGTTTTCAAGAAACTTGAGACAAGTTCCCCTACATCCCAGGAGCAGAGACCGGCTTTGACATTACAATAAGTCAAGAAATAGATTGGGAAAATGAACAAAAATAAAAATTGATCAGAGAACATTACTAGATCAAAACACAGGATAGCAATATCAAAAATTCAACATGTGAAGTCTCAAATTAAAATATGAATTGTCAGTCTTTCTGCCTGAGAAAACTACTGAGGAACTCGAGAAAATATTTCAAAATCAAATAAGAGAGGTAGATGAAAAATTAGGAAAAGAAATGAGTGATATATGAGATTCATAAAAAAAAGAGTTAACAGCTTGGTAAAGGAAGCACGAAAAGTGGAAAAAGATGTACCAAAAATAACTAAAGAAAACAACTCCTTCATTGTACAACTGGCCAAGTGGAAAAAAGAGTTACAAATGGTTACTGAAGAAAATAATTTCTTAAAAATTATAATTGGACAAGTGGATGTTAATAACTCCATTAAACATCAAGAAACAATAAAACAAAATCAAAAGAATGAAAAAAGAGAAGGTAATGTGAAATATCTCATTGGAAAAATAGACCTGGTAAATAGATCAAGAAAAGATATTTTAAAAATTATTATACTACCTGAAAACCATGATTTTTTAAAAAGAGAACCTAGATATTGTATTTCAAGAAATTATCAAGGAAAACTTCCTTGGTATCCAGTGACAAATAAAAATTCGCCAAAAAAATGAGCATAACTTGAGTGGTGTGTCACTTTGAGGAAAAAAACATAATTTTGTGATATTTATAGTTTAAATAACAAAAATGTATAATTATAATATATAACTATTTAATAAACCAAAATAGATTAATATAGGTACAATTGTCATCTATAGTGCACAGAGTGTCTACACTACACCACAACAAATGTTTCATCCTTGGCATGTTACCCCATACTTCTCTGTATGTGGCTGCATGAGGTTGTGTGTCATCAAAAATATAACCACATCTGCCAGTGCTGACACGTGTGTCATAGGTTTACCATCACCATCCTAGAACCAGAGAGTAAAATAGACATTGAAAGAATTCACAGATTATCTCCTCAAAGAAATCTCAAATTGATAACTTTCTGAAATATTGTAACCAAGTTCCAGGGCTCCCAGGCGTAGGAGAAAACACTGCAAGCAGCTAGAAAAAAAAATTCAAATATTGTGCTTCCATAGTCAGTATTACACAGACTTTAACAATTTCTACATTAAAGAATCAGAGTACCTTATATTCTGGAAGGCAAATAAGCTAGGATTACAATCAAGAACTATGTTACTCAGCAAAAGTGAGTATAATTCTTCTGGGGGAACATTTTATTTAAATAAAAAACTTTCAAGCATTCCTGATAAAAGATTAGAGTTGATTGGGAAATTTGATATTCGACTACAAGTCTCAATTGAAGCATAAAAAGTTAAACAGAGCCCAGAAAATGTCAGGAATTTGATAAGGTTAACCTATGTATATTCCTATATGACAAAATAATACTTGTATCTCTTAAGAACTTTGCCACTATTAGGGAATTTTGAAGAAGTATATATTGACATAAGGCATGAGTATAAGTTGACTATGATGGTATGATATCCAAAAACAAAATTAAGGGGTGAGAAAGAGGATTGAACTTGGATAAGAAGAGAGAGAGGTAGAATGGGGCAAATTAGCTCAAAGTATGAGGTAAAAAAAGCTGTTATGTATGATAGAAGGGAAGATGGAGAGTGGCACTTGACCCTTACTTCCATTCGAATTGATTCAAAGAGGGAATAATATACAAATTCAGCTGGGTTTAAAAATCTGTCTTACCCTACTAGGGGGAAGTAAAAAAGGAGGAGGCTAAGAGAGAGAGCAGGTTGAGGAACTTCTAGGGGCGGGTAGAGCCAAGATGGCAGATTAATCCAGAGGATCTCTGTGTCACCATGAGAAGCCTCTCCAACCAAGATTAAAATATCGTCACAAAATGAATACAGAATTGAAAAAACCAACAAGAAGACAGAGTGAAACAACTTTCGAGAAGAGTAAAAGCCCAAAAGATAGGCAGAGGACATCTGAGGCATTGGGTAAGAGGAGAGCAGAGTCAACAAGAGATTGTGGTGGGGGGGGGGCAGGAAAACATGGTTTCCTTTTCAAACTAATCTACTCAGAATTAAAGGTTTTGAATCCCACTTCTGGTCACCATAAGTGCAATATTTAAATTAATGTCCAAAACTTCAAGTATTATTTTTATAAAGTTTATTATCTGACAAAATAGAACCACATGGCTAAGTTTTTCTACAATCTCACAATCAAATGCAGGAAAGCAGACATTTTAAATGCCTCATTTCTATATCATAAGTCAATAAAATTGCTTTCAGTAAAGTGCTATGAAAAAAATAAATTAAAAATTCATTGTAAACTAAATATTCTTATCCTAAAGAATGAGTTGTTAAAGTACAAATCATAGAAATGATCAATAATTTCGTTAAAGAGAATGACAAAAATGAGAAAACACACCAAAATTTATGGGCTGTAGCCAAAACAGTCTTTAGAGGAAAATGTATATGTCTAAGTAAATATATTGGTGAAATAAAGAACAGATGGATAAATTGAGTATGTAACTAAAAAAATTAAAATTTGAACAAATTTAAAATTTGTTCCAGAGCCAAATGTTTTCACGAGTAAATTTTATTAAATAAAGAACAGTTAATTCTAATACTATATAAACTTTTTGGAAAAAATGACAACAAAGGAGCCCTACCATATTTCTTTTATGACAAGTCAAAATAATTATCACCTTTAGCAAAGTTACATGATAAGAAATCAAATTATTTAAATCATCAGCATTTGTATATGTGGCCAACAGCATTCAGCAGCAAGAGAGACAGGAAATTCCATTTAAAATATAAAATACTTGGTAGTGTACCTGGCAAGACAAATCTAAGAACTGTATAAATGCAAACATAAAACATTTTCCATAAAGATATAGTCAGATATAAGCCACTGGAAAAATATTAATTTACCTCATGGTTAAGCCAAACCAAAATAATAAAAGTAACAATTCTGCCTAAATTACTTATTCAGCTCCATACCATTCAAACTACTGAAAGCTTTTAGAGCTGATTTTATCTCTATTTTCCAAGGGACTCTAAGGGACTCTCAAAAGTCTTCTCTAATACTACAATTTTTAAGCCACAATTCTGTGGTATTCAGCTTTCTAATATTCGATAAACCCAAAGATTCAAACTTTTGGGAACAGAACTCATTATTTGACAAAAACTTCTGGGAAATGGGAGAAACTAGATTTAGACCAACATCTCACACTATATACCAAGATGATGTCAAAATGATTTCCTATATTAGATATAAAGGGTGATACCATCAGCAAATTGGAGGAATATAGAATAATTTACAAACTTCAGATCACTGGATAAAGGAATAATTTATGCCCAAATATGAAATAGAAACCATCCCAAGATGTAAAGTGAATATAATACTAGAGATTGGGAGATGGAAGGTCTTGTACAAGGAGCAAGGATTGTAGTGTCGTTGGACTACAGAGTGTACATGGGGTAGGGGGAATGTTCTGGTGCCAGAAGACTAGAAAAGGTAAAGGGGGAGGATATGAAGGGAGTTGGACATATCTTAGCATCTTTGATGCAAACTTAGAAGTTGATGACTATTGAAATACTGACATTTGAGGGACTATGATGTATCTCCAGAAAGCTCTTATTTTTTAAAAAAATTATCCAAAATGAGTGATATAATAATTCCATTAGTATACATGATGTTATTAGATAAATTAACCTGGAAGTTTTCAGGAGGAGATTGGAAAAAAGGGTATATGGAGTAAATGATTTTGGAGATCCATTGCAGTTCTGAGATAGGATTCATGGAAAAGGTAAACTTAGAATATGGAATTCTGCAGTATAATGGACACTGGACCATTGAAGTGGTCGGTCGTGGATACTTGGATAGGTACCTACTAGAACCTCATTGAATTTTAGGTCTTATGTAGTTCAACTTTTCTTCATTTTACAGTTGAAGTATCTGAGATTCAGAGTTTAAGTTATTTACCCAAGAGCACACTCACTAGTAGTAGTAGAACAAGAACTTTACCTCAAATCTCCTCATTTTCAGTCTGTGGCTATTTCTAGTGGAGAGGGAGATAAAGGAGAGGATGGGAGATGTTTTCCTTAAAATCAGTGGTCTGCTTCACAGTTTGACACAAAGTTGATCATAGATTTCAAATTTCAAAATTCAAATTAATATATTTGCAAGTATTGAAAAGAACATTTGAGGTTCTCTGGTATTTCCAGGGCTTAATCTTTAAACAGGCAAGCCTAGTATTGTCTAAAATCAATAAAAACTAAAATTATGGAAAATATTTTTATCTTTAAAAATTTTGTGTGATTTGAAAACTATTAACAAAGATGTTTTGTCTTGTTTCTCTGATTGTATTTCTTTCTTTTTAAAAAAGTAAAACCCTTATCTTCTGTCTTGGAATCACTACTGTTTATTGGTTCTAAGACAGAAGAGCAGTAAGGGCTAGGCCATGGGGGTCAAGTGACTTGCCCAGGGTCACACAGCTAGGAAGTGTCTTGAGGTCAAATTTGAATCCAAGACCTCCTGTCTCTGGGCCTAGCTCTCAATCTACTGAGCACCTAGCTGCCCCCTCTGGATATACTTCTATTTATCAATATCATTGATTCTCAGAATGTGACATTAGGGTCTGTGGAGTCTCTTACTTGCCTTAAAGTGTCAAAACTTTTTTCATAATAATACAAAACAAATACAATAAAAACCCAAAAAATACATGTTATCATTCCTAATGTTAAATATAAATTAGGATGATTGAGGAAGGGGGTGGTACTTACAGGAAACTGAGTTGCTACCCCAAACATACCCATCCACATGGTTACAGGCAATATTTATGTGGCAACAGACAGCCACTGGTATCCATAAGATACATGAACACAAACTCAAGATGATGTCTCTTCTATTAAAATATCCCTTAAATATGATACCATCCTAGATACATTCCTAGGTCACATAGGCTTATTCAATGTATTTAGGCCTATTCAATGTACTATGATTCCTTTACCTAGGGTCCAACAACTCAGGGGTCTATCATTTTTTAAAAAGCATTCTACCTTATTATTTTTCTGGGATAGAGACTTGATTATGACACTGAATTCATTCAGTATTTATAGTGTATATGAAGTGTGAAACACAACTACTGATAATACTGGCACATTCTGAGCTGATTAGATTCAAAAGATATATAATACACCCTTCCTTTACTCAATTTCTGCTACCTTGAAAAGTTATATGCAAATGAATGAAAATATTTTATATGTGCCAAGGGAGCTTTTGGTAAAGAAGGTTTAGGTAAATACTTTTAAAAATTCAGGTGTTTCATTTTTGTTTTTTGAAAAAAATATCATATTTTCCTAAGATGGGTAAGGAGAACACAAAGATATATATATATTTTTTTAATTTAAAAATTTTATTTTATTTTGAATATTTTCCCAATTATATATTTCATGTTCTTTCCCTCTCTCCCAAACCTCCCACCCCCTGTAGCCGACTCACAATTGCACTGGGTTTTTACATGTATCATTGATTAAGACTTAATTCCATATTATTGATAGTTGGACTAGAGTTATCATTTAGTGTCTACATTCTCAATAATATCCTTATCAGCCCATATGTTCAAGCAATTGTTTTTCTTCTGTATTTCCACTTTTGTAGTTCTTCCTCTGAATGTGGATAATGTTCTTTTCCATAAATCCCTCATAATTGTCTGAGTCATTGCATTGCTGCTAGTACAGAAGTGTATTACATACGATTTTACCACAGTGTATCCGACTCTGTGTACAATGTTCTCCTGGATCTGCTCCTTTTACTCTGCATTAATTCCTGGAGGTCATTCCAGTTCACATGGAATTCCTCTAGTTCTTTATTCCAAAGGTATATGTTTAGACACACACAAACACATATTTTTAAAAACTTTGGTTAAAAAAATTACTAAAAGTATCTATCATTATGTGACTAGCCTACTTTCAAAGTATTTTGGGGTTTATAATTCCTAATAAAACAGTGAATCTAAGATCTCTGTTATATTATGCCATTTTTGGCTCTTCCTGATCCCATTTGTTTTTTCATCAAAGATACTGATGTAGTTTTCTATTTCCTTCTCTAGCTTGTTTTATAGATGAGGAAACTGAGGTAAACAGGGTTAAGTGATTTGCCCATAGTCACACAGTTAGTGTCTGGGGCCAGATTTGGGAAAATGACTTTTCCTGACTCCTGACCCAGTGCACCACCTAACTGTCCCAGTGTTGTATCACCTTTGAGGATACAGATCCTCATCCATTCAGGACTATGCATCCTATTTGATTCTTGCCTATTTCCTTTTTATTATACTTTGTATTTTGAAATTTTTCTTTGGGAAATTCCATGAAAGCTTTTCATTTAACATTTTGAATTTATTCTACAGTTACATAGAGCAAATATTTTAAATTTATCTTTTGTTATTGTTCTCTTGTTCAGTTATTTCTAACTCTTTGTGATCCCATAGATTATAGCACATCAGGTCCTTCACTCCCCTGTCTCTTGAAGTCTGTCCAAATTTGTGTTCATTGTTTCCATGACATTATATATTCATCCTCTGCCATTCTGTTCTCTTTTTGCCCTGTCTTCTCATTATATGGTCAAAGTATTTAAGCTTTAGCTTTAGTGCTTTATCTTCCAGTGAATAGTCTAATAAAATTTTTTTAATATATTGACTGATTTCCTTTCCTTGTTTAGGAAAATATAAGTGAGGTAATGGGGTCACCAGGGATATTATAAATTAACTAAGGGGTTTGTGGGAACACACTCTTGGATTTAAGAGAGACTAAAACTGAACATTGAAGACTTGTACAACAAAGCCACTCCCAACTGAAAAATAACAGCCAACTGTCACTCTGGCCAGAGGCCTTAAATTCAACTGACAAGGTAACAGGAATAAGTTGGGTTTAATTAGGAACAACAAAAGGAGGGATAGGAATGTCTACTCTAAAACCTTAACACCTAATAACAAAACCCACAGGGACAGGGAAGGACTTATTCTACTCTTATCTAAGTGATCTAAACTAACTGGGGCCACGGAGCTATAAATGGAGTCTCTGGGTTTCTGCCTCAAACCTGGAACCTGCCAGGCTTGAGTACAGCTAGGGCTTTGTGGCTTTGGGATTCTCACTGCAATCCACTGATGATCTCTGGATGCCAGTAGCTAGGTTGTCTCAGGTACCAAGTAGAGAAGGTTTTGCTTGAAGCACTGTCCACCAGTTCTCAAACTTCTCTTCCTCCCTTGGCTCTGTAGATCTGTCCTTTTGCTAGATGCCACACTCAGGATCCCAGAGGAAAACAGGAAGCAGAGTGTCCTTTGCTCTGAGGTCTCCCAGGCTGGCAACAGTTTCTTGCCCGTCACCTCTTCCTGTTCCTTCATTCCAACCTGGAATTCCAAGCTCTAGCTCCTTCCTGCTATGTACTTAATTCCTAATCACTAGCTAATCTACTCTTACTCATAACATTTGTCATCCAAGAAACTATCAAAAGTCTTCTTCTGCACCACAATTTGAAAGCATCAAGACTTTGGTGCTCAGCTTTCCTCATAGTCCAACTCTTACAGGTCTTGTTTCTGCTTAGAAAAACCGTACCTTGACTAAGAACCTTTTTCTCTGCCTTCAAGTATGCTGTCCAGATCTGCTATAGCTTTCCTTCCAAGGAGCATGCATTTTTTAATTTCATGGCTATAGTGGCTTTCTTTAGTGATCTTTGAGCTGAAAAATATGAAATCTGAGTTTCATTTCTTCTCCCTCTCATTTTCCAGGAAATGATAGGGCCAGTTGCCAAGATTTTAGGGATTTTATGTTAAGCTTCAAAGCAGCTTTTAACTCTTCTGTTTCACTCTCATCTGGCTCCTGTCCCACATTATTGTACTTGATAAAATATTTCTGTTGAATTTGAAGCTAGAGAATGAATATTGGGGAGTTCTTTGTGATTTTGTTTTTCCAGTCCACCTTTGAATTGGATTGTCCCTTTCCTAATCTAGACCTCTAGCCTTTTTAATTAATGTCCCCCATGTCAAAAATACTCCCTCTCCCTTATCCCCACTTCTTATTTTCTCTGATTTCCTTCAACACTCAACTCAAATTCCACCTTCTTCATGAAATTTTACCAGGTTGCCCATGCCTTCCCCCACAACCTGTTCCTAGGTATTGCTGCCTCCCTTTCTGAAATTACCTTCCATTTTTTTCCCCAATTACAATGTGAGTTCCTTAAGAACAAGGCCTATTTTGTCTTTCTTTGTGTTTCTGGCACTTTTAACTCAGGGCCTGGCACATCCTAACTCTTAATAAATGAATATTGAGTGGTTGTCAAACTGACACTTTGCCTTTTCCCTGACATGTATATAGCTGGTTTTTTTTCTTCAAAACAAAAAGAAAGAAAAACCAAAAACAAAAGCTTGGATACCCTTAAGAAGGTTGTTTCCAAAACTTTGTTTTTAGATAAAGATCTCTTTGGCAGTTTGATTAATTGATTCTATAGAACCCTTCTCAGAATGTTTTCAGATATATAAAGTAAAACACATAGCATTATAAAGGAAACCAATTATATTGAAATGCAGTTTCTTTTGTTTTGTTTTTGGTTAAGTTCGTTGATCTCAGATGAAGGACCCTTATCCTAAATGAACAGAAAATGTTTAGGAAAAAAGTATTACAACATGAATACCTAGAAGTAGGATTTTAATAATGTTGTCCAGAAGGGTCTGTATAATAATGTGTAGTTCTTTATATGGTATTGTTGCTGTTTGATTCTTGAAATTAAATTAAAATCATGTTGCTAATCCCTAATCCAAAATTCAGTTGAACATATATTTATTAATTGCCTGTTATGCCAAGTGTTGTGCTAGGGATGGAGAAGCAAAAACAAAAATTAAAATAGATTAAAATAGTCTCTGACTTTATGTGCTTACTTTCTGTTGGAAAGAAAGAGCATAAAACTCTAGCAGGTTAATACAGATAAACATAAAGGATTTTTTTGGTTTTTAGTGTTTTATATTTGAAGAGGAACATTTATACTTGGAGGAGATGGGCAAGAAAAAGAGAAGAAGCAAATAGAAAAGGCCTTACATAGAAAGCAGCGTGAGGTACTTCTTGATGTAAATTATGGGTTCTAAAAGACCCAAAATTATTTGGACAGTTATTGAATTGAAAAAGGTTTAAGCCGAGGGCAATTAGAAAACTTAGTAAAAAGCAAAACAAAAGAAAATAAAGAGAAGAATCAATGATACCTGGAATTTATGAAATTCTTTAATGTTTCCACAATGCTTTGCCTACATCTTTTCCTCTGCAAAAGGATCACAACCTTATGAGTCAGGTACACAGTTATTATTCCCATTTTACAGTTGTGTAAAGTCAAGTTTACTAAAATTAAGTGACTTCCCCAGGGTTGTAGATTTAGTAAATACTAGGGCAGTTATGGTGAACCTATGGCACATGTGCCAAAGATGGCATACAGAGCACTCTCTGCTGCTCTCCCTCCCCTCTCTACTATGCCTGATTACATTTTTTCACATCCCCTGCCCCAGCAACGCAATGGGAGTGAAGAAGGGGTAAAGTGGGCAGCTCAAAAGCAGCAGAACTGGAGGGGAGCAGAGTGTTTGGGTCATACACTACTCCCTCTCTACTCACTGAGGACATTCCTCTCTTCACCCGCCCCTTCAACCTAGCAGCCCAATGGGAGAGCTTCCTCCCTCCCCTGTGTGAGGTAAGGGAGGGTGGGGACTGCCCAGCACTCAGTAATGGGGAAGTGCATGACACTGTTGAGGGGGTGGGGCATGGCACTCCATTTCTAAAAGATTCACCATCACTGTGCTGGTGCAAACTGAGTTCTCCTTTCTCTAATTCTACTGTTCTTCCAACTTGCCCATCCCATCTTCTTGTTGATATGCAGGAGAGTAACTGAAGACTCTATTAGGCCATTTAATAAAAAGGCATTGATTCTGAATTGCTATCTAAAGATAGAACACTATACGTTGGTTAATGTTATTATCATTATTGTGCTCAAAAGCAATGTAGTTCTACCATAAATGACAGATTTGTGACTTAGATACATATGTGGTAGATGTTTAACTCCAAAGGAAAACATCTGCATGGTGTTTCATTTGTAGCAAATTCTTGTCACTACATTTAATAGATGCAACAGCAAGATATGATATGGCTTGTAATTATCAGACAAAATAAATTTCTGACAGATTATATATTAATAGTTTTTGTTTACATTTTCAATGAAGAAAAGCCACTAATTTTTAAAAAAATAATCATTGCAGAGAATTTATTTTAATTTGTGCCTCCAGTGATTTTGTAACAAACTCAAAAAAAAAGAGGCCAATTGCTAAGTAGTTTATTTCTGGAAAGCAATCTGGCAGTTAAGCTCTTGTTCTCAATTATAAAGTAGGGATAATAAAAGTACCTAATTCATAGGGTTGCTGTGTCCAGTTGATATTTCTATTTGTAATTTACTTGGGACAATGCCTGGCACAGAATAGATGTTTAATAAATATTTGCTCCTTTCCTCCTTTCCTCTTTTCTTTAATGTAGCATTTTCCCTTAAGAATATCAGCAGTATGATTTATAGCCAAGTTCCTGGTTAAGAAAAATGTTTACTTTGTTTATTCTAAGATTAGTGAAAATTTCATTAATTCATTAGGTCTGGTAGCAGTAATATTTGGTTTACAGTATTAAAACACACAATTTAACTTTTAAATATTTTATGTCTTATTCTAAGTTCTAACTTTTGGTCTCTTGTATTCCAACTGCCTTAATGGATTTTCCCCCC
The DNA here is from genome assembly GCF_016433145.1 of Gracilinanus agilis. Classification (NCBI taxonomy): domain Eukaryota; kingdom Metazoa; phylum Chordata; class Mammalia; order Didelphimorphia; family Didelphidae; genus Gracilinanus; species Gracilinanus agilis. The sequence continues at coordinate 289,822,474 of NC_058130.1, read as the reverse complement.
TAAAATATGCATGACAAATTTTATTTATGAATAAAAATACTCAGCTCATTATTTTTGGTAGGCAAAGATAATCTATCAGAGAAAAAATTGCTCATGATTTTTATAGTATATATTAGGACCTGGCTCAATTTCCCATTTAATACATATCATTTATTGAGGCTTAAAAAGGTGCATAATATTGAATTTCTTTCTGCTTAATACCCATTCACTTCATTATTTTGCATCTTCCCCCCTACCCCCCTTAAACTATAAATGTAGCTTATGAGGTATTACTGCTCTCTCCTACTACTAGGAGAACTAGCTTAAAAAAGATTTTAGTACCTTGGCCTTTTTTTAAAATTACTAACTATATCCTTCCTTATTTTTTACCAAATATTTATAATGCCCAACTTTTTATAGGTGCTATTATTTTTATTCCCATTTCTTTTGTAAGAATTTAAATTTAAGATTTTATGCAAAATATAAATAATAAATATAAAATATATAAAAATATAAATAAAAATAAAAGTAATATTGTGGTTGCCAATTTAAAAATATAGCTTAAGCCAAAATGACTTTATTTACAAAGAGGTGGAAAGAGTGAAAGTGGAAAAATGTAGCTCTAAAGAGAGAGATTTTAACAAGCCTACCAGCCCTTCTCCAGTGAAGTGAGCCTCAGACTCAAAGGGGCTTCCCCACATCCCTTGTCCCCATGTGGATTTCCTGGTAATCCTCAGCCAGAAGTCTGGTGATATCTTTAGTAAGAGTTCCACCAATGCAGCCTCCTCCAAAGCCAAGGCAGGAATCTTTGGGAAACAATCTCTCCAGAGGGCCAGCTACTCACCCAGCAAGCCAACTCAGGATCCAGGGAATGAGTCTCCTCTTTCAGACCAGCTCACTGACACAGATTGTTCACAGACAAACTCCAAAGGAGAAGAAGTTCAAAGGAGAAGTCCCCAGGGAGAAGTTCCTTGGATAGGGAGTTCAGGATGTTTTATAGTCCTTTTTCCACATCACTTCCTGTTATTTCCCTACTTTATGGGAACCAATTGCAGTCTTTCAATTTGCCTAGAACTGCCCCTTTTAGCAAGTGTCAAGTTGGGGTACTTTGAGTTCTTGATTTGTTTAGCTAAAAATAGGCAAGGGGAGAGTTAATCCTATCTTTACAATCCCTCTATGACTAGTCTTCCCAATGAATCATTTTACTATTAGTAGCTTATGCCCTACAAGAAGATCCTGAGATTATTGTTGTTGCCAACATTAGAGAGAGAAGAAAATATAAGGGAGAATGTTAATTGAATTAAATCAATGAAATCATTCTACTCTCTTAAAATAAGTAAGAAGATGCTAAAGTGACCTCCATAGGAGTCATGTTTGGATGTTCTGAGGAAACTGGGTCATGCCCCAGGAGTCAGCTATAAATTATCAAACTTGTTTAGGCCTAGAATTGTTCCAGAGATTGGAACAAGCTTGGATTTTCATTAAAATGGATGGACCACATGGGTTCATGAGACAAACTCAAATCTGTTTGTCATACTGGTTTTCTTCTTGTGATTACTCTCCAAGCTTATTTACGTCTATCTTAAAATATGGTACTGAAAATTGAACACACAAATTCACATATGTTCTTATCAGGACATCACATAGTACCATCACCTCATTATTTCTTGATATTATACTTCTCTTTGTGCCTCCTTAGGTAGAACTCGCTTTGTTTGCTACCATATTACACTGTTGATATGTATTCGATTTAGAATCCATTAAAATCTCCAGGTCTTTTCTCAGAGGAATGCTTTCTTGTCATGTTTCATATTGTGAAATTAGAATCTGTTACCCTAAAAACTATGACAAAAGTATTCTAGTGGTTTGCTTTTTATGTTTCCAATTCATTTTACAAATGAGAAATTGAGGCAGATGGGGTTAAATGACTTGCCCAGGGTCACACTGCTAGTAAGTGCCTGAGGCAAAATTTGAACTCCTAAAGATGAGCATTCAATTCATTGGGCCACCTAGTTGCTCTTGTGTAAATCTAATGGAGTGAAAAACAAAGGAAAAAAATCAAACTAAACAAATTACTAGAGAAGTTAATGGATTGTCTTCTGGGGGTGGAACTAAGATGGCAGAGTAAGCCAGAGTAGCTCTGAGTCACCATGAGAATCCTTTCTAACCAATATTAAAATAGCACCACAAAACGAATACAGGAGTGAAAGAACTGAAAAGTAGATAGAGTGAAGCAACTTTCAAGAAAAGAAAATCCCAAAAAGTAGGCAGAGACTATCTGGGTCACGGGAATGAGAATGGAGCAGAGCCAGCCAAAAGCTATAGCAAGCAGTAAAGAGCAAGACACATACTCCCACCCCACATCTGCTATCCCAATTTTGGAACCTAAGTCCAAGCCAATATTCATATCTTGAGATCCTGCCTGGGAAAAAAGAGGTCCAAGCCAACCCACCTCCTTTGAAATTTCAAACCTGTGGAGAAGTCCAGAGTCCAAGCCCAGAACAGTCTGTGCTGAAATGGGCTGATCCCTGTGGGCCCAGAGCGAAGCCAGGAATCCTAGTCTGGGCTTATGATGAGGGCATAGTTCACAGTTTAGGGTGACTGATAGTATTAAGGAGGGTGGCTGGATCTTTTTGCCTAAAGTTCTGGGCAGAGTTCTAGGACAGGGCAATTAAGGTTGTAGCTCCTGACTTCATCAAGATCAAAGCAAGAATAAAGGCTTACAACTAAACCTAAGGCAAGTCTTTGAGTTATCAGGATCTCAAGAATCAATTGAATCAGAAGGATGAGGGCCTTTCAGAGTTCTCAGCCATCAGATCATCACATCATCCTCTAAGAACTGAAACTGGTAGGAACCTAGAAAATAATCTGAGAATAACATCAAGGTACCCCAACTTCCCAGAAAACAGTCTACTTATAATTAGATAGGAAAAGTGAGCAAACAACAAGAAAAGTAACTCTAAAGAATTTTCATGGAGACAAAGAACAAAGTAGAGACACAGAAGGGGACAGTCAAAGCAAAGCAAACACATGCAAAGTCCAAAAGAAAATATGGATTGGACACAGATTCTGGAAGAGCTCAAAAAAGACCTAAAAAACAATTAAGAGAAGCAGAGGAAAAGTGGGGAAGAGAAAAGAAAGTGATGCAAAAAAGAAATGGGCCAATTGAAAAAGGAGAACCCAAAACTGACAGAGGAAAATCAGGTCTTAAAAATCAGAATTGACCATCTAGAAACTAATGATTTAATGAGAAATCAAGAAACAATAAAGCAGAATCAAAGGAATTAAAAAAAACAGAGGAAAACATGAAATATCTCATTGAAAAGATAATAGACCTAGAAAGAAGATCTAGGAGAGACAATTTGAGAATTATTGTACTATCTAAATCATTAAGAAAATGATCAAGAAAAAACCTTGGATATCATCTTAAAAGAAGTTATCAAAGAAAATTACCCAGAGATCTTCAAACAAAAAAAGTAAAATAGAAATTGAAAGAATTCACAGATCAGCTTCAGAAAGAAATCCTCAAATCAGAACTTCCAGGAACATAATAGCTAAAATCAAGATCTTCCAAGCCAAGGAGAAAATACTTTAAGCAGCCAGAAAGAAACCATTCATATACCATGGAGTTACAATCAGGGTCTTGTACATTAAAGGATCAAAAGGCATGGAATATGATATTCAGGAAGGAAAAATTAATGGTAAAATAAAGTATGGTGTCTTCTACAGGAGACTGCTACAGAGTATATATATCCAATGAATCCTTTGCAAAAACTTTACATATATTAGGACATAAAAGAATTGAAAACAAATGTAAAAAAAGGCAGAAATAGTAAATACACAATTTACAGGTCATAATGTAATAAAAAGAGAAATCAATTCCAAAACAACAAACAAAAGACACAGAACCACATAAAGACTTGACAGTGAAATTTTATATAATGAATGGATCAAAGAAAAAATCATAAAAACAACAAATAACTTTGTTGAAGAAAATTAATGTGGAAACATACAAAAATTTATGTGACGAAGCTAAAGAAATTATCAAGGAACAATCACATCTCTACAAATCTCCATTAACAAAAGATAACTAATAAATTGATATGCTTTTAAAAATTAAAAGCCAAGAAATAAGTGAAACTAAAACAATCCCAAAAGGATAATTAAAAATTATTGGTGAAATAAACTGGAATGTTAAAAAAAATTTTAGAAATGATTAAATAAATCTTAAAGCTGGTACTTTGAAAAATAAACCCAAAAAGTGCATTTACCTTTTAGTCAATCTGATTTCTAAGGTGGAAAATTAACATTAAAATTAATTCTAAGGTGGAAAATTAGATTAACAAAATCCAAATGTCCAACGTGAAGTCCCAACAAAACCAGAAATAAAAAGAATAGCCAGAATTTAGTGTATATATTTGTATGCTAAAAACAAAAACAAAAAAATCTTTGAAAACAAAATAAGTTCAAATATATAAAATATCCAAGGTAGCAGAAGGCCAGATGGCTATCTTAAATAATCCAATCTCAGAAAATGAAAAAGAACTAATTGTAAAGAAAAAACAAAGTGGTATGGGTAGTGGGAAAATTCCTCATCCTGATTGAGTCTCAGGAGAATTCTACCAAACACAAACAATACTCATTAACCATATTATGTAAATCCTTCTCTAAAGTTGAGAAGAAAAGTTCCCTACCAGAACCCTTTTAAATGATGAATATAGTCCTGATACTGAAGTATTATTAAGGTATGAGGAAAACACATCTATAACTATATATTACAGATTAATATGGACCACAAATTTAAAAATAAGATCTTTCCAAATAAACTATAGTATCTCTGAGATTCTATGATTCAGTTAGGTTTATTAAGTCTCAGTCTATACCCAAAGCACATTTAATGCCTCAGGAAGTTCTCCATAAAAATAATTGGGAGCTTCCTTCTGTACTCTATCCTAGCTTTCAGAAGAAATTTCATTCCATCAAAGTATAGAAGAGTCTCCCTTATAAGGACATTGATTGTAAGGTAAATTCTGTATTTGTTGCACCTTGTTTGAAATAGTTTCAGAAAGGGTAATCCAACTTATATAAATATTAACTCGATTAAAATGCTCTGAAGGTGAAGTTTTTGATTTTTAAGAACTCATAGGAGTTAGGTATGTTTGTTCTTGCTGATTTTTAATGTACTTTTTGATTATGCCCAGATTACATACACTTATACAAGAACAAAAATCAAAATCCATACTTTTTCAGTTTACAAAAGAATCTTCCTTTTTCCTCTTCTATTTATTTGGCTTTACTTATTTAAACTTGTAACCTACTTCTTCAGGTTGGTAGAATCCATGCCCATCTTGCCACAAATGCCTGATCCCTAAAACAGTCCTATTACTGTTTAAACAACTGACATAAATAATGAATTGCTACATTGCCAAGAGTATAAATAAATTTAGACAGGCAAAGTTCTCTAGAGCTGAAAGTTTAGATTATGCAAAAACTTCAACAGCTGTAATTTGTAGGTCCTAGTAGATTTCAAGGGTGTGAGTGATGTAAATTATGGAAGGTTGACATTTAGCATATGTATATTTTGTCATTTTGCCAAAAGTCTAAATCTGCTATGTTTCCCTTTATTGTGAACATCTTTTTAAGAGGCACAACCTGCCAAAAGACAAGTATTAAGCAGAAATATTGGAAAGAATTTCTTTGTAAGCAGAACAAGATGGCTTACTATAAGGTTAATATAGAAGCAGTCTCCATGAAGTTTAATTTAGGTGAATATTATTTAATATTTATGTTTAGAGTTTTTTTAAAAAAGAAATGTTGAAAGAACACAATGCTATTCTGTTTGATGGTTTATGCACCTTTTATATCTAATCTATTTCCATGTCTGGGTTTTCTGGATTTTTTTTTAGTCAGGATTAAGATGTATTGATGATTACTACTTTGTATTACAGTTTAGTGTCTTGTTTTTATGGACTCTCTAAGAGCTTTCAATTTTTCCATAATTTCTCTTAATAACATTTTTTGTTCCTCCAAATACATTTTGTGAGGTTTTTTTCCAGCTTTCTAAAGTTATACTTTGGTAATTTGACTATTATGCTTATAGATAAAATAATTTAGATAATATTATAATTTAATTATATTGACACAACCTAACCACAAGTAATTAATATTTTTCCACTTTCTTTGGTCCATTTTTGTTTCTGTAAAGAAAGTTTTGCATTTGTATTCCTATTTGTGTATACTGCTAGGCAGCTTCCTAAGTAGATTTTGTAGTTTTTTTTCTAATGGAGTTTCCTTTTTTGTTTCTGTTGTGTTTTTTTGGTAATATATAGGAATGCTGATGACTTTTTGAATATATTTTGAATCCTATGATTTTGTTGAATTTACTGATTTAATTAAATCTTAATTGATTCAAGTTCTATAAGTAGTCAATCACCAGATCTGCTAAAAGTGAGTTTTGCTTTCTTTTTGTCTTTTTATTTCCTCAATTTGACTTTCTTGTAATTGGTATTTCTAGCATTTTGTTAAATGTTAAATCCTTGCTTCAGCCTTTATTATAGTGAAAAGGCCTCTAACTTTTCTTTATTATATAATTTCCCCCTTGAGTTGAATAAGTTCTATTTACTATAAGAAAATGTTCATTTATTCCTACATTTTTTAATATGAATGATTGTTGGAAAGATAGGAGTTCATAAGGCCATGAAGTTCTCTGGATAACAGGGAATTTTATATTTATTTCCAGAGATGAAAGTGAGACACTGGTGTTTATTGACATGATCAAATCTGCCTTCTTCTTCTTTAGGAAGATCAATTTATCAGCTGAGTGGAGGATGTATTGCAGTGGGAAGAGACTTTTGATAGGGAGATCAACTAGCAAATATTACTATTGTTCAGCCTTGAGGAGATGAAGGCTTACACCAGATTCATGATAGTGTCAGAAGAAAGAAGGGAGCACATAAGAGAAAGTTACAAAGGTAAAAAACAACAACAATTGGATATGAGAAGGTGAGAGAGAGTGAAGAGTCAAGAGTGGCACCTGATTTGCAAACCTGGGGAATTGGGAGGTTGTGGATACTCTGAATGGTAATAAGAAAAATTGGAAAGAGGATGGTTTGTAAAGAAAGATAAAATTGAACTGGATTCAGTTTTATCTAAGTTTAAGATGTGTCTTTGATATCCAGTTTGGGTTGTCTAATAAGCAGTTGAAATATGTGAGACTGGATGCCAAAAAGAGTTTAATGCTAGACAAGTAGATTTGACAGTCATCATTGTAGATTACTGATAAATGAATAGATGGGAACTGAGGAGATAAAACAATTTAGAAGAAAAAAAAAGAATGTTAAGATATGCCTATGGGACCCCCATGGTTAGCAGGTGTGGCCTGAATGAAGATCCAGCAAAAGAGACTGTAAAAGACCAGTCAGATAAGGAAGAGAACCATGAGAATAATGAAAACAAAACTTAGAGAGGAGATAGGCTTGAGAAGAGGGTGAGGATGAAGATTTTTAAAATGCCATTAAATCTTATAATTAAGAGATTATTAATAACTTTGGAGAGAACTTTTTCATTTGAAAGATGAAGTTGGAAGCCAGACTGTGGAGAAATAAGAAGAAAGGAAAAGAAAGAAATTGGAACCATTTTTTTAAACTATTAAAAGTAGGAGAGTTAGCACACAATAGATGGTAGGTTTGAATGGATCAAATAATGGTTTTTTTGAAGATGGAAGAAGACACTGATTAAATTTTTAAGAGTAGGGAAATTGCTAGTAGATGGAAATAAATTGAATATGAATATGGAAATGAATAGCATCACTTGTACATATTGAGGGATTTGCTTTCTTTATGTATCAGGAGGGTACCTCTTCATGTGAGAATGGGATGAAGGAGGAAATGTTGGCAGAAGGGAGATAGGAGATAAAGAGGAAGTTCTCAGTGAATGACTTCAAATTTTCTGTGAAATATAAGGCAAGGTCTTCAGTTAAGGGGGTGAGAGGAGGTGAACAATGAATTTTGATGAGAGATGAAAAGGTTTGGAAATGCACTTGAACGAAATGGCATAGTAAGTTAATTATGGAATATTAATCAAGTACCATAAAGCAGTAATGATCCTATTGAGATTATGTAACAAATTCATCTTGAATTCAAGATGATTTAAAGAAGATGATGGAAGGAATCCAAGATAAACTTTGTATGGCAAGATAGGTAATAGACTAGGGGAGAAAGCTAATTGAGAGAAGAGATCAGTGTAGAGATGAATTAATTCACAAAGTGGCCAAGTTAGAAGAAAGGAGGAAAATGTAGCTATGCAATAGTAATAGAAAAGAATTGAAGATGGGAAGGATTGAAGATCAAGTGAAGACAAAGAACAAGGCAGAGGGACAAATTTTTTATAATTACAACAAATTGTGATCACATAAGGAAACTTGGAAGTACATGAATTTGGAAGTGGTACATTTCTGGATTATGGCAAGATTAAGGGTTTGACCTTCTCTCTCTTTGTAGCTGAAATGAGTTAAAGGATTTGGTCATGGGAAATGAGTTAATTTGAGAAATTAGGAGGTTGAAGAGTTGGAGGGAGTATCCTTATGTATTTGAAAGTTCTCTAGTGTGAAGGCAAGAGTTAGAGACAGACTATGATTCAGGCACTGAACTCTTTGAGGGAAAGGGGTCATATTCTAGAGGTTAGTAGGCAACAGCTGCTAGAGTTTTGATTGATTGGCACATATAGATTGAGAGAACCTCAAAAGAGAAGTTACTGAGTGATGGTGGTAGAAGATAAGCTTGGAATTGGAATTGGCATTGGGGATTAATGAGTATTCCAATACCCTCTTATAGATTGTATTATGAGTCAGAGATAATGAATGAAAGTTCTGGAAAAGGTGAACAGGAAGATTGTGTTATCAAGAAAGAGCCAGATCTCATAAAATCCAGAAGATGGAAGGAATGGGAAAGGAAAAGATTTAAGATGAAGTCATTTGTTATGTATAGAACAGGTATTCCAGAATACACAGTGGAATGGGAGGATAGCTTTGGAGTGGGACATTATAGGGGAAGGGAGGTTGAAGAAAACAGGAATAAGGGATTGGCAAATGGGATATGCAGAACAGGGTTTTGAATATCTCAATCAGGACTTTTGAATCTCAGAGAATAGAAGAATTTTCATGTGGGAATTTGTTAAATATTGAGATATGAGTTCAGGAAGATTTTAATTGGCCCTAGAGTGGAAACTTCTTAGGCAATTTAGACAACAGGACCAATGTGGGCTACTAATAGAATTTGATTTCTCTCCTTTATTTGAAATTGGTCAGTCTTGACTCTGACACTAGAGGACAGAGAAAAATAGAATTGCATTTACTTCTGTTCAGGCAGGCTATGAGACAGGTGAAGAAGGGAGAATCAAATGGCATCTTTCTCTATCCTTTCAATATGAATTTCTGTGTTCATATTGAATTAGTTCTGCATTTTTGGTTATAGCTCCAAACAGGCCATATTATATAATATTTCTTTTAAAAACAATATTTTATTTATTTTGATCAGTCAAGATCCACATTCTCACACTCTCTTGCTCCTATCCTTAATTGAGAACACAAGAAAACCAACTTATTACAAATATGTATCATTATCAATCAAAGCAAATTTCTACATGAACTACAATCCAACATTTTTTTCTCATTCTGCTTTCTAAGATCTTTACCTCTCTGCTGGAAATTGGGTAGCAAATTGCATCATTGGTCTTCCAGAATCCTGGTTAGTAATTATGTTGATAATAGTTTAGTACAATAGTATTTTATTGTGTTTATATACCATACTTGTTCATCCATTTGTGAATTTATGGATACCTTCTTAAATTCCCTTTCTTTGCCACCTCAAAAAAAGTTAATAAGTATTTTTGTACATCCTTTAATTTGGTTGATTTGGTTGTGTTTAAGACTAATCTCTTTCCTAAACTACCTTTCTTTTAGTTCTTCTTAACCTATTTTGTTCCTATTTCCCAGTTAAGTGAAATGTATTTCTTTACACACATAACATATATTCTTTGAACACTAATGATACAACATGCTGACCACTTTCTAACAAAGTCATCTCTGAATGCAGAATGAGAAAAAAATTTGGACATGGTCTGGTCAATTAATGGTAGAAGTGGAGGAATGTGAGAAGGTAGATCTTTTTTCTCTCTAATAAATTAACATTTATTGAGTTTTCATGGCAAAACTTTAATTAAAGAGCACTGTTAACTAGGATTTCCTCTGTTCTCTTAGGAAAAAAAAAACCAATGGCTCCACATACATATTGCATACATATATACATTCACACATATTCCCAAGAAGAAATTCCTGAAAATTAAAAAACAAAAATTTGTTGAGTATAGTCTGAAGTTACCACAAATTCAGTTCAATCTCCTTTAATTTCTTGCTTCAGAATCATATTACTATATGATCTATAATATTACATAGCCCACAGTCTTCAAGATTAAATTATATTCAAAACTACATGAGAAGGTAGATCTTGACTGCTTAAAAATATATGTAAATCTATAATGTGTATATGTATATGTGTTCTTGTCACATAGTAGGCACTTGATTGTGTGATCTTTTATCTGGATCTTTTTATCAAAAATATTCAGATGTGGGGGCAGCTGGGTAGCTCAGTGGATTGAGAGCCATTCCTAGAAGCAGGAGGTCCTAGGTTCAAATCTGGCCTCAGACACTTCCTAGCTGTGTGACCCTAGGCAAGTCACTTAACCTCCATTTCCTAACCCTTACCACTCTTTTGCCTTGGAGCCAATACACAGTATTGACTCTTAAGACGGAAGGTAAGGGTTTAAAAAAAAAAAAGAAATAAAAAAAAATTCAGATGCTCTTTGTTTCGTTAAAGATCTATTTTTTTCTCTTAATATAAGAAGCTGGTAAGTTATTCTTTCTTGCAACCCTTCTGCATTTCTAGCTCTCCTCTTCTTCATAGAGAGGAGTAACTGTCTGATATTGAGTGTCTAAGGCCTAACCAATACTTATCAGCATTTGAGCTCATTTGTAATGGCTTCTTGTTTTCTTTTTTCATTGTTCAGATTTTGATTATATTCCTGAAAGTGTCCATTTTGTAGTTTGTTTTTGAATTCTTTCTATTTTTACTTGCTCTCAGTTCTGAGTTTTCTTTCATGATTTCTTGCAAAATGGCATTCAGTTTTTCCTCCTCCTTTTATTATAATTATATTTATTCTAATTATAATTAGTCTAATGATTTTTAAATTACCTCATTCTGACATATTTTCCAGGTTAGTTTTCATTAGAGATACCTTAGATTTTCTACTCTAATTTCAATTTTATTCTAATATTTGTTTTTGTTCGTTTTCTGCTTTTATGTAATTTTCAAAGCATCTTTTAAATTTCCTGAACTGTTATTAATTCTTGTAATTCTTGAGTTCTTATTTTCTTTCTCATTCATTCTTTTATAACTCACATTTCATTTATATGTCATTTAAAAATTTTTGCTTCACTTCTGCAAGGAACTCTGGTAAAGTTTCTAATGAATGTTTTTCTTTGAGATTTTGTTTGTATTTAGTGTGGCGTTATTCTCTTTTATGTTCTTAAGCTGAGAGTCTTTTGTTCTATAATATTTCTTTATCATCAGAATTTTTTCTGCTTATTCATTTTTCCAGCTTTACTTCTTGAATTTTGTATTATGGTGAATCTCTGTCCTCTTTTGTAACAAGAGAATGAGTTTCTTTGGTAATGATTTCTATTATCTATTATTTTTATTATATCTATTATTAGTTTTTATATTTTTTATAAATTTTAATAAACACATTAAGCTATTGCTTCCATCTGAACCTTTTGTAGTGTTGCTGTTGTCCCTCTGAGTTGTTCTTATTTTTGTCACTATTCTTGTTTTTCACATTGTGAGTGTCATAGTATCCAACACCAAACTTTTTGGTTCTTTTCTGCCAGTCTGCTTGCCTTCGTGCCTTTGATGTAAGCTTTTGAGATTTATTTCCAGGCTCTTCTTCTTCATATGCCTTTCTCTTTTTTCATTCCTTTGTAAGTCCTCTATCTTCTTGTATTTAAAAATTCTTTGAGAACATGGGAGGGTGGAATGTATGAAGGACAGTCTACAACCAGATTGTTTATGGCAGCCTGCCTACAGAGGGCTTATAGCATCAAACTGCAGGGCCATATTTGCCAGACATCTTTGTGGATATCACAGCAGAATGCACTTGGATAATTTAGTGCTGTCTTTACTCTGATCATCTCTCTTCTTGTTCAGGCTTTGTAGGCATCTGAATCCAGTTTAGGAAGTGCTGTTCCTTAAGTCCATGGCCACACTCAGTTTAGGAATTTATATTTCATCTCCTGGCTCATAGTTTAGTCCATAGTACCTGAAATGGAGGACTATCATCAATTCCACTTCTGAGCTGTTTTTCTATCTGGGCCTTTTTTCCTTAGTGCCAACAAACTCCTAGCTATCTCTTTTTAGGGACCTAGGCTGACAAAATACACGTAATTTAATTTCTTTTTGGATTTCTTGATTATTTCTTTGTCTACCATCCCAGCTATTTTGAATCCTTACTAAAGAAATTGTAAGTGAACAATACCTTTCTTTTTCCTCTCTAGTCTTGAGTAGTGCCCTCATTTTGTTTTTGCCAAGTGGGGAAACAAGATTGGGTTGGCAAATATGTTTTTAAATCACACTCAACTAACAGTTAGGAAACTGAGGTTCTAGTTAGAGCAGTATTACTTAATCTTTGCATCTCAATTTTCCTATTGTAAAATGTAAATATTTTTATTTTGTAATTATGTTGAAGCTTGAGTGAACTGTTTGTTTTGTGTGAAAACTATGGAAGTATGAGGCAATACTATTATTCTATTGATAGTAATCATTGCTGTAGCCCGAACCCAGATTTTATTGTGGAAACAATAGTAGACTTATTTGTTTATTCATATTGTATTATTTTAAAAAATAATAATGATTGATTGCATTTACATAGCATTTTTTAAAAACCTTTACCTTCCATCTTGGAATCAACACTATGTATTGGTTCCAAGGCAGAAGAGTGGTAAGGACTAGCCAATGGGGGTTAAGTAACATTCCCAGGGTCACACAGCTGGGAAGTGTCTTAGGTCAGATTTGAACCTAGGACCTCCCATCTCTAGGCCTGACTCTCAATCCACTGAGGTACTCAGCTGCCCCCAAGGTTTACATAGCATTTTAAGAATTTGGAAGCATGGTGCAAAAGTTAAAACAATTGTGTGAGGAACTACACTTATGTAGTTTAATATAGTAGATCACTAAATTTTTGGTTACATTTTAAAAGTAGATACACACAATTGTAGTTTATTTAAAATTATGTGTTTCTGAGTTAATTTAATTAAGGGACATTATTTATGGATTTCAAAAGAGGATAAGTTATTGCTTAAATATTTTTAATTGTATCATATATATTATATAATATACATATAATTTCATAATATGTAACAGAGTGCATACATAATATGTGTAATATAATAATTGTATAATATAAATAATAATATACCAATGTGTAATAAAATAATATACCATTAAGAGATTTATCTGTCATAATAGTATATTTTCTTTTCATATATTAAAGCTTATTTTATAGATAGTGCCAATATAATTAGCAGAATTCATATATTATTTTCTTTTGAGAAAGAAATTAAAGCATGTAGACTTTTAAAAGGAGTATTACATTATTTTGGTTTGTATTTGTTATATTTTATGATTTGAAATTTTTGGCATAGACAGTGCACTTGACATTCTGAGTACTGGATAGTATTGCTTTTTTGTATCTGCTATATTCTTCCTCAAATTATACCTAACTTCACATAATTAAATCATTTAGCAGAATTTAATAAGTATCAAGAACATTGTGTCTAAGGGAGATGCAAAGTCCTAGAACATTTGGAACCTGCCCTTATGGAATTTATAGTTTAGAAGAAAGATAATAACACAAATCCAAATAAATAACATAGAAAAATACATGATAAATGGGTCAGAGTTACATAAGAAAGTGCTTGGTGCAGAATGGTAATTACTAACTTGTGAGATCAGAGGGTTCCTTTAACATTTTTTTTAAAAATTGAGTTCCAGCTTTTCACCCTTCTACTTGTTCCTCCTCCGTTCACTGAAAAAGCAAATAAAGTGATATCAATAATACATGCAAAACATTTCCATATTAGCCATGTTGCAAAAAAAGCAATTATGAAATGAAAACCAAAAAATGTACACTTCAATTTGCACTGAGTTCATTAGATCTCCCTCATTCTCTCTCTCTCTCTCTCTCTCTCTCTCTCTCTCTCTCTCTCTCTCTCTCAAGGTAGATAGAATTTTTTGTCATGGGTCGTTTGGTCTTTTATATTGATAGAGAAACTGTCTTTCACGGTTGATCAGCATTACAATGTTGCTTTTATCATGTACAATGTTCTGCTGACTACACTTTCCATCAGTTCATAGAAGTCTTCCAGATTTTTCTGAAAGCATTTGGCTCATCATTTCTAATGGCATAATAGCATTCTATCACAAATATATCTGTTCAACCATTCCCCAACTAATGTGCATTTCCTTAGTCTCCAATTGTTTGCTACTTCAAAAAAGAGCTTCTATAAATACTTCTTGTATAGGTAGTTCTTTACCCTTTTATTTGATCTTTTTGGCTTAGAGACCTAGTGATAGTATTGCTGTGTCAAAGGCGAACATACCCAGTCATAGTTTCAAATTTTTCTCCAAAATGTTGGACCATTTCACAGTTCCATCAACATTGGATTAATGTTCCTATTTTTCCACATTCCCTCTAGCATTTATCATATTTCCATCATATTAGCCTCTAAATAAGTATGAAATAGTACCTCAAAGTTGTTTTAATTTGCTTTTCTCTAATCACTAATGATTTAGAGGAGTGATTCCCAAAGTGGGCATCACTGTCCCCTGGTGCTGCAGCGATCCAGGGGAGCGGTGAGTGACTGTAAGGGGGTGGTGATAGTATGTGACAGGGGTGCTAAGTAATATTTTTTCTGGAAAAGGGGCGGTAGGTGAAAAAAGTTTGGGAACCACTGATTTAGAGCATTTTTCTCATGAGACTGTTGATAATTGATTTTTTCATCTGAAAACTGCCTGTTCAATGGCTCTTATTTTTAATCAGTTTGGCTCAATTTCCTATATAGTTAAGAAATGAGGCCTTTATCATTGAAACTTTCTATACATTTTCCCTACTTTCCTGTTTTCCTTCTGATTTTGACTGCAATCATTTTGCTTGTGCACAACTTTTTAAATTTCATGTAATTGAAATGACCTATTTTGCTTCTTTACCTGTTTTTTCATCATAAGCTCTTCCTTGTTTAAATTTTCCATGCTTTCCTAATTTTCCTAAGATAATATACTTTATATCAAAATCATGCTCCTATTTTGATCTTATCTTGGTATAGCATGTGAGATTTTGGACTATGTTGACTTTCTGTCAAGATTCCTTCCAGTTTTCCCAGAAATTTTTCAAATGATGAAATTTTGCTTCCAAAGTTTAGATATTTGTGTTTATCAAATATTAGATTACTATAGTAATTTACTACTGTAATATATACCTAATCTATTCCTTTTATCCACTATTTTGTTTCTTAGTCTGTGTTAGACTGTTTTGTTAACTCTTGCTTTGTAACATAGTTTGAAATCTTGAGCAGTTAGACCACCTTCCTTCACAGTATTTTATCTTGGCATTATTAACTTTGTGTTTTCCCAGTCAATTTTGTTAATTTTTTTAGTTCTTTACAATAATTTTGTGTTCATTTGTGATGTATGGCCTACCCATAAGCAATGAATATTTCTCCATTTGTTTATATCTGCCTTTATTTGTGTGAAATGTTTTATAACTATGTTCATATAATTCCTGGGCTTGTCTTGGTAATTACAATCCCAAGTCTTTAGTTATTTTAAATGGAATTTTTCTATCTCTTGCTGCTGAAATGATTTATGCAGATTTCTTTTTTATATCCTACAACTTTGCTAATGTTGTTTTGTTAATTGTTTCAACTAGTTTTTTAGTTGATTCTCTAGGATTCTTTTTGTATGCCATCATGTTATCTGCAAGAAGTGGTTGCTTTGTTTCCTCTTTGGCTTTTTATTCAATTTATTTTCTTGTGTTATTGTTATAACGAGTATTTCTAATGCCACACTGAATAATAAGTGGTGATCATGGACATCTAACTTCACCCTGATCTTATTGAGTAGGCTTCTAGATTATGTCTACTATAGATAATGTTCACTTTTTGTTTGAGACAGAAACTACCTATTGTTTAAAGAAAGGGTCTATTTATTCCTATGTTTTCTAAAGTTTTATAAAGAAATGGCTATTGCACTTGTCAAACATTTTTCTGCTTTTATTGATGTTATCATATAATTTTTAAAATTAATGATATGGTCAATTATGTCAGAGAAGACTTCACTGAGAAGATGACACTTGGTTTGGACTTTAAAAATAGGTAGGGATTCAATAAATGAAAAGTTGTCAGACAACAAAGCACTTTTTTTGAAGTATTTACAATGAGCTACTATGTTGTGTTCATGATATAATTAACATTAAAAGGCAATTTTAAGGAATTCACACGAGGGAAGCACATTCTAGCTTACTAATAATAATTATGAACAAATACAAAGGCAGATGGTTCCATGATGAAATTTAAATGGGAAGAAAATAATAAAGTCTTTTTTTTTTTAGCTTTCATTGATTAAAGAATCACTACTTTACATGCTAGAAATATTGCTATTTTCTTAAATCTTTTTTCTACTAGTTTATTATCAACAGTGTTCAAGGAAGGGATTTTGAATTGCTATTGACTCCCATTCTTAACTGCAACTGTAGGATTCTTACAAAGACTAAAAATGCTTTTACAAAACTTTCTTGAGAAATAAATTATTAATATTTTCTTCTCCTATTGGCTTGATAAAATATTTTAAATTGCTATTATATCTTATGAATTTAAAAATTACAGTTTCTATAGGAGAAGGAGTTACAACCTGCATGAGAATAAGAATAAAAGAAGAATGAAAAGAAAAGAATAAAATCGCACATCTTCCAAAGATCAAAATAGAATTTCACATTAAGTTTCAATACTGTACAGAAGCCAAAGTAGAAATCATATTACTTCAGTGTAGTGTTTTTATTTACACTTAAGAAATGATTGAAGAGAAAACTTTAAATCACAAACACTGAGCTGTGAACATTTAATGAATTGTATTGCAGAAGTCTGGGATGGAAAGCCTTCTGATAAAGAGTTCTACATTTTAATGCCTTCGAGATTATAAAACACCTTGATTCTTCAGTTTGTTGGAGGAAATGCAAGCATACTTAACTTTATATAAAACATTCTAAGATGTTTTTATGTATTTTTGAATGATCAATTAGAATTGATTTTCAGGAAATATTATGTAGTGCTACATTTAGTTACTCCTATGGAAGATTTTAAGTCAGAAAATATTTTGGGGGACAGCTGCTTATATTTAACATGAAAATCTGAAAATCATAACAACAGGGATTATTCCATTTCATCATAGTTACTGACTATGTATCTAATAGTAGATGACTAGTATTTTATGATTATCTCCTAGCAATTATGTATAAAGGTATATATGATATAGATGCCTTATAGATGCTTAATATGTGTTTTAAATATATATACAAATTTTATGTTGATTTCTTGCTAGATTTTTTTTCAAACATTTATTAATATTCATTTTTAACATGGTTACATGATTCATGCTCCTCCTTTCCCCTTCGCCCCCCGCACTGCCCCCACCCATGGCCAATGCACATTTCCACTAGTTTTGTCATGTGTCCTTGATCAAGACCAATTTCCAAATTGTTGGTAGTTGCATTGGTGTGGTAGTTTCGAGTCCACACCCTCAATCATGTCCGCGCCGACCCATGCGTTCAAGTAGTTGTTTTCTTATATGTTTCCTCTCCTGCAGTCTTTCCTCTGAATGTGGGTAGCATTCTTTACCATAAATCCCTCAGAACTGTCCTGGGTCATTGTATTGCTGCTGGTACAGAGGTCCATTACATTCAATTTTACCACAGTATATCAGTCTCTGTGTACAATGTTCTTCTGCCTCTGCTCCTTTCGCTCTGCATCTGTTCCCAGAGGTCTCTCCAGTTCTCCTGGAACTCCTCCAGTTTATTATTCCTTTTAGCACAATAGTATTCCATCACCCGCATATACCACAGTTTGTTCAGCCATTCCCCAATTGAAGGACATACCCTCCTTTTCCAATTTGTTGCCACCACAAAAAGCACAGCTATAAATATTTTCTTGCAAGTCTGTTTATCTATGATCTCTTTGGGGTACAAACCCAACAATGGTATGGCTGGATCAAAGGGCAGGAATTCTTTTATAGCCCTTTGAGCATGATTCCAAATTGCCAGCCAGAATGGCTGGATCAGTTCACAGCTCCACCAGCAATGCATTAATGTCCCAATTTTGCCACATCCCCTCCAACATTCATTACTCTCCCCTTCTTTCATTTTAGACAATCTGCTAGGTGTGAGGTGATACCTCAGAGTTGTTTTGATTTGCATTTCTCTAATTATTAGAGATTTGGAACACTTTCTCATGTGCTTATTGATACTTTTGATTTCTTTACCTGAAAATTGCCTATTCATGTCTCTTGCCCATTTATCAATTGGGGAATGGCTTCATTTTTTATACAATTGCTTTAACTCCTTGTATATTTGAGTAATTAGACCCCTGTCAGAGTTTTTCATTATAAAGATTTTTTCCCAATTTGTTGTTTCCCTTCTGATTTTGACTACATTGTTTTTCTTTGTACAAAAACTTTTTAGTTTAATATAATCAAAACCATTTAATTTACGTTTTGTAATTTTCTCTAACTCTTGCTTGGTTTTAAAGTCTTTCCTTTCCCACAGATCTGACAAGTAAACTATTCTGTGTTCACTTAACTTGTTTCTAGTTTCCCTCTTTATATTCAAGTCATTCACCCATTCTGAATTTATCTTGGTGTAGGGTGTGAGATGTTGATCTAGACCTAATCTCTCCCATATTGTTTTCCAAATTTCCCCAGCAGTTTTTGTCAAATAGTGGATTCATGTCCTAAAAGTTGGGCTCTTTGGGTTTATCATACACTGTCTTGCTGATGTCATTAATCCCAAGTCTATTCCATTGATCCTCCTCTCTATCTCTTAGCCAGTACCATATTGTTTTGATGACTGCTGCTTTATAGTATAGTTTAATATCTGGTACTGCTAGGCCCCCTTCCTTCACATTTTTTTTTCATTATTTCCCTTGATATTCTTGATCTTTTGTTATTCCAAATGAAATTTGTTATAGTTTTTTCTAATTCAGTAAAGAAGTTTTTTGGTAGCTTGATAGGTATGGCGCTAAATAGGTAAATTAATTTGGGTAGAATTGTCATTTTTATTATGTTAGCTCGTCCTACCCATGAGCAATCAATGGCTTTCCAATTGTTTAGATCCAGTTTTATTTGTTTGGAAAGTGTTTTGTAGTTGTTTTCATATAATTGCTGTGTTTGTTTTGGTAGGTATATTCCTAAGTATTTTATATTGTCTAGGGTGATTTTGAATGGTGTTTCTCTTTCTACTTCTTGCTGCTCTAGTGTGTTGGAAATGTATAGAAATGCTGATGATTTATGTGCATTTATTTTGTATCCTGCAACT
>NC_058130.1:289766474-289802413 GCF_016433145.1 Gracilinanus agilis | reverse complement strand
AATTTTTTGAGTTGCATGCCCAATTCATTGATCTCTGCCCTCCTTAATTTATTAATATATGTACTCAAGGATATAAATTTCCCCCTGAGTACTGCCTTGGCCGCATCACACAGAGTTTGGTAGGATGTCTCATCATTGTCATTTTCTTCAATGAAATTGTTGATTGTTTCTATGATTCCTTCTTTGACAAATTGGTTTTGAAGAATCATATTATTTAATTTCCAATTAGTTTTTGATTTTCCTGTCCAGGTGCCCTTACTAATTATTATTTTTATTGCATTATGATCTGAGAAGTTTACATTTATTATTTCTGCTCTTTTGCATTTGTTTGCAATGTTTCTATGCCCTATAACATGGTCAATCATTGTGAATGTGCCATATGCAGCTGAAAAGAAGGTGTATTCCTTTTTGTCCCTATTTATTTTTCTCCACATATCAACTAAATCTAATTTTTCTAGGACTTCATTTATCTCTCTTACCTCTTTCTTATTTATTTTTTGGTTTGATTTATCTAGATCTGACAGAGGAATATTTAGATCTCCCACTAGTATTGTTTTACTATCTATTTCCTTCTTGAGCTCTGCCAGTTTCTCCTTTATGAATTTGGGTGCTATGCCACTTGGTGCATACATATTGAGCAGTGTTATTTCCTCATTGTTTATACTGCCTTTATTCAGGATGTAATGACCTTCCCTGTCTTTTTTAATCATATCTATTTTTACTTTGGCTTTGTCAGAAATCATAATAGCCACTCCTGCCTTCTTTTTCTCATTTGACGCCCGAAAGATTTTGCTCAAACCCTGAACCTTAAACTTGTGTATGTCCACCCGCCTTATATGTGTTTCTTGTAGACAACATATGGTGGGATTTTGGATTCTAATCCACTCTGCTATTTGCTTCCGTTTTATGAGGGAGTTCATCCCATTCACATTCAGAGTTATAATCATCAGTTGTGCATTTGCTGACATTTTCGAATCCTCCCCTCTTCCTACCCCCTTTTTCCCTTATACTTTTTCCTTTTAAATCAGTGCTTTGCTGTTGAGCCGCTATCCCTTATCCCCTCCCTTGATTAACTTCCCTTTCTACCCCCTCCCTTATTTTTCCCCCTCTTTTTGTTTTTAAAGGCCTTATGAATTCTCTCCCTCTTCTCCCCTCCCTTTTTTTGACCTCCCCACTCCCCTGCTCCCCTTGGTTTATCCCTTCTAAGTTTCTCAGAAGGGTTAGATAAGAGTTTTATGTCCCAATGGAGAGTGTAGCTACTCTTTCCTCTCTGTGTTGATTACACTAAAAGTAAGGTTTGATTATTACCTCTTAATGCTCTCTTCCTCTCCTTCTTTTAACAGTATTTGTCCCCTCTCCTTCCCATGCCCTCTTTGTGTGTAATAGAATATCCTATTTTTTTATTCTCTCAAGTTTCTCTTGGTGTCCCCTGCTATTCACCCCCTCTTTCCCATCCCCCATGTCATCTTAGATTATTTATTGTTCCACCCTCACCCTGTGAATTATTCTTCTGATTACTATAATAGTGAATATTATAATAGTGAATAGAGTTCACTACAGAGAATTATACATAACATTTCTCTACATTGGAATACAGATAATTAGATCTCACTGAGGCCCTTAAAAAGGCAATTTTAAAAACTATGAGTTTTCTTTTTTTCCCCTCTGTATCTTATTTACCTTTTCATGTTTCTCTTAATTTTTGTGGTTGGATATCAAACTTTCCATTTAGCCCTGGTCTTTTCTGTGCAAATACCTGGAATTCTTCAATTTTGTTGAATGCCCATACTTTCCCCTGGAAATATATAGTCAATTTTGATGGGTAGTTGATCTGTGGTTGCAGGCCCAGCTCTCTTGCCTTTCTGAATATCGTATTCCAAGCCTTGAGATCTTTTAGCTTGGAGGCTGCCAGATTCTGTGTGATCCTGATTGGTGCTCCTTGATATTTGAATTGTTTCTTTCTGGTTTCTTGTAAGATTTTTTCTTTTGCTTGGAAACTCTTGAATTTGGCAATTATATTTCTGGGTGTTTTCTTTTCTGGATCATATGTTGCGCGTGTTCTATGGATCCTTTCAATGTCTATATTGCCCTCTTGTTGTAGAACTTCAGGGCAATTTTGCTGAATTATTTCTGTTAGTATGGAGTCCAGGTTTCTATTAATTTCTGGTTTTTCTGGAAGACCAATTATTCTCAAATTGTCTCTTCTAGACCGGTTTTCTTGGTGTTTCACTCTCTCATTGAGATATTTCAAGTTTCCTTCTATTTTTTCAGTCTTTTGACTTTGTTTTATTTGTTCTTGTTGTCTTGATAGATCATTAGGTTCTACTTTCTCAATTCTAGCCTTAAGGGATTGATTTTTGGCTATAATCTTTTGGTTTTTGGCTATGATCTTTTGATTTTCGGCTATAATCTTCTGGTTTTCGGCCATAATCTTCTGGTATTCCTTTTCAATCTGGTCATTTCTGGTGTTCAATTTGCTTATCAGTTCATTTGGTTTCTGAGCCTCACTTTCCAATTGCAAGATTCTACCTTTTAAACAGTTATTTTCTTGCCAGATCTCTTCCATTTTCCTCAAAATCTCAGTTTTGATCTCTTCCATAGCTTGTGAGGAGTTTTCCTTATTTGAGGAGGGTCCGGATGCTTGTTTATTCTCCTCCTCTGTTTGCTCGGTTGTCTGGATTTTCTCTGTGTAAAAGTTGTCGAGTGTTAAAGACTTCTTTTTGTTGTTGTTAATCTTTCTCTTCTGAACTTCCTGAGACTGGGTAGCCATCATTAGCCCAGCAGCTTCTCAGGTTTATCCTCGCGCTGAGGGTCTGTCCGCGGTCAAGCCCCCTGTTGTACCCCCTTGCTTGATCGTCTGCCGGAGGTTTCTTTACAAGTCTCAGGGCGCTGCTTCCACAGTCGTATACCCGTCTGCACTGGTTCCCCACTCAGGGTTTCAGAGCTTTAGCTTGTGGCTGTGTCTGCCTCCACCCACGCCTCCACTGGTGCCTACTCTCTGAGCCCGCGCTCTGCGCCCTGCGTCCGCTCTCGGCGCCCTGCTCCGGCGCTCAGATTTTGCGTGCGTTTGTTAGCTTTTTGGGGTCCTAAATCTTGCTGCTCTCAGGAACAGGCCCCGGAGCTGCCAATGACTCGATGGGTGCCCCAAACTTGCTCTATTTCTTTTTAGCTGGCTTCGGCGCTATAGGTGTTGTGTGTGGAGGGGGTGGGGGTGGGGTGGTTGCTCAGCCCGCGATTTAGTGAGAGCTGTTTCACCCCTTTATAGCACGGAAATGCCTCGATTCCACGTACCTTCCACACTGTGCCCTGTTGTGGGGTTCCTCTGTTCGTCTGGACTTGTTTTTATGTCCCCTTGAGGAGTTTTGTGTGTTTCGGTCAGGAGAGGTTAAGAGCTGCTTCTTACTCTGCCGCCATCTTAACCCTGAACCAGATCAATCCTTGCTAGATTTTTAACAAGTTTCACACATAAAAACAAAAAGTCAGGTAAACCCTCCCACTCCCCCCCTTTAGTGTTCATGGACCTTTAATTATGCTTCCTGAAATATATTTAGTTTACTGTAATTAAAAAAATACAAATTTCATAAATAGATTTATTAAGTGCCTACTATCTATAAGGTATTGTGCTCCATACTGACGGTACAAATACAAAAAAAAAAAAAAAACAAGAAAGTCCATATACTCAAAGAACTTAATTCTTTTTTTTTAAATATATTTTTTTTAATATATTTTTAAACCCTTAACTTCTGTGTATTAGTTCCTTGGTGGAAGAGTGGTAAGGGTAGGCAATGGGGGTCAAGTGACTTGCCCAGGGTCACACAGCTGGGAAAGTGTCTGAGGCCAGATTTGAACCCAGGACCTCCCGTCTCTAGGCCTGGCTCTCAATCCACTGAGCTACCCAGCTGCCCCCACAAAGAACTTAATTCTAATTGAGGAGAACAATACATATTAACTGCTGAAAAGTGGGAGGAATGTTCCTGTAAAGCCATTCAAAAAGCAAGAGAGAGGCAAGTTTAGAGTGATACTTTTTTCCATAACCATTTCTTTTATTCAGTTTCACAATCCAATAACCAAAGTAATAATAGTATTGTTATTTCACTGGAGCTTGTAATTTCATTGGTCAGTGCAGGTGAGAGATTACATGAATTGCCCAAGATCCAACAGTCAGAATGTGTTAGAAGTGACACTTAAATTCCAAGTCCTCCTGGATTTAAAGCTAGGTCTTTATACACTATACCACTTTGCCTCTAAAACAGAACTCAAAAATATTCTACTCCATGTATTATAATTAAAAGAATGCTTAAAGGTATCCATAGTTTACTGCTTTGAATATTCTCCTCATATCTGTAGATTAAAATTGGCCACTACTCATTCTTCATTGGTCTTCTTCTCTTCTTTTATACTAATTTTCTTGGAGAACCTATTAACTCCCATGATCAATTATGGTCTCTAATGCTAGTGATTCTCAGATCTACTTTTCTGGCCCAAATTTCTTTCCTGACTTCCAGTGTCATCACCAGTTGGTTCTTGACTCCACAAACTCAATTGTCAATAAATTTTTTTCAATATCCTACTATTTTTCAGGCACTGTGCTAAGTACTGGGCATGCATATACAAAAAAAAAGAGTTTTCACCTTCAAGAATTTACAATTTAATGAGGGAAGACAATAGACATTTAAAAAGCTGAAAGAGAGAGAAGGAAGGTACAGTACAGAGGACATCATGGAGAAATCAAAGAAATTCAAAACAATTGTAGCCTTGTAGGAAATGAAATGTCTGTTCTCTCCCCTCTGCTGATTGGAGATGTTTCAGTTGTCACCTTACAATTAGAGGGCCAGAAGGTACTAATGAGGTGTGAATAATAAGACTGATTGAATCTTGCAGGATGATAAGATTTTCCAATGATGAATTTGCTGGGGGCATGATGGAAAAGCTGAAGAATTCTAAAAGAAGTTCAGCCAGGAGGGAAATGAAGAGATGTCTGAGAAGTCTTGTAAGTTCCTAGACATTTCATCCTCAACATGTAGAAAAGAAATCATTACCCATAACTGTACCATCTTCCTGACTTCTCCATTACAGTGGAGGACATTACTTCCCTCCATCAACCTTAGCTCATAACATAGTTGCCATCCTTGATTCTTTTCTCTTAGTAACTTCACATCCCAAATTTATTGCCACATCTTCTCATTTCTACCATCACAATATAACATATTTGTTATCTTCTCTCTATTAAAACAACTATTACCTAGGAATAAGCCTTCATCAACTTGACATAATTATTGCTTTTGCAATAGTTTCTGAGTGATCTCTCTGCCTTTAGTATCTCTTTACTTTATTCCATTCTCTACTCAGCTGCCAAAGTATTCTTCCTGAAGCACAGATCTGACCAAATCATTACCCTACTCAACAAACTCCAATGGCTTTCTTTTACCTCCAGGAATCAATGGACTCAGACAGTAACTAGCTATGTGATCCTGGGCAAGTTATTTAACTTCTATCCAGTTTTGTTTTCTCAGCAATAAAATAGAGATAACATCTACCTCCCAGGGTTGTTGTGAGGATGAAAAGAAGTAATATTTGTAAAGCAACTAATATTTTGCCTGCTATCAAGTAGATGCTTAATAAAATTGCTTGTTTCCTTCATTCCTTGCACATTAGAATGTCCTAGAAGTCAGAGATGTTGCACATATAAAGTTATGTTGTTGATTTATTGGTAGTCTCTCTGAGAGTTGCTATGACTAAAAATTCTTCAACCAACCTAAGTATGGATCTTTCTAAATGTGGCTAGACGTGTACACCTTAGACACTAAACTAAAGACACTAAACTAAAAAATACACTTTATCACTGGGTCCATTTTGGAAACTTTTCCATCTTTGTTGAACCTATAAGAATTTTCACTTTTCCACCAGTATAGCCTTTAAGAACTCAGACTCACCTCCACCCAATAATAAAAGAAGACTTTAATAATTACACATTGCAGTTACTGTGGAGGTTGAGGGGAGGGCATTTGGAGAGGTTGGCATAAACTGAACTCATGAATGAAACTTCTTTTTCTACATGCAGAAACATATAATCAACAATAGAAAAGCCATTGTTGTAGAAGTTTGATGGTACATCTCCTAGAATATTATCTTAAAATTGCTTATCTGTTCCTCGGGCCTTTAGAGATCTCCAAACATGTAAGGATTAAGAAGTCTATGAGAGTTATGAGAGAACTCAGTATTTTCTGTACTCTGGACACAAATAAGTTGGTGAAGAATATGTGGGCCTGAG
The DNA here is from genome assembly GCF_016433145.1 of Gracilinanus agilis. Lineage (NCBI taxonomy): Eukaryota > Metazoa > Chordata > Mammalia > Didelphimorphia > Didelphidae > Gracilinanus > Gracilinanus agilis. The sequence goes on along the minus strand of NC_058130.1, from coordinate 289,796,142 downwards.
AGCTTTAAATCAGATCTGGAAATAGTATACCTTACTTTTTTTATTTTTTAATTTTATTTAATTGATTTAGAATATTTTCCCATGGTTACATGATTCATGTTCTTTCCTTCCCCTCCTCCACTCCCCTCCCATAGTCAATGAGCAATTCCACTGAGTTTTATGTGTGTCATTGATCAAAACCTATTCCCATATTATTAATATTTGCTCTAGAGAGATTGTTCAGTCTACATCCCCAATCATATCCCCATCGACCCATGTGATCAAGCAGTTGTTTTTCTTCTGTGTTTCTACTTCCACAGTTCTTTTTCTGGATGTGAATAGCGTTCTTTCTCATAAGTCCCTCAGAATTGTCCTGGATTGCTGCTAGTAGAGAAGTTAATTACATTTGATTGTGTCATAATGTATCAGTCTCTGTGTAAAATGTTTTCCAGGTTCTGCTCCTTTTGCTCTGCATCAATTCCTGGAGATCGTTCCAGTTCACATGGAATTCCTCCAGTTCATTATTCCTTATAACACAATAGTATTCCATCACCAAAAGATAACTCAATTTGTTTAGCCATTCCCCAATAAAAGGGCATCCCTACATTTTCCAATTTTTTCGCCACCACAAAGAGTGCAGCTATAAATCTTTGTGTACAAGTCTCTTTCCTTATTATCTCTTTGGGTTATAAACCCAGCAGAGTACACCTTACTTATTATACAGAGTCCTGGCTAGTTCTATAGTGATTCTCTGATATATTGTGGTTTTAGAAACAATTTATAAACTAACCCAGTTTCACAGAAATCAGGAGTTGTTTCTATAAGGTAAAAGTCCTAGTTGTTTCAGAAACTTGTTGGTTTCCCCTACCCATTAAGATGACAAAGTATGAGGACTATAAAACTGTACACATCATAGTTCATAAAAGGTTCTAATTACGAAGGCCACATTTTGATAAGATAAGCCATTTATTGCATTAAGACATCTAATAAAAATCCTATAGATTTATAACCAGCATTTCTATAAGTAGTTATCAGAATCACATACCAAAATTTTAAAACATTACTGCTTTAAAGTTTAGAGAACAAAGTGGCTTTAGCTCATACTTATAACCAACTAAAAGGGCACTGAGTATTGGGTTTGATGTGTTTGGATACAGCATACCTCAAAAAAGATGATGAATGTGTACTGACATGTTTATTAAACTGAGTTATCAGTGATTAACTTTAACTGCATGCTTACTTTTGAAAGAAAGGGAAAGCATTCTTGGTATTATATATATGTAAAAGTAAACAAACTAGAGAAAACCTCTCTAATGAAAACTAAATAGTTGCATTGTAGTGGGAGTAGATTATACTTGAAAATATACATATAATTAAGTTGACTAGCTCCTAAAGTGAACTGAAGAAAAAATTTCTTATGAAGTTGTAATGCTCATGAGTGATTCCTAATGGACAGCCATAATTTTCCAACTTTTTGATCTAAAATTTGTCATGCATTTATAAAATTACTAGTTATAACAGCAGTTCTAGTGAATAGCATCTTTATCAGAATCTTAAGTTTTTATATAGATCATTGTCAAAGTCTTAGTGCATTCTTAAATGTTTAGTTTTAAACTATACAGAAACTACCATATGAACAGACTCTCAAAAATAATTTAATTCATCCCTCTGCCTCCTCCACTTTACCAAAATTTAATGTTGTACCTTTTCCCTCCTCTAGTATGTTATACCTTCACCTAGATCTTTTGTAAACAAATCTCTTTCTATACTGGATTACTGTTATCTCTGAGGATTCGGAGTTTGAGGTGATCTAGAGGGCATTGGAGAAATATTGTGGATTAAGCAATCTTTTATATATTTCCTTTAACGATCTGTCTTCAAGAAGTGGTTTGAGATACCATTGAGGTCATGTATAATTGGGAAAGGAATTGGACTTGTTATGGTGAGTTTCAGGAATAACATGTTGGAAGAAAATTCTATACTCTGTTTTAGGCACTAGAATGACAAATAATTTTTGCTACTTTAGCTTATTCTAATCCAAGCATTTTTGCGTAGAGAGGGAAGGCTAAAGGAGACAGAGTTAGCCTTTGCATCTGAAAATCCTTTTCTTCATAAACTGTGTTGGGTTTGCAGTTATAGCATTCCTTAACAATAGAGAAAATGCCACAATTAGATAAAACAATAATCTCCTTCATTTACTACCAGCTGCTTTGCTTGATTTCAACTACAACATCAGCATCAGCATCATCTTTCCCCACTACCTCCAGGATTTATAATATATCTTCATAAAAATTGCTTCAGCTTTGTAACTCCATACTTCATCCTACCTACAATTGCTTCTAAGCCCTTTGATTGGCAGGCTAGAAGGCAAAGCAAAAAATACTTCTCATAGCTTTCCCTTATTGAGGGCTCAAAATCCCAGCTGTCTTATTTGCCATAAACTGCTCTACTTGGTTGCAATTCAAAAACTATATCCTTACTCCCCCAGAGGTACACTCTGGCTCTCCTTCTCCCCATTTTCTAGCTTCCTTTTTTATATTATCTTCCCCCATTAAATTTTAAGCTCCTTTAGAGCAGGTATTGTCTTTTTCTCATTCCTATTCCCAGCACTTAGAACAATGCCTGTCATATATCATATAATATATGTTTATCATGTCATAGTTACAGTCCTCAGAGTAAAGAACAATTGGTATTATGCTTCATTAAATAGGTTAATAGTCCTTTAGCATATTCTTTAAGAATCATTTTCTTGAAACAATTAAATCTCTTTTTGAGCACTCCCTATAAAGGTTCTACTTGCAGTGGGTCAAAGGTGAACCTAAGAAATACTTCCATTAATTGATGTAATCAAATACACCTTTTCCTTCTCTTAGTCTGATTGTTATAATAGTAGAGTCAAGACATAAGATAGGCTATGACCTTAACTAGATTGAGTTTTTTACCACCTTTTACCACCCATTAATTCATTAAGCTTTCGTGCTTAACAGTTTACATACACTCAATAGAAAATGGTTAAGTGTTAGAGTAGAATTATTTTTAAATGCTTTATTAATAATTCTAAAAGAGGAAACGATGGAAATGGGACTAGATCTACATCCATAAGATGAATATGTAGAGGATTTCATTTGAACTCCCTAAAACATGAAATAGATCAAGGGGAAAATGAATCCTCTGTGAAGAATATTTAAAAGAGTAGGATACCAATTTTATAGAATAGTAAGGTCTGGATAGATTGGGTTTTCTAACAGTAGAGGATGTATCTGAATCAATTTAGTTCCATTTAAAAAACATTTTTTTAAGGACGTACTATTTTCATGACACTATGCTAGTTGCTGGAAAAATGAACAAAAATGAAATGGTCATTATGATCAAGGAGACTATATTCTCCTGAGGACTTGGGGGGAATAAAAAATTACATAAGTAAAGAAAAAGAAGAAGATTCTGCACTCTGTTTTAGATTGCAAGAAGCAATTTTTATTACTTTAAATTATTTTAATCTAAGCATTCCTACTCAGAGAGAGAAAAAAAAGACAGAATTAATCTTATGGCTCTGAAAATTCCTCAAGGCCTTTACATACTACTTGACAGGTGTGTAATTGGAATTTGAGAGACGCCATTTAAAAGTATATATATATTTTCTATGGACACATGGGAACTATCAAACTACATTTCCCGTGGTCCAACGGGTTTCCGGTTCCAGTTCTTTGGGCGTCGGGACACCTGCGTCTCCACGCAGAGGACAGTTTAAATGAGAGGAAATCTGAAAGTAAACTTCTCTTTAGCTAGCAGGCATGGGAAGAGACTAGAGGTAACAATAATGGCGGGGGCAGCTGTTTTGAATTCTTACAAGCATGTGGTCTAATGATTTTTATCTCTATCAGCATGGCTTTAATTAAAATACTAATTTATATTATTATATCAGTCTTTATTATTTTTAATCGTAACACAGGATGAAAAGAAGCTACAATATGTATTTAAGTAAATAACTTGGCACCTAGGTGGTACAATGAATAGTTTGCCAGATCTGGGGTCAGGAAGAATCCTCTTCACAAGTTAAAGTCCAGCCTCAGACATTTGGTAGCTATGTGATCCTTGGCTTGTCACTTAATCCTGTTTGCCTTAGTTTCCTCATATGTAAAATGAACTGGAAAAGGAAGTGCCAAACCAGTTTAGTTTGTCAAGAAAACCCCAAATAGGATCATGAAAAATCAGCCAGTTTAGTTTGTCAAGAAAACCCCAAATAGGATCATGAAAAATCAGACATGACTGAAAAATGACTAAACCACTAAAAATTAAATGCAAATTTTCCATACTTTCAATGAAATTATGAATTTGTTAGGGTATTAAAGTGTAACTATTGAAGACTCAAATTTATTTCCTTTCTTTCCCACTCTCAAGACTCAGATCACTTCTTTCATTTGGTCAATAAGCTTTCATTAAGCAAATTTACTATATGTAGACATTGTACAAATGAATAAGGTTACAAGGATATAGTTCCTGCTCTGAAGGAATGCATATTCTAATGATAATGATAAACAATAAATATTTTTCCATATAAACCAAGGAAACCAAAAAGTGAAGTGCATGCTTAGCCATGTCATGTGGAGATTCCAGTCAATAAAAAGGCATAGAGATGTAATACAAAATGTCCTATTTGGTGAACTATAAATTGGATAGTTTAGAATGATGGTAGAATATGTGGAGGGTAGGAAGGGGTTGTCTTTCTATTTCAAGTGTGTCCCTTCTATATTGTATATTCTGGTTTTTAATCCATTTTGCTATCCATTTCCATTTTATGTGAGTTCATTCCATTCATGTTCACTGTTATTGTTATATCTTTTCATCCTATTCTCTTATTTTTCCTTCTTTTTTTACCCTGTCCTTTCTTCAGAAATCTGTTTTGTTTTTAACTATTGTCTCCCTTACTCACCTGACTTCTTGCTCAACACTTTTTTTACTCTCTTTCCTGTTATGTAAGATGAATTACCAGCTTTCTAGAATATTCCGTTTTCCCCTTTTTGAACTAGTTGAGGTGATAGTTAAGTTTAAGCATTGCACTCTGCCTTTTCCTATTTTTCTTCCCATTGTAAAAACTCTTCCTTCCTTTCTTCTTTTATGTGAAATAATTTCCTCCATTCATCTTCTTTCCCTTTTCCCCAGTGCATCCCTTTTTTCTGTTTATTTCTTCTTTTGATATCATCCTAACATCATAAATTCACACTCATGCCCTCTTTCCAAGTCTTCTTGCTATCTTAACAATAATAATGCTTTTATATTTTATATATGCCACTTTCCCATGTAGTTTAACTTTTTAAAGTCACTTATGATTTCTATCTTCTTATGTTTTGCTTAGGTATTATGATTAAATGTCAAATTTTCTATTTTATTCTGGTTTTTCATTAGAAATACTTGAAAGTCTTCTATTTTATTAAATGTTTATCCTCTTTCCTCTTTAGTTTTGTTGGATAGGTTATTCCTGGTTGTTATCCTAGCCCTGGGCCTTCTGTATTATTATGTTTTGAGTCTTCTATTCCTTTAATGTGGTAGCTGTTATATCTTATCTCATCTTGACTGTGGCTCCATAATATTTGAAATCCTTCTTTATGTTGCTTGCTATATTTTCTTCTTGACCTTGGAACTCTGGATTTTGAATATAATATTTCTGAGAGTTTTCCTTTTGTGATTTCTTTTAGAAAGTGATTTGTGGATTCTTTCAATTTCTACTTTGACTTCTGGTTCAAATATATATGGGCAGTTTTCCTTCATAATTTTAAAAAATATGACAACTCAGCTCTTTTTTGATGTGGCTTGCAGGTACTTCAATAATTCTTAAATTATTTCCCCTCAATTTATTTTCCAATTTATTTTTTTCTATGGTATATTTCAAATTTTCTTGTATTTTTCCATTTTTACTTTTTAAAATTGTTTTTTGAGTCATTAACTTTCACTCGACCAATACTAATTTTTAAGTAGTTATTTTCTTCAATGAAGTTTTATGCCTCTTTTACTAATTGGTCAAAATAGACAATTCAGATGAGAGAGTTTTACTCAACTGAATTATTTCTGTGCCTTTCACATATGTCTTCACTGAAAATCTTTCTCTTGATATGACTAATTAAATTTCTTTAACTATTGCATTTCTCATTTTGTTCTAGTAGTGAATTTAACTATAAACTTACACTGGACTAGTGTAAATTATGCCCAATCCAAAACAGTTGGGGTGATTCCCATTGAAATTGTTCAATTAATTATTTCATTCCACTTATAGTTGGTAACAAGATTCTAAAACATTCTGATATCAAATGAGATCACTTTTCAATCAATGAATCAATCAGTGATTTAAACCAAATACAAAAAGTCATGGAAAGCAGTTTAATGAATTGGAGTGATATTACAAAGTGTGTTTAGATAGTCTGAGGAAACATATCATATGAGTCATTTTTCAAATGTCAAGCCAACTCCAGAAATGAGAGATTTAAACTAGTGACAATCCAGAAAGAGCTGCCCTGGCCAAGACCCAGAGAAGGAGAGTAGGGGAAACCAAATAGTCTCTTTTCCTGAGTCTTTTTCCATTTCCCACTCTTTTAGCAGGAGAACAATCCTGGGAGCTTCAAAAGGTCCAGAAGATTTTGGATTTCCCAGATTCCTATCAGCATTCTAATATCATCTCTGGGAAAGTAATTGCTGATGACAGTGCTTACATTAGAAGTGGGAAAAATATTGGATACAATGAAAAAAGACATTCAAAGCTTTACAAGGAAACCGGCAGAAAAGCTACATACAATTCGCCCCAGGGGAATATTATGAATATCTATGAAAAGAAGAAAGAAATGTCTAGCAACCAAGATATGTAGCTTAACTTTTTGACACATGTGCCCTTTCTTTAGCCCACTTTTCCCTAACCTTACTTATGGTACAATATTTTGCAGACTTTGTGAGTAGTTCTTTTGTACCATTTGTTCTTTCTACCTTAGTAAATATTAAATTCTAATATCATATATGTATATTTTTATACTAAGTACAAATACTGTAATGGGGATAATTTGAGGAAAGGTGTGTGGGATAAGGGAATTTGAAAGGAGATTGTCAGAGACTTGCTAAGTGGGTAATCTAGGTTACAGATAGGCTGGGATTAAGGAGATTCAGGATATAAGAGGGCTGAAGTTAGGAGTATAACACAGAAGGGAAACAGAAATCTTCAGGGAGAGGAGAAATTAAACTAAACAGACAAACAGCAGGCTTTATAGACTGGGACTTAGACTCAAACACAGGCTGAGGGAAATAGACTAAACTGAAATTAACAAACAGGGTTTAGTTAATTTCACAGGAAGGGACTTGTTTTGAAGTTACACCTTCCTTCAAGATGGATACCCGGCTTCCTTTCAAGCCCAGAGTATGTTGGTTCTGTTGAAACACAAAAGGGTTTATTATCTTTAAAGGATGATTTGTCAGGAAAGTGGATCAAAGGAAAGCCCTAATAGTTGTCTCAGGAACCTCAGGTGGGGGAAGGGAGGCAAAGATGGAGTCTGAGTAAGGACCAGCCTTTAACTCAGCTTACAAATGCTATTGCTATCTAAAGGGAATAAATGATGATTGACTAGTTTCTCTATATCTAATATTGTCAAATAACAATTAACCCTTCACAGATTTTGAACTCCTCTCTAATCACTCTCCTTATTAACTCCACAGACATACAAGGTAAGGGAGGGAAGGTAGGAAATAATATTAGGGAAGGAAGATATAAAGGGTTTATCCAAAATAATAATTTCTTTTTTTTTTAAGCCCTTGTACTTCGGTGTATTGTCTCATAGGTGGAAGATTGGTAAGGGTGGGCAATGGGGGTCAAGTGACTTGCCCAGGGTCACACAGCTGGGAAGTGGCTGAGGCCGGGTTTGAACCTAGGACCTCCTGTCTCTAGGCCTGACTCTCACTCCACTGAGCTACCCAGCTGCCCCCCAAAATAATAATTTCTTAAGTAAATGTATCAAAGCTAGGCTAAATTTCAATACTACAGCTAGGTAAGGAGGCAGCTCGGCTGATCAGACAACCTCCCTCCATGGGAGACCCTAATCAACTGTCCTTTCCTCAAGATTCCAAACTCCTAACAGCTTTTGGAACTCAGCCAAAGCTTGAAAAAAAAAACATATGACCCCCTTCTCTATACTACAATACCTAGTAAATTCTAAAATCTAAATGACTGGCTGACTAATTGATATTAATTTATAATTGTGTGGAAGAAGAAAGCAAATCAGTGGTGACTCTTGAGCTGCTGCATAAGAAAAGCATCACATAATTCTCAGAGTTTACCTTAATACCTTGAGTGGAAATTTAGCAGCACTGCTTTGAAACATGCTATGCCAGTCGAAATGTAAGTTTGGGGAATTGCTCCAGAACTTTTACAAGGTACATAAAATAAGTGATATAAAGTTCTTAAAATTTTATGCACCACAGAGAACAAGCAATATTACTTCTAAGACCTTTTTGTTACTTGAAAAATACATTTATAAAATGATCACATGCACGTTAAGAAGAATCTCTTCTATAAATTGTTTTTATCTTTTTAAATTATCTTTTTTAAAAATGAGAAGTGAGGTAAATAATTTACTTTACTTAGATAATGTAAAACCAGGTCAAAATTACCTACATATTCTTACATTAATAAATACACAAATGATTATTGGTAGTTAGCATGACCAAGATAGCTGGAGTCAGGTGGAATTAATTAAAGAAGGCTTCATTGAGAAAGGATACAAAAAAGATATATTGTACAGATAGAAATACATTATTTCATTAGTTCATGGAAAGAATTTCACATGTAAAGGCTAGGAGCAAGAGCAAGCAAATTGCCTAGAGAAGGCATATATAATAAATAATATGATTGGTAAGTTTAAAATCTAGTATTTCAAGTGATATTTTAGTTGCATTTAAAGGAAAACTTCAAAGTTTAGAAAATGAATTATGTATTAATTAAATATTATAAAATAAAAATGTTTATGCTTGGTTAAATACAATGAATTGAAAATATGTGTAGAATAGTAAAGATGTGAGTAGATGATTTTGTATTTTAGAAATTCCTAGCTGTTTTAATGTCCTGTAAAATAAATGAGATAACATTGCTTTCATAAAAGCTCAAGAAATCTTAGTTTGCATTAATACTATCCAAAATAGGAGATAGTCTTGTATTCTTCCCTGGTTAGACCTCATCTAGGACATGACATTTAGTTCTGGGTTTCACAGTTTAAGAAAGACATAGACAATCTGAGGCAGGAACAAAGGGACAAGAACGGTGAAGGCACTTGTAACAGTGATCTAGTGTCACAGAAAATTAGTTTCAAAAACTGCTTTTCTGGTGCTTACCACCTGAATAATCTTGGGAACACTAACTTCCTAAGTCCCAGTTTTCTCATTTGCAAAAGAAGAGGTTGGACTAGATGGTCTTCAGGGTCCCTTATATCTCTATTAACATATGTTCCTATGACTTAAAGTCATGCATTAGTTAAAGAACCTGAAGGTCTTTAGTCCAGAGAAGAGAATTGACAACTGTCTTCAAGTATTTGAAGGACTGCTATATAGTGGAAGAATTAGTTGATCAAGTCTGTGAAGAGGAAGCAAAGAATTTAAGTTGATGAGGCAAGGCATTTTTGGTTTGATAAATAAACTATTTCTTAATAATGAGGTAATGTCCAAAAACAGGATAGATAGCCTCTAGATATAATGGCTTTCTAGAGAAATGCACTAGTAGTTTCTAAGTGGAGGCCTGAAGACTATATGTGTGTGTGTGTGTGTGTGTGTGTGTGTGTGTGTGTGTGTGTGTGTGTACACACACNTGTGTGTGTGTGTGTGTGTGTGTGTGTGTGTGTGTGTGTGTGTGTGTGTGTGTGTACACACACACACACACACACACACGGTAAGTGATTTATGTTCAGGTATATGCTGAAGTAGATGAACTCAGGAATAATTTTCAAATAAAAATATCTTAGAAATCGTGGAGTTATTTCATGCTTTTGAAAAGAAAAAGGATGTGCTTGTGGATGTGCAGTAGATTAAAAAAGTTATACTGTGTTTAAATCTTGGACCCAGCCAGAGTTCTGGCTGTAGCAGTTTGGTGGGGCAGGCTATGAATCTCTGTGGACTGTTATGGTAGAAGAAACAGTAAAACATGATAAAAATGTTAAAATAACTATACGTACATCATTAATCTAGGGAGCAGAAAAGTGTAACAGATAAAAAGGGTGGCCTGTCCAGAATTATAATCATTTATTAATAAAATGAGAGAAATAAAATAGTGAGAGATCAAGAGGTATCAGCCTGAATTTAATTGATTTTTCATTTGGCTGGTTGAGACTTTGTCCCCGCCACATTGAGGCAGCTCATCATGAACAAAAGTCAAGAGAGCCTCTCATTCCTGACCTTGCATTTTAAACTCCACTAGCTCCTCCCTCCATGGCACCCCATTACATGTTGATGCTCATAGAGATGCCTGGGGATGCCACGTCGTTAGATATGGCATTACTCTATAACAGCCATGGTTGGGGTGCCTGAGAATGGAAGTGATTTACTTCACACAAAAGGTATCAATGCTGGGAGGCAGTGTTAAAAAGGAAAATTATTCAAAAAGATAAATTTTTAATGTTTAATTTTACACATGTGGACATTGAAGTTTTTATATCTTACAGTCAGAAATAGTTGTAGGTTAGAAATGTAAAGTGGAGAGAAGGTTAATATATATATAGGTTTTTATAGTATAATATATGTGTGTGTGTATATATATATATAAATAATATGTTATATATATATCCATATATCCTAAGGCATCACTTTCAGAACATTTTCTCAACCTCTATTTGTCTCTTTCCATTTGTACTTTATTGTAAATATGTTTGTTTAATGTGTGTTCTGAGACTGTATTGTTTGTTTCAATTATGAACATCAATAAACTTTGTACTATCCATATATTTACTTAGTGATAGTAATTATAATAATTTGCCAAAATCTGAATTACTTTATTTTATTTTATAGATCATCTTAACCATCCTTGCTCTGGGTTTCTTTTTTCTTTTTTCTTTTTGTCTGGGTTTTTAGATGGTTGCTGCTAGAAATGTATTCCTCCTAATCCAATACTAATAGATCTCATTTATGTCACCAATGAGATTTGAATCCCAGGCCAGACATAGGAAAGAAAGATCCTAAAACTTGTAGATTGTAGCTCTTATTCAGACTTCTGAATGTCTGTTTTTGTTGTATTTCTCTTCCTCTTCTTTTAGTCCTAAGGGTCACTCAGAAATAGTTTCATGTTGAGCTTGTTACCTTTAAGGGATAGGAGAGCTCTTGCAACCTGGATATTGTAAAACCCAATTCTCATACATGAAACACTTTCCAGTTTTGTTGTTAAATTGAGAAAATGCAAAGTTTGGTTTTTCTTTAACATGAGAAGACTTGCCCCCAGACAAGGTTTTCTAGAGAATTTTTTAAAACCCTATGAAATAAGAAACAAATTATAAAATGTGTATAATGAAATGGACAAATAAAAATTTCAAAGATGTATGGTTATAGCTATCCTATTTCAAAACAAAATATAAGGAAATTCCTTTTGTTGCACTTAGTACTCAGAAAACAACTAAGAAAAGAATAGACCCATTGGCTGCCTGTTGGAGAATGAGGTTGAAGAAGCTGTTTTTAGTGAAGCAGAAAGTATACTACTTATGAAAAAAGCCAGGATCATAATTTATCTCAACTATGAAAAGGGTGCACTGATCACATTGCACTACCTGCATCATTTGTGGTCTATAGCTTTGCCAAACCCACTCTGGAATTGGTTGCCAAGGGCTACAGATGTTGAAAAAAGAGAATGGCAATGAATGACCCTAATTCAACAACCGAAATAGCCTGGCTTTCTGAAAGCCAAAGTAATCAGATTGGCAGCTGAAAAAAAGCCTACAGTTGTTCTTTTGTTTGGGTACTTGTAAGGGTTAGTAACTAACACAAGTCAACAAAGTTTAATGGAAAAAAATATTGAAGGAGAGAATAACTTGAAGAATTGATTCATTTGGGAGTTTTAATATTGTTTCAGTAAACAGAAACCGAAGTAGAGGTTAGCCTTACCAGCTCTCTGGATTTCCAGATTATCTAATTTTGCTTCATTCATTTCCAAATTAGAACTATTCTTGCATTGATATGTGGGATGATTACATAGAATCAAAAGCTAATTTTTTTTTAAACCCTTACCTTCTGTCTTGGAGTCAATACTGGGTATTGGCTCCAATGCAGAAGAGTGGTAAGGGTAGGCAATGGGAGTCAAGTGACTTGCCCAGGATCACACATCTGGGAAGTACCTGAGGCCAGATTTGAACCTAGGACCTCCATCTCTAGGCTTGGCTCTCAATCCACTGAGCTACCCAGCTGCTCCCAAAAGCTAATTTTTTGTTGTTATTTTTCAGTCATGTCTAACACTTCATGACCCCAGTTGATATTTTCTTGGCAAAGATATTAGAGTGTTTTGCCATTTTCTTATCAGCCTCATTTTATAGAGGAGGAAACTGAGGCAAACAGGGTCCTATAGCTAGTAAATAGCTAGGACTAGATTTGAACTCCAGAAGATGAGTCTCTGATTGTAGGTCCAGCACTCTGTGCCACACTGCCACATAGGTGCCCTATTAGTAAAGCAAATATTTACGGGAAACTTGAAACAAAGATAAAAATTATAAATTGTTATATTAATAATTAAGAGTTGCCAACTTACTCTGACTTCTGGTTGGTTTTCTTAGTTGTCGATTAAAATTTTTAATAAAATTATGCCTGTAATATCAGTCCTTTCAACTATTAACATTCCTATGCTGCCCATATTCTAAACTACTAACTTTTTAAATTTAATTTCCTCTTCTTTCTCTTTCATCCTCTTCCTCTCATAGCAAACACCTTTTCTGTTTAAAATCTTTTAGGAACTCTTGCATTGACAGTAGAATAACTACTGGTTCTTAAGATTTGATTGGCTGATCACCCAAGTAATTGTTTTAGAAGCTGTGACAATGTTTAAAAATGAGTGGAATAACGTTTCAGTACTGTTTTTAAATTTTTATATTTGTTTTAACAGCAGTTCATCTGAAGCATGTAATTCTTATCATAAAAGATGAGGATTTCCTCTGTGATTATCCTGTCCCCTCCTCTTTCCCATTTTTAATCATAATTAACAGAATTTCTTCAATTTGGCTTGGAAATCTCTAACCATTTTAATAAAGACAAAAGGAATAAAGAATGCTATGGACTGGTTTTTATTATGGTATATATATATATTAATATGGTATATTCATTATGGTTCTAATTAAAGGTAATTTTGAAGTAATGTCTGAAAAAAGACCTGACGATTGCTTCTAAATAACTATATAAAGCCTTCCTTATTTTCACTAATTCAGTGATTCTCAAACTGGGCACCACTACCCCGTGGTGGATACTGCAGCAATCCAGGAGGGTGGTAATGGCCACAGGTGCATTTGGGGGCGGTGAATAACTGTAAGGGGGCGGTGATAGTATGTGACCGGGGACACTAAGTAATATTTTTTCTGGAAAGGGCCAAAAAAGTTTGGGAACCACTGCAGTAATTGGTGATGTTAAAATTATCTCCAGAGACCAGTTTTTGGGTAAGAATATCAATCTTTTGAATTTATCAGTTCCTTGCTTAGACCAAGCATCATAAAATGATGCAGGTCAATGGTCCTCTTGAATGACCAGAGACCTTGAAACTTGTTCAGTCAGCTTAATAAATAAAGTTTTATGAGCTCATTATTGAAACCCTCCCTTGAACATTCCAAGACATCGCTAATTGGTAGATAGCTCTAATCTACCCCTTCCCATCCTGATGGCATACGGAATATATACATAGGAAAAGATCCCTTGTCTCTTTCATTTAATAACCAAATTCTGTTAAAAGGGAAGACATTTTTTGGGATACCTAAGGACACTGAAAATACAAAAAGCAGTAGACTAGATAGAACCTCTGTTCCAGATCTCAGATGCTGGATACATAATATTTCTCCGTAATGGACAGAAATTGAGTCAGCCTTTCTACTCTAAGGCCTTGATACAAGAATTAATACAATATATTAAAAATAATTCTTATGCTGGGCAAAAACCCATGTGGGTTGGTGAAAAATCTGAAAAATAAAAGGCTTTAAAAAAAAGAAATGAGCCTTTATAATCCTAAAATCCTTCCATAAAATCAAAATATACAAATCACTTTGCATATTAGTATCTGGGACAATGAATAAGAATGATTTTTGCCCTGATGAAGGCTATTTTTAGTTAGTTTTACCTTCATTTTATGTGCAACAATATTGTAAAAGAAAAACTTGGAATCTAGACATTGGAGGGTTGGGTTTTTTGTTGTCGTTGTTGTTGTTTTTTTGTCCTAAACATCTTTAAAGTTAACTATGTTAACTTGTGCATGGAATTAGGGGAAGTATAGTAAGTTCAACTGAAAGCATTAGAAGATCTTGGTTCAATTTACCAGTGTGTTTTATGTAAGTTATATACTATCTCTGGGCCTTAGTTTTCTTGTTTATAAAATGATTGGACTTTGGACTTTCTTCTGTCTGATAGAATCTCTTTATTTCCTTCAAAAATCAGTTTTAAGCATTACCTTCTATGTGAAATTTTTCCTGATTCCTCCAAAAACTAGTGCCTTCAACCCACCAAATTACCTTGTGTATACTTTATGTAAATGTTGTTTCTGTCAATAGAATATAAATATCTATCCTAGTTCACGGCACAAGGAAAGCCCTTAATAAAATTCTTGTGGATTGAATTTTTTTTTATCCCAAGTGTAAGACTACGTTTTTTCTAAATCAATTTTTATCTTATTAGGGTCAACCTAATGTTTTAAACTGTTAAGATATTTTTGTTCTCTAACTCTGCCATTCAGTGTACTAGCTATCCTTCCCAAGTTTATGTTGCCTACAAATTATTGAAGATGGATTTTTTCTGTCATGTTAAAATAGTTGAGCAGCACAGAAGTAGTATGAGATTTCTTTGCAAATTGATATTGCTCTAACTGTAAAGTTGAACAAGTGAGTATGGAAATAGGAAGTAACTTTTTTCAGGTGTAATAATCATAGAAGAATGATTCATTTTTATTAGGTTAACAATAATCTAGTTCTATTTTCCATCAACTAGTCTAACCCATTCACTTTACAAATAAAGAAAATGAGATATGAAGAGGTTAAATTACTTGTTCAGTGTCATGCATTTACTAAATTGCAGAGCTGGGATTCAAATCTAGATGGATCTCTAAATCTAAAGCTTTTATGACACCAGTAGAATTCTTTTTAAACTGATGGGGTTGAGGTGAATATATGTTCCATCAACATTATGCATTTTTAGTTTCCATAGTTCAGGTAAGGTAATTCCTGATGTTCTAGGTAAGAGTTGTTAGGGTTCAAAATGGGTGGCCTCCAGAGGAACACACAAGACAATGCAATCAAAGCAGGAGAAAGCTTTATTGCCAGTGTGCACTGGGGGAACTCAGCAAAGAGAATCCCGAGTGGTGCATTCAGAAGAGGGAATATATATGTTTCTAGGATATAGGTGCCTTTGTCTTACGGTTAGGTAATAGCTAGACAGCGGGAGTAGGGATGTTAACAAGTGCCACAGGATATGATTCTTAATCTTCAAGGCTGTTCTGTCTAGGAATCTTCAAGGCTATTCCGTCTAGGGGAGGAGTTGTGGCCCTGGGGCTGTCAGCCAGCGATAACTGCCCGTTTGAGCCGGGCATGACGTTATCCAAAAACCCCCCTGCTTAATTGCCAAGTTTAGCTTTTTGGCTATAATATTCTTATAAGCTATAATATTTCTATAAGCTTTTTTGGCTATAACAGAGTTAATTATACCTGATGTGTGTGTGTGTGTGTGTGTGTGTGTGTATGTGTGCACGTGCACATGCATGTGCACATGGCGCAGCTAGATGGCATAGTGGAGAGTAAGTACTAGGATTGGATTTGGGGGAACCAGGGTTCAAATCTGGCCTCTGTAATTTCAGAGGTTTGACCCTGGGCAAGTCACTTAAGCCCAATTGCCTACCCCTTACCTCTAGTCTGCCTTAGAATCCATATTTAATAACAATTCTAAGAGAGAAGGTAAGGGTTATTTTTTAAAAGAGTCAGTCAATGCCTTTTTCATCATCCCTAAGACTGGCAGAGATGTTTGTTGGAAGGATAACATATTAACTTTGTAAAAGGTCTATTGAATTTTTAAAATTTCAGCCCTTTCAGAGGTTTCATCATAATCTCCATATTGAAGGCTTCCTCATAACATATTGTCAAAGTTATAAAATTTCAGTTTTCATAGAATCACAGAAATACATCTTTGAGATTATCTAAAATTATACCCTCATCATACTGATGGAGAAACTAAGGCACAAAGAGGTTAAATAATTTCCCCTTGGTAACACGACTAGTTAAAAGGACTAGAATTTGAATGTGTCACAATTACAAGACTAATTTTTTTCTGCTATTCTATACTGACTAGATCATTCAGTTCTGTAACACATAATAATTATAATAATGAAAACTTATACAGTGTTTCATGGTTTACAAAGCATTGTTTATATGTGTTAAAGGAGTTTGTTAATCTTTCCCTCTGTCTCTTTAAGAGGCAGGAACTCAGGATTTGTAAGTAAGAGCAGAGCTGACAGAAGCCAGTTAGCCAGAGATGAAGATTCTGTTACCTAGGAGACAAGGGAGTTAAGGAAGGAACCAGTTGGCATTTGAAGGTCTTTGGCCTCTGGACATGGAGGGAGTAGGAAGTATCTCTTGGTTTCTGAGACTGACAGTTTTGACTACTGACAGTTGGGATAGAGAAATGGATTTAAGGAGTTCATGGTGATGAATGCCTGTTTAATTAGTAAGATAGGTAGTTAGTGAATCAATTTTAGGTAGAATAGGTTAGATAAACCTGGCTTGTCCTTAAAGACAATTAGAGTAGGTTTTTTAGGAATTTTAGTTAGGATTGGGAATTTAGGTATAGTCATAAGGTATTAGAGCAATAATCTCTCTTTCCTCCTTTCTATTTTCTATCTGTACTTCTCAAATTAAACTAAGTGTTTTATCAAACTGTTCTCACTTTTGTCAAACTCATATCATTTAACTCTTACAGTGTGTGTATAGTATAGGTGCGTGGTTTGTGTAGGCATATATACTCACAAGTACACAAAGAATTTCTTGTTCCTATAAGATTATATAGATGAGACTTCCGGGTTAAGATGGCGGCAGAGTTAAAAGCAGTGCTTAACCTCTCCTAACGAAAATGTACAGGACTCTTCGAGGGGACATAAAAACAAATCCAGAGGAACGGAGGGACCCCACAACATGGCGCAGCATGGAAGGTATGTGGAATCGGGGCATTTCCATGCTATAAAGGGGTGAAACAGCTCTCACTAAATCGCGGGCTGAGCAACCACTCCCCCACACACGCACCACCTACAGTGCCAAAGCCAGCTCAAAAGAAATAGAGCAAGTTTAGGGCATCCATTGAGTCATTGGCAGCTCCAGGGCCTGTTCATCAGAGCAGCAAGACTTACCAGCAAGAAATTAATAGAAATTTTGACTCCATACTAAAAGAATTATTCAGCAAAATTGCCCTGAAGTTCTATAACAAGAGGGCAATATAGACATTGAAAGGATCCATAGGTCACCCTCTACACTAGACCCAGAAAAGACAACCCCCAGGAATATAATAGCCAAATTCAAGAGCTTACAAGTAAAAGAAAAAATCTTACAAGAAGCCAGAAAGAGAATATTCAGATATCAAGGAGCACCAATCAGGATCACACAGGATCTGGCAGCCTCCACGCTGAAAAACTGCAAAGCTTGGAATATGATATTCAGAAAGACAAGGGAGCTGGGCCTTCAACCACGGATCAACTACCCATCAAAATTGACTATATACTTCCACAGGAAAGTATGGGCATTCAATAAAATTGAAGATTTCCAAGTATTTGCACAGAAAAGACCAGGACTAAATGGAAAGTTTGATATCCAACCACAAAAATCAAGAGAAACATGAAAAGGTAAATAAGAAACAGAGGGGAAAAAAAGAAAACTCATAGTTTTTAAAATTGCCTTTTGAAGGGCCTCAGTAAGATCTAATGATCTGTATTCCTATGTGGAGAAATGCTATGTATAATTCTCTGTAGTGAACTCTATTCACTATTATAGTATTCACTATTATAGTAATCAGAAGAATAATTCATAGGGAGAGGGTAAAATACTAAATGGTCTAAGATGATATGGGGGCGGTGGGAAAGAGGGGTTTGAAAAGCAGGGGACACCAAGAGAAACTTGAGAGAATAAGAAAAATAGGATATTCTATTACACACAAAGAGGGCACGGGAAGGGGAGGGGACAAATACTATTATAAGAAGGAGAGGAAAAGAGCATTAAGAGGTAATATTTAAACCTTACTCTCAGTGTAATCAACTCTGAGAGGGAAGAGTAGCTACATTATACATTGGGATATAAAACTCTATCTAACCCTACTGAGAAAGTCAGAAGGGATAAACCAAGGGGAGCAGGGGAGTGGGGAGGTCAAAAAAGGGAGGGGAGAAGAAGGGGGAGGGAATTTATTAGGCCTTTAAAAATAAAAAGAGGGGAATAATAAGGGAGGAGGTAGAAAGGGAAGTCAATCAAGGGAGGGGAGAAGGGATACCCGCTTAAAGCAAACCACTGGTTTAAAAGGAAATAGTTTAAGAAGAAGGGGTAGGAATAGGGGAGGATATGAAAATATCAGTGAATGCAACAACTGATAATTATAACTCTGAATGTGAATTGGATGAACTCGCTCATAAAACGGAAGCAAATAGCAGAATGGATTAGAAACCAAAATCCTACCATATGTTGTCTACAAGAAACACATATGATACGGGTGGACATACACAAGTTTAAGGTTCAGGGCTTGAGCAAAATCTTTTGGGCATCAAATGAGAAAAAGAAGGCAGGAGTGGCAATTGTGATTTCTGACAAAGCCAAAGTAAAAATAGATTTGATTAAAAAAGACAGGGAAGGTCATTACATCCTGATTAAAGGCAGTATAAACAATGAAGAAATAATACTGCTCAATATGTATACACCAAGTGGCATAGCATCCAAATTCAAAAAGGAGAAACTGGCAGAGCTCAAGAAGGAAAAAGATAGTAAAACCATAATAGTGGGAGATCTAAATATTCCTCTTTCAGATCTAGATAAATCAAACCAAAAAATAAATAAGAAAGAGGTAAGAGAGGTGAATGAAGTCCTAGGAAACTTAGATTTAATTGATATGTGGGGAAAAATAAATAGGGAGAAAAAGGAACACACCTTCTTTTCAGGTGCACATGGTACATTCACAAAGATTGACCATGTAATAGGGCAAAGAAACATGGCAAATAAATGCAAAAGAGCAGAAAAAATAAATGTAACCTTCTCAGATCATAATGAAATAAAAATAACAATTAGTAAGGGCACCTGGACAGGCAAATCAAAAACTAATTGGAAATTAAATAATATAATTCTCCAAAACCAGCTAGTCAAAGAAGAAATCATAGAAACAATCAACAATTTCATTGAAGAGAATGACAATGAAGAGACATCCTACCAAACTCTGTGGGATGCAGCCAAGGCAGTATTCAGGGGGAAATTTATATCCTTGGGTACATATATTAACAAATTAAGGAGGGCAGAAATTAATGAATTGGGCATGCAACTCAAAAATTTAGAAAGTGAGCAAATTAAAAATCCCCAGATGAAAACTAAATTAGAAATACTAAAAATCAAGGGAGAAATTAATAAAATCAAAATAAAAGAACTATTGAATTAATAAATAAGATTAGAAGCTGGTATTTTGAAAAAACAGATAAAATAGACAAAGTACTGGTCAATCTAATAAAGGGAAAGAAGAAAACCAAATTGACAGTACCAAAGATGAAAAGGGAGACCTCACCTCTAATGAAGGGGAAATTAAGGCAATCATTAAAAACTATTTCTCCCAATTATATGGCAATAAATATAGCAATCTAAGAGGTATGGATGAATATTTACAAAAATATAAATTGCCTAGATTAACAGCAGAAGAAATAGAATACCTAAATAATCCCATATCAGAAAAAGAAATTGAACAAGCCATCAAAGAACTCCCTAAGCAAAAATCACCAGGACCTGATGGATTCACAAGTCAATTCTATCAGACATTCAAAGAGCAAGTAATCCCAATACTATATAAATTATTTGATATGATAAGCAAAGAAGGAGTCCTACCAAATTCCTTTTTTTAAATTTTTTTTATATCTTTTTTTTTAAAACCCTTGTACTTCGGTGTATTGTCTCATAGGTGGAAGATTGGTAAGGGTGGGCAATGGGGGTCAAGTGACTTGCCCAGGGTCACACAGCTGGGAGGTGGCTGAGGCCGGGTTTGAACCTAGGACCTCCTGTCTCTAGGCCTGACTCTCACTCCACTGAGCTACCCAGCTGCCCCCTCAAAATTCCTTTTATGACACAAATATGGTACTGATTCTAATGCCAGGTAGATCAAAAACAGAGAAAGAAAACTACAGACCAATCTCCCTAATGAACATAAATGCAAAAATCTTAAATAGAATACTAGCAAAGAGACTCCAGCAAGTAATTAAGAAGATCATCCACTATGATCAGGTGGGATTCATACCAGGAATGCATGGACGGTTCAACATTAGGAAAACCATCCACATAATTGACCATATCAACAGTCTAACAAACAAAAATCACATGATTATCTCAATAGATGCTGAAAAAGCCTTTGACAAAATACAGCATCCATTCCTATTGAAAACATTGAAAAGTATAGGAATAGAAGGACCTTCCCTAAAAATAATAAACAGTATATACCTAAAACCATCAACCAGCATTATATGCAATGAGGATAAATTAGAAGCCTTCCCAATAAGATCAGGAGTAAAACAAGGATGCCCATTATCACCTCTATTATTCAACATAGTACTAGAAAAACTAGCAGTTGCAATTAGAGAAGAAAAAAAAATTGAAGGTATCAAAATAGGCAATGAGGAGACTAAGCTATCACTCTTTGCAGATGCTATGATGGTCTACTTAAAAAATCCTAGAGAATCAACTAAGAAGCTGATAGAAATAATCAACAACTTTAGCAAAGTTGCAGGATACAAAATAAATGCACATAAATCATCAGCATTTCTATACATTTCTACCACATTAGAGTAGCAAGAGGTAGAAAGAGGAACACCACTTAAAATCACCCTAGACAATATAAAATACTTAGGAATCTATCTACAAAAACAAACACAGCAATTATATGAAAACAACTACAAAACACTTTCCAAACAAATAAAACTGGATCTAAATAATTGGAAAGCCATGACAAGCTATCATAATAAAAATGACCATTCTACCCAAATTAATTTACCTATTTAGTGCCATATGTATCAAATTACCAAAAATCTCTTTACTATAACAAATTTCATTTGGAATAACAAAAGATCAAGAATATCAGGGGAAATGACGAAAAAAAATATGAAGGAAAGGGGCCTAGCAGTACCAGATATTAAACTATACTATAAAGCAGCAGTCATCAAAACAATATGGTACTGGCTAAGAGATAGAAGGGAGGATCAGTAGAATAGGCTGGGGGTAAATGACATCAGCAAGACAGTGTATGATAAACCCAAAGAGCCGAACTTTTGGGACAAAAATCCACTATTTGACAAAAACTACTGGGAAATTTGGAAAACAATATGGGAGAAATTAGATTTAGATCAACATCTCAAACCCTACAACAAGATAAATTCAGAATGGGTGAATGACTTGAATATAAAGAGGGAAACTATAAATAAGTTAAGTGAACACAGAATAGTATACTTGTCAGATCTCTGGGAAAGGAAAGATTTTAAAACCAAGCAAGAGTTAGAGAAAATTACAAAATATAAAATAAATTGTTTTGATTATATTAAACTAAAAAGCTTTTGTACAAACAAAAACAATGTAGTCAAAATCAGAAGGGAAACAACAAATTGGGGAAAAAATCTTTATAACAAAAAACTCTGACAGGGGTCTAATTACTCAAATATACAAGGAGTTAAAGCAATTGTATAAAAAATCAAGCCATTCCCCAATTGTTAAATGGGCAAGAGACATGAATAGGCAATTTTCAGGTAAAGAAATCAAAACTATCAATAAGCACATGAAAAAGTGTTCTAAATCTCTAATAATCAGAGAAATGCAAATCAAAACAACTCTATCACCTCATACCTAGCAGATTGACTAAAATGTAAGAAGGGGAGAGTAATGAATGCTGGAGGGGATGTGGCAAAATTGGGACATGAATGCATTGCTGGTGTAGTTGTGAACTGATCCAACCATTCTGGCTGGCAATTTGGAACTATGCTCAAAGGGCTATAAAAAAGTGCCTGCCCTTTGATCCAGCCATAGCATTGTAGGGTTTTTACCCAAAAGAGATCATAAATAAACAGACTTGTATGAAAATATTTATAGATGCGCCATTTGTGGTGGCAAAAAAACTGGAAAATGAGTGTATGCCCTTCAATTGGGGAATGGCTGAACAAATTGTGGTATATGCTGGTGATGGAATACTATTGTGCTCAAAGGAATAATAAACTGGAGGAGTTCCATGTGAATTTGAAAGACCTCCAGGAACTGATGCAGAGCGAAAGGAGCAGAGCTAGAAGAACACTATATACAGAGACTGATATACTATGGTAAAATCGAATGTAATGGACTTCTGTACCAGCAGCAATGCAATGACACAGGACAGCTCTGAGGGATTTATGGTAAAGAACATTCAGAGGAAGGACTGCAGGACAGGAAACATATAAGAAAAACAACTGCTTGAACGCATGGGTTGAGGTGGACATGATTGGGGATGTAGACTCGAAACTACCACACCAATGTTACTGTCAACAATTTGGAAATAGGTTTTGATCAATGACACATGATAAAACCAGTGGAAATGTGCGTCAGCCATGGTTTGGGGGGTGAAGGGGAAAGTAGGAGCATGAGTCATGTAACCATGTTAAAAATGAATATTAATAAATGTTTTAAAAAAAAAGAAAGCTATTCTCGGCTGCCTAAAGACTATTAGATGGTAGCAAAGTAAAATCTGGACACCTGCTGACTCTTAGGTCATATTGATTGTGAACAAGGTCTTCATTAAGTACTAATGAGAAAAAAGTGAGCAATAGGCTAGAGGACAATCAGTAATCAGTGAAGAAAAAGAAAGTTTTCCTTAATGTTCCCAACTTAATAGTGGAAAATTCTATAATCATATTGTTGATTCGAAATTTCTTGAATTCAAAATTGGAAATGATGAAACCTGTTTTAATATGTAAAAACCAACTTAATAATGAGAAAAACATGGAGAGAGATAAAGTATCTAAAATAAGTGATCAAATGTCATTCACTCTATTGTACCTCCTTAAGGAATTCAGAGGTAAGTATAGGGAAAGAAATAAACACTTATATAGCTCAAAAAAAAAAGATTATATAGATGCCTTGATAAATGAAACTGTAGAGATAACTTGTTCAGTGATTATTGACAAAAATAGAGAATCATATGGTTTTAAACAATGGAATTTACTACTTTCTCAGAGGAAATCTCATATAGATTCTCAGTGGGAGTGACATACGTGGTTTTCCAGATATTTTTGTTTACAAATAACATTGATTGGATCAAATCCTAAAACATAATTTCTTCCTTAAAATGCTTGATTAGCTAAAAAAATTTGGTTTGAAAATTCATAGGGGAAAAACTGAAAAGATTAAAAGTATCTACTGTCTAAGCCATTATTTAAGTTGTTGGCCAGTCCTTTGAACTAATTTCTCTGTATGAGGTATGAATTACACATAATTATTTGGACCCAAAATTCATTAGGAAGAAGAAAGCAGATTGGATTTTATCTGAGAAATTACACAGTGTTTTTAATTATCCCCAAATGCTCTTTGGTTTAAAAAAAATTTTTAGCACCAGATGTTCATCTACTGATTGTGAGTTTTGAAATACTACAATATTTGGAAAATCAAATTTTTCGATGATAAATATGTTGTAGGTTCAGACAGACTCTAAGATATTTCTTAGGATGTCTTGTAAATAAGTAGCATTAGTGATGTAATCAGGGAAATGTATGTTTAGAAAGATTAGTTAGATGATAGGAATAAGGACAAATAGAAATATAGACCAAGTATGGCCCTGGCAATTGCAAAATTTTAAAAAAATATATAAATAAGAGCTCTCTAGATGATCTTCAGAAGAACACAGTGAAGAATTATGTGCAAGATTCAAAGGAATAAATTGTATGGAAGAAGTCTATTGGAGATGACTTATGAATATATAAGCATTTCTGCTTGAAGAGTGGGCCTAACTAGAATTCTATTCCTCCAAAAGTTTCCCCTCAGAGTTTTATGTTTTTGAAACAACAGGCAAAATTTCATGTTGATAGCCACAAAATTCAAATTTTGTAAAGCCAAAGGAGTTTGATTTGCTTAAACAGCAGTAATGTCAATGTCAAGGAATCCTCAGGAAAAATAACTTCTTGAAACCAATCACTCCCTGTGTAACTACTCCCCTTTTAAAGGATTCAAATGGTAAACAAAGAATAATGATAGAAATAGGCACTAAATCTATGATTTCATTGATAATAAAATATCTCATCTACAATTTATCATCTTAGAGAATTATCTGGAGCTCTGAGAGTTTAAATGTCTTGCATATACAGGTAACTCAACCTGTATATGTCAGAGGTGAGAAAAATGAAAAGATACTATTGCTCTTAATTAATAAGAAAAAGTATTCTCAGTCTTAATTTGGTCATCACAACTAATAAAAGGTCCTGCTTTAATAACAATAATCTTAGTTTCTAGGAATATAGATGCCTCAGTGAACCTGTCTTCTTTAAGACAAGATGATTAGGTCTTTGATTCAATTTCATAGTAGGACAGAGTCTTAGAACTGATTAAGTATTCAAGAAGCCTGATAAAGTTTTTTATTCAGGTAAATAGAAGGACAAGGACTTCATACAAAAATAAGTTGAAATATTGTCTCAATATTTCATAACACAACCGAAATCTTACTGTTGTAAACATCCATAGAGAGTTTTAACCTGCACTAGTGGAGGGGATACCCACATTAATGAGATTAGATATCAATGAAGCCCAGAATCATAGCCAGCTTTCAGGTTTAGCAATTTCTTAATTATTTTTACATTTAGCTGAATAAATGCTATATTTCTTACTTTATTATATATAATGTGTGTCATTGTACAACAATGGTGTCAAACTAAAGTGAAAATAGGGGTCTCTAAACCATACACACATCCATAGTTCTGTGGGCCACATAACTTATTTTTTAAATGTTTTGTAGTATTTTTATTTATTTTGTTAAATATTTCCAATTAAATTTTAATCTGGTTCTAGTTGAACTCAGAAATGTATGACTCCTCTGGCATAGAGAATAGAGATAAGGGAAAACAGGCTGCCTGAATTTTGTTTTATTTTTTAGCAAAGAGACATTTCACAGTATTGGGGGAAACACTACTATGTCACCTTTGGGTCCCATAAATGGCATTTTTAAAGGAGAAAACAGTTATAGCATGGTGTATTCCTTACTCACATCTGGAATAAAAACAACAATTTGAAATTAGGCCTTATTTTCAAAACAAATGTTCCAGCACTGTGCTAAGTGCTGGGAATACAAAGGCAAAAACAGTTCCTGCAAGTCTCAATAGATAACGTCTTCAATATAAAGTTTGTGCATATTTAAAATTAACTGAAATTCCATTTTCTAACTGTTAGTCAATAGATTTATACTATACCATCAGTATCTATTCAAATTCTTAGCAAACATGCATTCTAATGAATTAGAGAAAGGGCTGTGAGTTTTGAGAAAAAGGAGCTATGTTTTGTGACTTGCCAAAATTATTTCTTGCTGAACTTAGGCAGCATGGATGATTCAATTTTGGCTTAAATTTTTCTCATGAACCATTTTCTGTTCAAAGGGCTGTAATTACAAAATATAAGCCAATTGTATTGTTCTAATAATTTATAAGTTAAGATTTTCACTAACATCAGTGTGATTAATGGTAGGTTAAACTTGTGGCAGTCCAAAAGGTTTTTACCACTCTTGGTTAAGCATTTAGGTGCATTGATGATTCTGATTAGCTTAGAAAGTTTTATATTGCACTTCTGAACCTCAGTACACAGTTCAGAATCACTTCCTTTTATGTCTGAATAAATTTTTTTTTAGATTGCATTTAGAATCCTTGTTAAATTTGATTTAATATATATCTCCATATTTAACCTGTTGATAGAATTTGGTGGTGGGATCAAATCTGTCCCCTGTTATTGTCTTATTATTTCTTTGTTCCCTTTCTTATGGCCAGTAAGAAATGGAAGAAGAAATGTAGACAAATTATCTTGTTGATTCTTGCTTTAATGAGAGCAGAGAATATGATTACTTTTAATCAATTAAATTCTTTTAGAGTTTAAAACACTCAGAAATCCATTGGAGAGGTTATTTTTCTTAATTTTTCAAACTCCTCTGTCTGTCTTTCCCATTCCTCCAGAATGAATGATAAAGAGAGAGATTTATTTTCTCCAAAATTCCATTGTGATCACAGACAAACAAAACCATTACAAACAGATCATAGACACATAAACACAACATATAGACACACAGACTGTTCAAAGACATTTCCCGGGCATTTCACGCATACTCTAATAAATATATGACATCCTATCAAAGATCAATAAATCACATCTTATGTGGCTAAAGAAATCTGGAGAAAAAAGAAAGTTTATTATTCAGAAAATTGATTAACTCTAGCAAGGAACTGGCTAAACTAGGATGAATTCTTGGATTAAATTTAGTCATTGCTGGTTGGCCTCCTTTCCATCTTCCCTGAAATCTCTTATCAGGTAATCTGTAACCATTTCGATGGAATTTGGAATTACAGCTTTTCCTCCAGTGGTAACCTTTCTCACATCTGGGACACAAAGAGTAAGGGGCATTGGAACAAGAGCTTTTTACAGCCTTTGAGCCCTTAATCATTTCAGAATATGTTTTTCCTTTCAGGGCTGCCGCGATGACTATACCCTGCATATATGCTGTAAAGTCCTCACAAGCTTTCACATAGTCACTAATAGTCCCAGATTCTTTAACATTTTGAAGCATGCTCTGACACATATTATTGGCATTGTCATAGGCAAACTTTCTGACCATTCTCTGAGTTGAGTATTCATCATTTGTATATTTTTTTACCTCCTGATTTAATCTTTTTATAAATTCTGTATATATTTCCTCTGGGCCTTGTCTAATCTCAGCCAAACCTGTGGACAGTTTCTTAGTTGCTGGGACCCTTTTCCATGCCTCCAAGGCACACTTTGTACACTGAATTAGAGCTTCTCTAGGTAAATTAATCTGATCAGCATGTAATTCCCATTAATCTATTCCAAGTAACATTTCTTTAGTAACTCTGATGCCCTGTTTCTTATTAATGGCTGCCTTCCGTTTTGCCAATTCCTCAAATTCTGATTTCCAAAAAATGTAGTCCCCTGCAGAAAGGGAATATCTTGCTATATGATTCCAATCAAAGGGGGTGACCCAAAGCCCTTCTAAAGTTTTCACCAAAGTTAAAGTGTATGGAGAAGCAGGACCATATGAAGTACAAGCTGTTTTAATTTCTTTTAACACTTCGTAGGGAAGAGGCTCCCATGTAGGAGCTACTTCTTCATCATCATCCAATTCATCTGCTCTAAAAATAATTGGGAAACAGAACAACGTGTCTCCGTCCTTCTGAGCATTTTTTATTGCTCCTTTAAACCCTATATTCTGGGGCTGGGGCTGCGGAATTGGAGCTCCAAGTGGCAGAGGCTCCTCTGCTGTTATCTCTCTTTCCTCTTTGGAAGAGAGGTTTTTAGGTGGGGGAAGGTCCTCTGCTAGTGACTTTTTCATTCGAATTTTAAAGCTCTGTTTTGATTTACAAGGAGACTTTTCCTCCTCCTCTGATTCTAACATTAAAACCTTAAAGATTTCATTCTCTGCATTCTGACCAGATGACAAAGTTGTTTTTTCAGCAGACAAAATTTTTACTGGCACTTGTTCTAGTCCATGCTCAATACAATAAGTTTTCAAATGATTGCCAACTTTTTGCTAGAATTCTAAGGGAATCCATGGGCTACAATTTTTAATAAGATCAAGAAATTTAATGAGCTGTCCTTTACTAATTTTTGCTCCCCATTTGCTGGGGGTATAATTAGTTATAGCAATAAAACAAGTTCTTTCCTTTGATTCACTGTGCCCCATGGTGTTCTGTTTGTCTTAAGTTGTAAAGATAAAAGATAAAAGTTACTTACCTCTAATCCCTCACGTTCTTCTCTCCGTGAGCCAGCAGCTAAACCAGGGGATGAGTCTCCTAGCCACCTGAATTTGGGAAGCGCTTTGGCTTGGGAGGAGAAGGTATTCGCACTGCTCAGAAAGCCCTCACGTTAGACGCCATCATATAGGGAGCCAGCCCCCTATATGGTTTTGGGTCCTGAGTGGTGTTGGTGGCATAGGATGGTTAAGACAGGAAAAGGAAAAATGAGAACAACCAGACTAGTGGTTAGCCCATGTTGCTCTAACACTATGGGATTTGGACTTTATTTTATACTGGTTTCAAACAAAGAACACAAAGAAAGAGTAACAGCTGTGAAGGGGTTACAAATCATACACAATCCATTAAAGTCTAAAAAGTAGAGATATGGGTGCAAGGACAAGGGCCAAATTCCAAACACCAATTAGTAGGGGTTAATTCTGGGAGCAGAAATAAATTTCATGGAGATGTTTACTAATTGCGTTCTGCCTTGATTTACAGATCTGCACCTGGTCAGATAGTCTGGACTAAATTGTCTGGCTCCAGTCCTTATCTAAATAATATATTTTTTAGGGTTCGGGCTTTTTAATTATCAAGGAGAGAAATTGTCAAGGAGAGAAATTGTTAACTCAGTAGCTTCTGGTCTGGTTATGGACTCAAAGCTTTCCAATAACACTATAATATTTTTCCAATAAGAAAAGGTATAGATCATAAGAGGTGTCAAAAGAGGGGTCTCAGATTTTTATCTATTCTCTTATTGGCTTCCCACAGTCCAGACCTTGATTTACAACTTAGATTAATAGGCAATCAATTAGCAATAGGGTTCCTGAATTCTCAATCCTGATACCTTGTTTCCTTACCCCATCAATAGATTCAATATAATGTTTACCAACAAGTACCTTTCCTTAGTCGTTATTATACCAAAGCCCTTGGAAAGGGGAGATCAATATGCAGTCAGATAACAACGTTTCCAATAGCTAATCAATAGTCCTTACCAACAACTAATCCAACCTCAGGTTGGGTCCTAGAGAGGCTAATCATCCACACAGTTTCTCAGGGGTTCTCAACCTGGGCAAACTGTTAGAAGGGAAAAACTGACAAGCTTAGTCAACCAAGCTTGTCAGGGAGAAGAGGCATAGACTTTACCAACAACAACTGTGAGGGGAGAGTGTGCTTCCTCCCTCACCAACTACAGTCAACTTGGGCCTGGGCATACTCCTCCATATATATTCTCTCTGAGATCTATATATAACATCCAATTCTCAAAAGACCCAGAAAGATATATATATATATATATATGTA
>NC_058130.1:289608405-289766076 GCF_016433145.1 Gracilinanus agilis | reverse complement strand
TATATATATGTATATATATATATATATATCCATGCTCTCTTTTCATTTGTTTATTATTGTTAAAACAGTTCCAAGGGCAGAAGGGTGGTAAGGGCTTGGCATTGGGCATCAAGCAACTTGCCCAGGGTCACACAGCTAAGAAGTGTCTAAGGCAAGATTTGAACCCAGGACCTCCCAACTTTTGGGCCTGGCTCTCTATCCACTGAACTACACAGCTACCCCTGAGTTCCATTTCAACACTTACATTCTGTGATTCTGTGGTACTTACTTCAGTGTTTCGAAATTTGATTGCAATGTGTGATTTGACTTTTTGGTCAACATTGTCATTTTTGCTACCTCCCACTGCACTTGAACTCTAAGGAATCATGAGTTTATCTATTTCAAAATGTTAACTTACAGATGTACACTGGGGAACCAATGTCAGGAATTCTGAGAATCATTGTTTTAATGTCTTATTTTGTTTATTTGATCATTTTTCTACTTTGTGACTAGCTTGGTAAATATATTCTTTGGCTCTTGCTTTAAAAAGATGACATGCTCATCAAATTTGAAGATGGTACAAATTCTTTGGGACAGCTAACATTTTGAATGACAGGGATGTGATCCTAAAAGATTTGAGCAAGCTAGATTTTTGAGCCAAATCTAATTAAATAAAAACAATAAAATAATTTTTATCTTGAATTGGTTCAAATCACTAGCTTCACAAATACAGAATAATGGAGAATTTGTTATGACAATATTAAAAAAAGCCAGGAAGCATCCTAAGAAGTGTGATCTAGATTGCCAAAGGTCTAAAGATAATATCATGTGGAGGCATTTAAAGCAAAGAAGATTCAATGGCAGAATGTGACATGATATCAGAATGAAAGTAGATACCAGAATAGAAGTAGACTAACTACAACCCATGCCCCTGCCTCTGTCTTTTAGAAATATGAAGAAAGCATATTAAATTTTACTCAGTGTAAGACCTAAACATTTTCTTTTAGGAAAGTATATAAATTAAGAACAAACACTAAGGTCTAGAAAATGGAAGTGGTAGCCAGATTTAAAATGAAAAAATACCTGAATATAATTCTCATATTTTTATCCTATTAATGTAAGATTAAGAGAAAGGGGAAAAGTCTTTACTTCAGTTAGTATGTGTCTCTTCCTTTGACTAGATGGAAGAAAGTGGTCAAAGAGGAATTGAATGGATTCAAGAAAATTATTCTCTAAGAATGTTCTTATGTAATATTGATCTATTTAAAGAAGCAAAATGTTAACTGAGGTTTTGCCTAGAGTTCTGTAACTTTTATTTCATTATGGAATTTTGCTTATTGTGAGACTAACAAATTCAATTATTATAAAAGAGACAGATTTTAAGAATCATTGTGTGGCTCTCTCCATCTCTGGATTTCTCTATCAGAGATGCTTAAATAGGATAATCAAAATAAAATTGTTTTGGGAAAATTTGTGCCTAAAAGCATAGTAAAATGAAGAATATAAAACTTTCTTTGCCAAGTGTTTTCAAGTATATGCAAGCCTATCATGTGGAGAAGGGATTAGACTTATTCTATTTGTCCTCAGAGGGAAGAATTAGGAACAATCGGGGGAAGCTGCAAAGAGAGGCAGATTTAGGTTAAGCATAACGAAAAACATTAAGTATTAGAACTATGTAAAAATTAACAGACTTGTTAAGTAGGTAGTGAGTGCTGCCCCTAGCAGAGGTTTTATATTTTTTTAGTATATTACAGAGGGGTTTGTTTTTC
The DNA here is from genome assembly GCF_016433145.1 of Gracilinanus agilis. Lineage (NCBI taxonomy): Eukaryota > Metazoa > Chordata > Mammalia > Didelphimorphia > Didelphidae > Gracilinanus > Gracilinanus agilis. Next base: position 289,764,328 of record NC_058130.1, on the reverse strand, counting down.
AGTTATAAATGGACTAGACAGCCTTAAGGTACTTTCCCATTTTGAGATTCTCTGAAATTAAAGTGTTGGAACTCTCCTCTGAGGAACACAACAAAAAGTGCAAGGGGTATGTTTGTGCATGTGTGTGTGTGTGTATGTGTGTAATATATGAATATACATACATACATATATCAGATTGTAGGATGGTACATTTAACACTAAAATGGACTTGAAGACCCTCTAGTTCAATCACTGTATTTAAAGAGTTAGAAAACTGATACCCATAACGATGTAGAGTCTTCAATCATAAGACATAAATACGAGAACTGAAATTTGAACTCAAGTGCACTGCCTTCAAATTCTTGCCTTTTTCAATTGTATTTTCCTCTGTACAAAAAGATTTCCCATAGAGTTTCTTTAAGTAGTGAAATTCCAAGTATATTAAAATGATCCTGTTTCTAAAAATCTATATGTACATTTTTAAAAAAAACTTTTTAAATTTAGAATATTTTCCATGGTTACATGATTCGTGATTTTTACCACTCCTCTTCCCAACCACCTCCCGGAACTGACAACCAATTCCACAAGATTATACATGTATAATGTTTGGAATCTGTTTTCATGTTATTCATATTTGTAAAAGAGTGATCTTTTATCATCAAAACCCTAATCATATCCTCATTGAAACCATGTGATTGATCATATATGTTTCTTCTGTATTTCTCTTCCCACAGTTCTTTCTCTTGATGTGGATAGCATTCTTTTTCATAAGTTCTTCTGGATTGTCCTGGATCATTGCATTGCTGCTAGTAGAAAAATCTATTACGTTCAATTTTGCCATGATGTATCAGTCTCTGTGTACAATGTTTTCCTGGTTCTGCTTCTTTCATTCCGCAACAATTCCTGGAGATCATTCCAGTTCACATAGAAATCCTCCAGTTCATCATTCCTTTCAGTATAATACTTTTCAATCATCACCAGATATCACAATTTGTTTAGCCATTCCCCAATCGATGAACACCACCTTATTTCCCAATTTTTTTTTGCCACCACAGAGAGCGCAGCTTTAAATTCTTTTGTACACGGATTTTTCCCTATTATCTATTTGGGGGACAAATCCAGTAGTATGACTGGATCAAAAGGCAAGCATTCTTTTAAAGCCCTTTGCCCCAAACTCCAAATTGCCCTCTTGAATAATTGAACCAATTCACAACTCCACCAGCAGTATATTAATGTCACAATTTTGCCACATCCCCTCCAACATTTATCATTTTTTTTTGCTTCCATATTGTCCAGTGTGCTAGGTGGAAGGTGGTACCTGAATTGTTATAATTTGCATTTCTCTAATCAGAAGGGATTAAGAACATTTTTTTCATGTGCTTATTGATAGTGTTAAAATCATTAATCTGGGATGCGATGGATGCCACCTTGACCGACAGGGATGGCAGTTGAGAGATTTGGAATGTTCCCAGGTGCTGTGAGCCAGGGGAAAATGTCATTTAGCCCCACCCTATATATATATATATATATATATATATATATATATATATACATACTCCTTGACAGCTACAGTGGAGAAAATCTCTGAACTCAGAGGCTCAGAACTGGAGATCACAGATCTCTCAACACAGATCTCTGAATTGAGACTTGAGCAAACCTCTATGAATCAAACTGGACAGAGGATGGCTGAAGGGTGGTTGAATGGTGGTTGAGAGGTGTTTGAAGAAGAAGAGGGTAGGAAAAGCCTGAACCCATTTCCTTGCTAGACTGTGAGAGCTAGTGAGAGCTAGTGAACCATCAACACTATTGGTGAGAGAGCTGAGAGAATACAAAGACCATCAATATCTATCTTCAGCAATAGGCTTCCCCATTCTCTGGCTATGGCCAGGTCCTGTCAGAGATAGAGAGAGGGTGAAGACCTCAAGCCTCCACTAGCCTAGCAGCCTCCAGTCTTGATTATCAATTAGTTTAATAGTCAATAGAGCAATAGGGTTTCCAATCCCCAATCCTTTACCTTGTTATCCTTTCCCTATCAATAGATAAACAGTGTTTAATAGCAAGTACTTTTCTGAGTGGTCATCCAAGTAGCCCTTAGGAAGGAAGTTCAAATACGCAGTCAGATCCTAACCATTATCCAAAGCTAATCTATAGCCCATTACCAATCTATCCAACCCCAGGTTGGCCCTATAGAGGTCCACCTAACCTCTCAAGGGTCCTCACTTGGGCAGCTATTCAACGAATCACTGACAGGTTAATCAACCAAGCCTGTCAGTGTTATGAAGAGATGGATGCATGGAGTCCCTGCAAAGATACAGGGACAGCCTCACCCAGAATTCCAGGGGACCCCCCTGGAGAACTTTGGGTGAGGGGGCAGTTGAGAAGAGTTGGCAGTTGCTTTGTGGGGGTTGAGGTGAACAGACACTCTGCTTACTGCTCTTGACTTGGGGGTTCACCTGAGTGGCCTTTGTGGCAAAGCCTTTGTGATTTCTACATAAGGGTTAGCCTGTTTAATAGGGTTGATCTTTATCAACTTCAATACAACAAATATTTAGTGATTAAAGAGTAAAAATATTCATTAAAAGCAAGAGAGCCAGTTTTAGTTAAGTGCCTTCATCCCCTCCTTTGGTGGGGAAGGGCAGCTTCAACCTAACAGCCAGGGTCACCTTTCCTTATCCAAAAACCTTCATTAACCTCTCTAGTATTCCTTTTTACTTCTTAATATAAGCTTTACCTTCAAATTCTGTGCCTGGAAATTATTTGGGGGAATACTCACAACTCAAGTCTGGTCATCTAGTTTGAATCCTGCCAGCTGCCAGTTTTAAGAAGATCATTCATCTCCATCCTCAACAGTTAGATAGCTAGCTTCTACTTATTCCTCTATCAGACCTGTGAGGAATATAAATTAAAGAAAGGGAACATCATTGGGGTTCAGCCATAACAGAAACTTACCAGAAGAATCTTAGCCAGTCTCCATTTTCCAACTGAAACAGCAACTGCTTAGGGGGGAGGGGTTTGAGATCAGGAGTGTCTAACCCCCTCCTTTCTCACTGAAACCTGTCAATCAGTGCCTGTGACTTGAAGGTCTACTTGGCCCTGACACATTTATCTGCTTCTCCAAATTATCTGTTATTATCATCATAACATCAGGGAGAAGGGGATAATTTACAGCAGCAGCCAGGGTGAGAGGAGTAGGTGTTCCTCCCCGTGAACTGCAGTTGAGGAGATCATAGACAGATATACATCATTATCATTATACATATATCTCTACCCACATTCTTTTAACAATAGTTTTTATTTCTTCATTTGAAAGTTGCCTATTCATGTCCCTTGACAATTTGTGGATTGGAGAATGGCTTGATTTCTTGTACATTTGACTTCATTCCTTATATATTTGGGAAATTAAAGTTTTGTTATAAAATGTTTTCCCAGTTTGTTGCTTTTCTTCTAACTTTGGTTCCATTGGTTTTGATTGTGCAAAAACTTTTTATTTGATATAATCAAAGTTATTCATTTTACATTTTGAAATGTTCTCTATCTCTTGCTTGGTCTTAAATTCCTTCTTTTCTTACAGATCTGACACGTATACTATTCTATGTTCACTTAACTTATATGATTTCAGTTTTTATATTTAAGTCATTTACCCATTTTGAATTTATCTTGGTATAGGGTGTAAGACATTGATCTAAGCCTAAATTTTCCATATTGTTTTCCAATTTCCCCAGTACTTTTTGTCAAATAGTGAGTCCTTGTCCCAAAAGCTGGGATCTTTGGGTTTACTAAACACTAGCTTGCTCAGATCCTTTACCCCTAGTCTATTCCTTTGATCCACCTTTCTGTTTCTTAGACAGTACTATATTGTTTTGGTGACCACTGCTTTATACTACAGTTTAAGATCTGGTACTACTAAGCCCCTATCCACATTTTTTCATTATTTCTCTTGATATTCTTAATCTTTTTTTCTTCCAGATGAACTTTATCACAATTTTTTCTAATCCTATAGAAACATTGTTTGGTAGTTTGATAGTTATGGCACTGAATAAATAGATTAATTTGGATAAGATTGTCACTTTTATTATGTTAGCTCTTCCTACCCATGAGCAGTTAATGTTTTTCTAATTATTTAGATCTAGTTTTAATTTTGTGAAATGTGTTTTGTAGTTTTGTTCACATAATTCCTGTATTTGTCTTGGTAGTTAGAGTTATAAATATTTCATATTGTTTAGAGCAGTGATGGGCAAACTTTTTAAGGAGGGGGCCAAAGGAAAGGAAATGCTTATCTGTCAGTCTGTTTCTAAGGCAACTCTTTTGAAGTTTCATTGTGTCGTATCCTACTCACTGTATTCATCATATTAGGAATAATGTTGTGCAGCTGGATAGAACATTTCAGGGGGCCACCTCTGGCCCACAGGCCATAGTTTGCTCATCGCTGGTCTAGAGTGATTTTAAATGGAGTTTCTCTTTCTAACTTTTGCTGCTGAGTTTTGTTGGAAATATACAGAAATGCTGATGATTTCCATGGGTTTATTGTGTACCCTGCAACTTCGTTAAGTTGTTAATTATTTCCAATAGCCTTTTAGTTTACTTTCTAGGATTCTTTTAAGTATAACATCACATCATTTGCAAAGAGTGATAGTTTAATTACCTCATTCCTATTTTAATCCGTTCAATTTTTTTTCTTCACTAATTGCTACTGCTAGCATTTCTAGTACAATATTAAATAATAGAAGTGATAATGGGCATGCTTGTTTCACTCTTGATCTTATTGGGAAGGCTTCTAATTTGTCCCTGCAATGGCAGATGATACTAGCTGATGGTTTTATATACTATATTGTTTATTAGTTTGAGTAATGGCCCTTCTATTCCTATACTTTTTTAGTGTTTTTTTTTAAATAGGAATGGGTGTTGTATTGTCAAAGGCTTTTTCTGCATCTGTTGAAATAATCATGTGATTTCTGTTGGTTTGGTTATTGATATGGTCAATTATGTGGATGGTTTTCCTAAAGTTAAACCATCCTTGCATTCCTAGTATAAGTCCCACATGGCCATTCTGAATAATCCTTGTGATAACTTGCTGTTATCTTTTTGCTAGTGTTCTATTTAAGATTTTTCATCTATATTCATTAAGGAGATTGGTCTGTACTTTTTCTTCTCTGTTTTTGGTCTATCTGGCTTTGGAATCAATACCATATTTGTGTCATAAAACGAATTTAGTAAGACTCCTTTTTTGCTTATTTTGTCAACTAGTTTGTATAGCATTGGGATTAGTTGTTCTGTAAATGTTTGATAGAATCCACTTGTGAATCCATCTGGCCCTGGGGATTTTTTCTTAGGAAGTTCTTTGATGGCTTGTTCAATTTCTTTTTCTGAGATGGGGTAATTTAAGTATTCTATTACTGCTTTTGCTAATCTAGGCAATTTATATTTTTGTAGATATTTACCTATTTCACCTAGATTGTCATATTTATTGCCATATAATTGGGCAAAATAGCTCTTAATACTTACCTTAATTTCCTCTTCATTAGAAGTGAGATCACCCTTTTCATCTCTGATACTGTGAATTTGTTTCTCTTCTTTCTTTTTTTATTAGATTACCCATACTTTATTTTGTTTTTTTTCAAAGTACAAGCTCCTAGTCTTATTTATTAGTTCAATAGTTCTTTTACTTTCAATTTTTTAAATTTCTCCTTTAATTTTTAGTTGCTTTTTTCTTGATCATGACTTTCAGGTAGTCCAATAGTTCTCAAATTGTCTCTCCTAGATCTATTTTTTAGGTAAGTTGTTTTTTCAATAAGATATTTCATGGTTTCTCTGGTTTTTTTTTACAAATTTCTTTGATTCTTCTTTATTTCTTGATTTCTCATGAAATCGTTAGTTTCTAGATGAGCAATTCTGATTTTTTAGGCTTGATTTTCCTCTGTTAGGTTTTTGTTCTCCTCTTCCCGATTGGCCCATTTTTTCTTGCATCACTTTAATTTCTCTTTCCTATTTTTCCTCTACTCTCTAAATTGATTTTTGAAGTCCTTTTTGAGTTCCTCTAGAATCTATGTCCAATCCCTATTTTTATTTTGGACTTTGCATGTGTTTCCTTTGCTTTTACTGTCCCCTTCTGTGTCTACACCTTGCTTCTTGTCTCCATAAAAATTCTTTAGAGTTAGGTGCTTTTCTTGTTGTTTGCTCATTTTTCCTATTTGATTATAGGTAGGCTTGGGAGGATGATTTGATGGTCTGAGGGCTGATAGTTCTGAAAGCCTCCTCCCTCTGCTGATTCACACTACAGATTCACAACTGTGCAATGGTTCTCCTGAATTAATATAATCAATCAGCCACCTTTAATTTAATCAATCAAGAATTTGAATTGCCCCTCAATCTTCTTGGTCTCACCTTTTATAGTCCTTTTTCCCACATCACTTCTTGTCTCTCTCCCACTTTATAGGAACCAATCACTGCCTTCCAATTTGCCTCATACTGCCCATGGAGGGGTAGTCCTTTTGTCCTTTCTATTAAGTGACTTGTGAACTCTCTTATCTAGTTACCTACCAAGTGCTAAGTAGGGGCACTTCAGATTCTTGATTAAATTAAGGGTTGCTGATTGATTACACTAAAAATAAACTAGGGGAGTTTAATTCTCTCTTCACAGGACCAGAAACAATATGGCTCCTCAGACTAGTCCCTTGGGACCAGATGTGATCCTACTCCTCTGAATTTCCATTTCCTCTTCATTTAAAATGCCCTTAAACCATGATCTAGCTTTGAGTGTGGGCAAAAGATTTTCCAAATACTTGCTGTTCAGGCCTCCTACTCCTTCCTGATGAAAAGTGCTCTTCTTTGCCCTGGGACCCAGAAGTGTGTATAAGCAATGCAGTTGCCAAATAGCACTGCTCAGGGGTACTCTATAATCTCTTTCTGATCAGTTACCAGGCTCCCTTATTTTCTCTGGTTTGAGAGCTCCTGAAGTTCCTATTGTTTCTGCCACCTAGTCCCACCACTGGTATTTCATCTATCCCTCTTTTTGATCTCTATAGTTCTCTTAGGCTGGAAGAATATTTCACTGAGATTGTGTTGACTTTGCCATCAAAATTTGATTTGAAGTATACAAAGTTTTTTGGAGGGGAATATTGCGACAGTTTTCTAAGTGCTTCTCTATTCTATCATCTTGGCTCTACAACCTAGCCTCCCACTATTTGGATGGACTGCTTTGTGAAGAATTTATAGAACATTGGCTAGAATCACTTAGAAAGGGATATAGATAGGCAGGAATCAGTCAATAAATGTTTATTAAGATCCTACTATGTGCCAGGCATTGTGCTGTGTATTGTGGGTACAAAAAAAAGAAAAGACAATCCATCTTCTGTAGTAGTGCATAATAGTAGCATATAATCATATGGGAGAAAATATGCAGACAACTATTTATGATCTGAGAGAAGTCATCAAGAAAAAAGATCCATTAAAATGGATCAGGAAATGTTTCTTATAGGAGGTGGAATTTTAGCTGGGAATTGAAGGAAGTCAGAGAAGACCGGAGGTTCAGATGAGGACAGAAAGTTTGAGGAATTGGGAAAAAGCAACTGCAAATGTCTAGAGTTTGGAGATGATATGTCTTTTGGAGGAATGTCAAGGAGGATAGTGTCACTGGATTAAACAATATGTGGGGTAAGGATGGAAGGTATAACAAGAATCGAAAGATTAGGATGGGGAAGATATAACAGATTGTAAAGGGCTTTGAATACCATCATATATATATTTTTATTATAATTTTATATTCGAAATATATAATTTTATATTTGAAATGAGGTGATAGGTAAGTCTTGGATACAGGGTTGAAGGGGGAGATAGTAGCAGAAAGCATCTGAGTAATGAGATGAAGAAGAGAGGAGAAAAAGGATTTCTTGGCAAATGGCTCCAGTTTTTTCTGTGAAATACAAGGCAAGGTTCTCAACTGAGAGTGGTGGGAGAAGAAATCATACTAGGTGTGAATGAAGATAAAAAAAGGTCTAGAAGAACCACTGTGGTGATTGGAATGGTAATTTTATTAAGGAAATCTAAAAGATTTATAGATGAAATCTAGAAGTGGTCAAAGGGTCAACACACTCAAGAAAACAGGATAGTGTGAAGTTTAAGTGTTCACCTAGAGGTCAAATTTGGAAAGGAAAGAGAGTAACTAAATTAGAGGTGAAGTCTATGGAAGACCCTCAGAAGATTGAGAGATATCATGGTGATGGAGGACAAGATTGAGATTGCAAGAGACAGGTAGAGGTACAAGGGCAATAGATTGTGATCAAATGAGGAAATTTCAGAATTAATGAACATGAAGGTGGCGTATCTATAGGTGATAGCAAGACAATGATATGATATTTTCGATATTTGTCTGAGAAGCTCATGCAAAATGAATACCTTGAAGAAAAGATATTTAAGGAAGTTTTGTTATATATTTATATTATATTAATATATAGTCAATATTACACATTGAAATCTCTTAGTATAAAGGCAGGCACTGAAGGAAAAAAAAGGAAGGTTCTGGAAGTTGGTTGACAATAGATCCCAGAATTTCAATTAGGAAGTAGAAATGGATTGAGTAGACTTCAAAAAAAAAAAAGAGGTTATTGTGTGATAATATCAGAACCTGAAAATGGCAATGAGGAATAAGGAATATTCTAATTTCCCTACTTTAACCAGTGAGTCAGGAAGAGTGTCTGAATGTGCTAGAGAGAGAGGTCAAAAAGGCTGTGTCATCAGGTTGAAACCAGGTTTCATTAAGACCTAGAAAAATGGAAGTAGTGACTTCTGAGTTAAAATGGCTACAGAGTAGAAGCATAGGACTCCTTAAAAGGACATAAAAACTAACCCAGATGAACGAAGGGACCCCACAACAGGGCACAGCATTGAAGGTACGTGGGCACCTACAGTGCCAAAGCCAGCACACAAGAGTTTGAGCAAGTTTGGGGCATTCATTAAGTTCTTGGCAGCTACCTGGGATCACCAGGGTCTCTGCTCCTGAGAGCAGCAAGACTTAAGACCCCAACAGGTTAAAGAAGGTACGGACTTTGAACACAGACCTTGAGCGCAGGCTCAGATGTTGAGTGCATGTGCAGGCGAGGACGTGGACGCAGACCTTGAGAGCAGGCATTGACCTTGGGTGAGGACCCAGTGCAGAAGGGTGCATGACTGTGGAAGCAGCTCCCTGAGACTGTTAAAGGAGCTTCGGACAGAGGAGCAAGCAAGGGGACCACCAGGTGGCTTGACACTGAGAACAGCTAGATTTGAGACCTCAGGAGCCTAAAGAGCTCAGATGGACCCTGAGGATAAGGATAAAGCTGAGAGGACACATGGCTCTCTGACTTAGACGAAAGCTGCTCCACAGCTCAGTAGGATAGGCAGAAAGCCTGTCTGCCTCATCCAGACTTCTGACTGAGAAAAAAATAATAATAATAATGGCAATCCAGGCACAAGAACCTCAAAAGAGAAAGATCAAGAAGAAATCTTTAACACTTGACGACTTTTACACAGAGCAAACAGCAGAGGAGAACAAACAAGTAATCATATGCAAACCTTCCCCCTAAAATGAAAATTGTCACAAGCTCTTGAAGAATTTAAATCTGAGATCATGAGAAAGATGGAAGAGATTTGGCGAGAGAAGTGGGAAATAGCTGAAAAGGAAATTAACATGTTAAAAGACAGAAACTCCCAATTGGAGAAAGATGCCCCCAAATTAAAAGAATTGATAAGCAAATTGGAGACAAATCAAATAGCTGGAAAACAGGATAGACCAAATTGAAAAGGAAAATCAAAAGGTTATAGCAGAAAACCAGTCTCTAAAGACAAGAATTGGGCAATGATCTCTCAAGACAGCAAGAACAAATAAAACAATGTCAAAAGACTGATAAAAAAGAAGGAAACATGAAATATCTCACTAAGAAATTGACAGATCAAGAAAACAGATCTAGAAGAGACAATTATAGAATCATAGGTCTTCCTGAAAAAGTAGAAATTAATAGGAATTTGGACTCCACACTACAAGAAATTATACAACAAAACTGCCCTGAAGTTCTTCAACAAGAGGGCAATATAGATATTGAAAGGATTCATAGATCACCCTTTATACTAAACCCTGAAAAGACAACTCCCAGAAATATAATAACCAAATTCAAGAACTTCCAAGTAAAAGAAAAAAAAATTTTACAAAAAGACAGAAAGAGACAATTCAGATATGAAGGAGCACCAATCAGGATCACATGGGATCTAGCAGCCTCTACACTACAAGACCTGATGGCTTGGAATATGATATTCAGAAAGGCAAGAGAACTGAGTCTACAACCAAGGATCACCTATCCATCAAAACTGACTACATGCTTCCAGGGAAAAGTATGGTCATTCATCAAGAATATTTCCAAGTATTTGCACATAAAAGACCAGGACTAAATGGAAAGTTCAGTATCCAACCACAAAAACCAAGTGAAACATGAAAGGGTAAATAAGAAACAGAAGGGAAAGAAAGAAAACTCTTATTTTTAAATTTGTCTCTTTAAGTACTTTAATAAGATCAAATTGTTTATATTCCTAAATGGAGAAATGTTGTGTGTAATTTTCAAAAACTCTATTCACTATTATAGTAATTAGAAGAATTATTCATAGAGAGTGGTTGGGTACTAAATGGTCTAAGATGGTACGGGGGGAAAAGAGGTGGGGGGGGGGTGAATAGTAGATGACACCAAAAGAAACTTGAATGAACAAGAAAAATAGGATATTCTATGTCACGCAACGAGGGCATGGGAAGGGGAGGGGATGAATACTATTATAAGAATGAGAGGAAGAGAGCATTAAGAGGTAATATTTAAACCTTACTCTCAGTGTAATTAACCCTGAGAGGGAAGAGTAGCTATATCCATTTGGATATAGAACTCTATATCCTACTGAGAAAGTCAGAAGGGATAAACCAAGGGGAGCAGGAGAGGGGGAGGTCAAAAAAGGGAGGGGAGAAGAAGGGGGAGAGAATTCATTAGGACTTAAAAAATAAAAAGAGAGGAATAATAAGGGAGGGGACAAGGGGGACTGGTCTAAAATAAACCACTGGTTTAAAAGGAAATAGTGTAAGAAGAAGGGGTAGAACTAGGAGAAGTTACCAAAATGTTGGTGAATACACAACTGATAATTATAACTCTGAATGTGAATGGGATGAATTTGCCCATAAAAAGGAAGCAAATAGCAGAGTGGATTAGAAACCAAAATTCTACCATATGTTGTCTACAAGAAATTCAAATGAGGTGGGTGGACATACACAAGTTTAAGGTCAAGGGCTGGAGCAAAATCTTTTGGCCTTCAACTGAAAAAAAAAAAGAAGGCAGAAGTGGCAATCATGATTTCTGAGAAAGCCAAAGTAAAAATAGATCTGATTAAAAGAGACAGGTAATCACATTCTTATCAAAGACAGTATAGATAATGAGGAAATAACAGTACTCAACGTGTATGCACCAAATGGTATAGCATCCAAATTTGTAAAGGAGAAACTGGCAGAGCTCAAGAAGGAAATAGATAGTAAAACTATACTAGTGGGAGATCTAAATATTCCTCTTTTAGATCTAGATTAATCAAACCAAAAAATAAATAAGAAAGAGATAAGAGAGGTGGATGAAATCCTAGAAAAATTAGATTTAATAGATATGTGGAGAAAAATAAATAGGGACAAAAAGGAATACACCTTCTTTTCAGCTTCACATGGTACATTCGCAAATATTGACCATGTAAAAGGGCATAGAAACATTGCAAACTAATGCAAAAGAGCAGAAATAATAAGTATAAACTTTTCAGATCATAATGCAATAAAAATAATAAATAGTAGGGGCACATCAACAGGCAAATCAAAAATTAATTGGAAATTAAATAATATGATTCTCCAAAACCAGTTAGTTAAAGAAGAAATCATAGAAACAATCAATAATTTCAGAGAAGAGAATGACAACGATGAGACATCCTACCAAACTCTGTGGGATGCAGCTAAGGCAGTACTCAGGGGAAAATTTATATCCTTGAGTGCATATATTAACAAATTAGAGAGGGCAAAGAACTGGGTATTGTAGAAAAGATAAGTAAGGGTAATGGAGACACCAGGGATATTATAATAAAACTAAGTGATTTGTGGGTACACACACTGGGGATTATGAGAGACTAGACCTGGACATGGAGATCAGAACAGCCAAGCTGCTCCTAACTGACAAAGGGACAGTTGATCAACTGTCACCCTGGGCCAGAGGCTTTTAATCCAACAGGCAAGGTACAGGTTATAACTGGTTTTAATTATGAACAACTAAAAGATGGGATAGGGATGTCTACTCTAAAACCTTAAAGCCTAATGACAAAACCCACAGCAAAAGGGGAGGACTTATTTCTACAATAACTTAGTAACCTAAACTGACAGGGTCCAATGAGCTGTAATGGAGTCTCTGAGTGACTGCCTCAGTCTGGACCTGCCAGACTTGAGTAGCACAGCTAGGGGCTGATGTGACTTTGGGATTCTCACTGCAATTCACTGATGATCTCTGTATGCCAAGAGCCAAGGTGGTCTCAGGTATCAAGTAGGGAGGGTTTGCTTGAAATGCTGTCCACCAGATTCTCAAAATTCTCCTCTTCCCTTGGCACAGCACTATTGATCTTGTCTCTTTGCTAGATGCCACCACCACACAGGATCCCAGGAAAAATCAGGAAGCAGAGTGTCCTTTGCTCTGAGATCTCCCAGGCTGGCAATGGTTTTTGCCCACCACTAATGCAGTCCTCTCTCAGGGCACACACACTTCCTCCTACTTCATTCTATCATAGAATTACCAGCTCTAGCTCCTTCCTGCTGGGTAAACCTTAACTCTTAATCAATAACTACCTAATCTTCCTCACAACAGTTTGCAAATTAAAAAAAACTAGGAAGGGAACAAATTAAAAATCCCCAGCTAAAGACAAAATTAGAGATTATAAAAATTAAAGGAGAAATCAATAAAATTGAAAGTAAAAGAACTATTGAATTAATAAACAAGACTAGAAGCTGGTACTTTGAAAAAACAAACAAAATTGACAGTGCTGGTCAATCTAATTAAAAAAAGGAAAGAAGAAAACCAAATCATCAGTATCAAAGATGAAAAGGGAGACCTCACCTCTAATGAAGAGGAAATCAAGGCAATCATTAAAAACTATTTTCCACAATTATATGGCAATAAATATAGCAACTTAGCTGAGATGGATGAATATTTACAAAATTATAAATTGCCTAGATTAACAGTAGAAGAAATATAATACTTAAATAATACCATCTCAGTAAAAGAAATTGAAGAAGCCATCAAAGAACTCCCTAAGAAAAAATCCCCAGGACCAGATGGATTCACAAGTGAATTCTATCAAACCTTCAAAGAACAACTAATTCCAATTCTATATAAACTATTTGACATAATAAGCAAAGAAGGAATTCTACCAAACTCCTTTTATGATACAAATATGGTACTGATCCCAAAGCCAGGTAGATCAAAAACAAAGAAATAAAAGTAAAGACCAATCTCCTTAATGAACATAGATGCAAAAATCTTAAACAGAATACTAGGAAAAAGACTCCAGTAAGTGATCATGGGGGTTATTCATTATGAACAGTTGGGATTTATACCAGGAATACAAGCATGGCTCAGCATCAGGAAAACCATTCACATAATTGACCATGTCAAGAAGCAAACCAACAAAAACCATATGATTATCTCAATAGATGCTAAAAAAGCCTTTGACAAAATACAATATTGAAAACACTAGAAAGAATAGGAATAGAAGTCCTTTCCTAAAAATAATGAACCATATATACCTAAAACCATCAACAAGCATTATATGCATTGGGGATAAATTATAAACCTTCCCAATAAGATCAGGCGTGAAACAAGGATGCCCATTATTACCTGTATAATTTAGCATTGTACTAGAAATACTAGCAATAGCAATTAGAGAAGCAAAAGAAATTGAAGGTATCAAAATAGGCATTGAGGAGACTAAGCTATCACTCTTTGCAGATGATATGATGGTCTACTTAAAAAATCCTAGAGGAACCAACTAAAAAGCTAGTAGAAATAATCAACAACTTTAACAAAGTTGCAGGATACAAAATAAATGCACATAAATCATCAGCATTTCTATATATTTCCAACACATGACGACAGCAAGAGGTAGAAAGAGAAACACCATTTAAAATCACCTTAGACAATATAAAATACTTAGGAATATCTACCAAAACAAACACAGGATTTGTATGACCACAAATACAAAGAACTTTCCAACCAATTAAAACTAGATGTAAAAAATTGGGAAAACATTGATTTCTCATGGGTAGGATGAGCTAACATAATAAAAATGACCATTCTATCCAAATTAATTTACCTATTTAGTGCCATATCTATCAAACTACCAAAACATTTTTTTTACTGAATTAGAAAAAACTATAACAAATTTCATTTGGAATAACAAAAGATCAAGAATATCAAGGGAAATAATGAAAAAAAAACATGAAGGAAGGTGGCCTAGTAGTACCAGATATTAAACTATAATATAAAGCAGCGGTCATTAAAAAGGTATGGTACTGGCTAAGAGATAGAAGGGAGGATCAGTGGAATAGCCTTGGGGTAAGTGACATCAGCAAGACAGTGTATGATAAACCCAAAGAGTCCAATTTTGGGGACAAAAATCCACTATTTGACAAAAACTGTTCGGAAAATTGGAAAACAATATAGGAGAGATTAGGTTTAGATCAACATCTCATACCCTACACCAAGATAAATTCAGAATGTGTGAATGATCTGAATATAAAGAAGGAAACTATAAGTAAATTAAGTCAACAAAGAATGGTATACTTGTCTTATCTATGGGAAAGGGAAAATTTTAAAACCAAGCAAGAGTTAGAAAAAGTTACAAAATGTAAAATAAATAATTTTGATTATATTAAATTAAAAAGTTCTTGTACAAACAAAAACAATACAACCAAAATCAGAAGGGAAACAACAAACTGGGAAAAAAATCTTTATAACAAAAAAACTCTGACAGAGGTCTAATTACTCAAATATACAAGGACCTATGTCAATTGTATAAAAAATCAAGCCATTCCCAATTGATAAATGGGACATGAATAGGCAATTTTCAGATAAAGAAATCAAAACTTTCAATAAGCACATGAGAAAGTGTTCTACATCTCTAATAACTAGAGAAATGCAAATCAAAACAACTCTGAGGTATCACCTCACACCTAACAGATTGGCTAAAATGATAGCAAGGGAGAGTAATGAATTTTGGAGGGGATGTGGCAAAGTTGGGACATTAATGCATTGCTGGTGCAGTTGTGAACTGATCCAACCATTCTGGATGGCAATTTGGAACTATGCCCAAAGAGCTCTAAAAAACTATCTGCCCTTTGATCCAACCATAAAATTGCTGGGGTTGTACCCCAAAGAGATCATAGGTAAAAAGACTTGTACAAAAATATTTATACCTGTGCTTTTTGTGCTAGCAAAAAAACTGGAAAACAAGGTTATGCCCTTCAATTGGGGAATGACTGAACACTTTGTGGTATATGCTGGTGATGGAATACTATTGTGCTGAAAGAAATAAAGAAATGGAGGAATTGCATGTGAACTGGAATGACCCCCAAGAATTGATGCAGAGTGAAAGGAGGAGAGCCAGAAGAACATTTTACACAGAGACTGACAAACTGTGGTAAAATAGAATCTAATGGATTTCTGTAATTGCAGTAATGCAGTGACCCAGGACACAGAAGAAAAACTACTGCTTAAACACATTGGTTGATGCGGACATGATTGGGGATTGTGAAAAAGATGGATATATGGAGGGCACCCAGGATGTTACAATAAATCTAAATGGTTGTGGGTACACATACTGGGTTGTAGGAGAGACAGGACCTTGTTAGAGAGACAAGAGTTCACAGCCAAGCTGCTCTTAACTGAAAGAATGGCTGTTGACCAACTGTCACTACTAGGTCAAAGTCTTTGAAACCAGCAGGCAAGGTAAAGGGGTTTTTAACAGTTTTAATTATGATTTACTTATAAAGGTGGGATAAGGGATTCTACTCTAAAACTTAAATGGCAAAACCACAGGGCAAGGGGGAGGACTTAACTTCTCTAATACTAATTGACCTAGGCCAGGCAGGGCATAAAGGAGATGTTCTGGAGTCTCTGAGGGGCTGCTTCAAACCTGGTTCCATCCAGGCTTGACCAGCACAGCTAAGGGCTGAGGGTGGCTTTGGGTTTCTCACTGTAATCCACCGATGATCACAGGGTGTCAAAAGCCAAGGTGGTCCAAGGTATCCAGGTAGAGTGAGTGTGCTTAAGATGCTGTCCACCAGATCCCAAACTTCTCCTCCACTTGGGTGCAGCTATGTATGTTCTTGTCCCCTTGCTAGGTGTCACCACCACACAGGATCCCAGGGAAATCAGGATGCAGGCTGAGATCTCCCAGGGCTAGCCAACCCCTAATGGAGTCTCTCTCAGGTTACAAGCACCTACTTCCTGCTCCTTCATTCCATCTTGGAATGCTCCAGCTCCAGCCTTTCCTGCTAGGTCCACCTTAATACTTAATTAATCACTACCTAATCTTCCTCACAACAGGATGTAGACTCAAAACAACCATACCAATGTAACTATCAATAATATGGAAATAAGTCTTGGTTGATGATACATGTTAAAACCAATGGAAATGTGTGTTAGATATGGGGAGGGTGAAGGTAGGGTGAAGGGGAAAGTAAAAACATGAATCATGTAACTATGGAAAAGTTTTCCAAGAAAAATATTTAAATAAAAAAAAGAAAAAAGAAAATGGAAGTAGTAAGGAAGCAAACAATTTAAGATGAAAATATGTTTGTTGCCTATGAAGCCAACATTCTAGAGAGTACAGTGAAAGGCATATGTGAGTAGCTTTAGACTGAGACTGTGAGAGGTTTGGGTTGAGGGAATGAGAATAAGTTATAGAAAAATGTGAGATAATAGGTTTTGAAAGATGACAGCTGGAAGTTCAAAATCACTGGATAGTGAGAGTTTGCAATTTGAATTAATTTTGGAAACTCATATCAATGTTTCATGTTTGAGTTCATTGAGGAATTTTAGCTGCTATATTAATAGCTACTTAGTAAAATATTTTGCCTCTTCTTGATCTCATCTAATGCAGTTAATATGTTACAGATATACACAAAAGTAGTTTTGTTTTAAAATCATACATATATACTTAGAGCAGAAACATTTCCAGCAATGAAAATGCAGAACTAGTTTGCCTTAATTTGAGTTACATATTTACATTAATCTCTGGCATTTATTCAGATCTCTTAAATTTATAAAGTGCTTTGCATATAAATTGCTGGATCTTTCAATAAACTTCTGAGATATCCCCATTTTAAAGATGAAGATTACAGCATTTA
Organism: Gracilinanus agilis; assembly: GCF_016433145.1. Taxonomy (NCBI): domain Eukaryota; kingdom Metazoa; phylum Chordata; class Mammalia; order Didelphimorphia; family Didelphidae; genus Gracilinanus; species Gracilinanus agilis. The sequence goes on along the minus strand of NC_058130.1, from coordinate 289,746,924 downwards.
AGTCACTAATCTATGGTCCCACAACTACTAAAGATTAGATTTGAATCCAGGTTTTCTAGACTCCAAAGACCACACTGTTCACAACTCAAAGTTTGAGTTGAAGTAGGCAACTTGATATCTTTTTATTTGTTTTCATTTGGGGAACTTGATATCTTATGCAGCCATAAACAAACTTCAGGAAATTAGAGTAGGATTCATAAAAATATAGCAAAAGATCAGATGAAACCTGAATTTAGGGTGTATTTCCTTCTTATTCTTGATTTTATTTTCCTGTGAATATTATAGGGTAAGCTAATTGCATTGTCTGCACATGGTTACTTACATTCTCTTAGTGCAGTGATTTAGGAAATGATTTTATAAAATGGCTGCAAGAAATTAGTTGGGTTTAAAACTATCTGCATTTTTTTTTAGACTTTTGTGATTCAAATTACTTTCTAGTGTCTGAAAGCATTTTAATCTACCACAGCCTATTTTGTTAATGAAATTGTAGCTTACACTCAGTCACCAAATGGAACAGACCCTAGGTTTCGAGTTCAGACTTTCAGCTTGAATGCTAAAATGCCTTTTTTAATCAATTAGATTTTTAAGAAACTAGAGAACATTTAGCAAGGTTCACAAAAATTAATTAAGACTATCAGAATCTGTGGCAGGAATAGTATCCACAAAGTCTGATGGATCTTTTGGATGCTGCTTTATAAGGTAGGAAATGAAGAGAAAACGCTTTATTTCATAGTTAGAAATTCTGGAAGGAAACAATGGGAGTTCATTTTCCTAAATTAAAAAAGAACTTATGATCTCTCATGAAATTTAATTTGTGTCACCTCCAGGTTACGTGTCATCAATGGCAGAAATAATCTAAATTGAGTTCTGCATATAGTGGTTGAATTCATCTAGAGTGAAATCAATGGACTCCTAAGTATATTGATAGCGTCTTTGGCATCTCTTCAGAGAATTGCATTCTAATAAGTCATGTAACCAAAAAGGATAAGTGAAGAAGGATAGAAGATGAATCTAAACAAATAAATACAAAATGTTACTTAGGGTAAAACTTTTTTTCAAGCAAATTTCTGATATTTAAATGTCAAAATTGCCAATTATGGTGTCTGACCTGAAAAATATGTCTAGGAAATATTTGAATTCTATTATTTGGTTAGACTTAGATGTTTATTCTAGTGCGTCTAATGTCTCTAATTCCAAGCACATTGACTTGCACATGGTATGTACTTGATATATGTTTGATAAGTCAATAGTTCAATGAATTCAATAGATGAATTCTTGGAAAGAAACAAGAGAACTACTCTTTAAAATGAAATTCATTTAAAATGTATACTCTATTCTTTTCATTTAGGTGAAGTGGAAATTCCTGATACCAGTGACCATTTGGGACAGTTGGATGAACCTGATAGCCCTATTCCCACACCAAAAGGTAAAATGTAAAATATAATATGTGAATCAAATTATTAAATTATATCTATATATACACATATATAAAATAAAATATAAAAAATCAAATTATTAAATGTGCATATCTTACAATCATAGCATTAGAGGAGCTTATTTCTGCCTTTTCTAGAAGACAGCGTTCAAGATTATTCTATTGTTTTCATTTTGTGCTGAATCAATATAGAATATGCATAAAATTAATTACATTTATTCATTTTGAAGACACTACATTTGACATTATTCTTAACACTCTTTCACCTGACACATTCAGTTAATTTCCAGGTTTTGTCATTTTTGCCTTCATATCATCTTATCTGCTTATCTGCTTTTCTCTATTCATATGATCATTCCCATAATTCAATCTATCATTTGATTCTCGCAATAGCCTCCTAAACTGGCCTTACTTCCTCAAGTGTCTTCTATTCAATCCATCCTTTAAAGAGCTGCCAAAGTGGTTTTCATAAAGTTTAGATTGAGCAAATAACTCACCTATTTAGTAAACTTCAATGTCTCCTTGTTGCTTTCAGGAACCAGAGAATTGCAGATAAGTTCCTGCTTCCATATAAGCTCCTATGTTTTATTTTTTAGCACTTCCCACATTGGACTTTTCCTTTCCAAACTCATTTCTCATTCCCTTTCCCATTCTTTATCAACCAAGTGTATTGTATGTATGTCCAAGGGATTCTCAAAAGTCTTCTCTAATACCAGTCTTTGAAAATGCTCCCATAGCTGTCAGATTTCCTTATAGTCCATCTAAAAGAAAAAACACAGCTTTGACAATACAGATCTTTGTCGCCAAAGTGATGTGTCTGCTTTTTTGTATGCTCTCCAGGTTTGCTACAGTTTTCATGGATCTTGTTAGGAGCTTTTTTTTTTTCATGGTTGTAGTCACAATCTGCATTGATCTTTGAGCCCAAGAATATAAAATCTGTCACTACTTCCATTTCTTCTCCCTCTATTTGACAGAATATGATTGGACCAGATGCCACGGTCTCAGTTGTTTTTTCTTTCTCTCTCTTTATTAAAAAATGTTAAGCTTCAAGCTAATAAGCCAGTTTATATACTCTCTTCTTTCACCTGTTTACTTTTATGTTTGGTCTCAATAAAAGTTTATTTTGGTTTTGCTGGTACCTTTATTTGAGGATAACTTTAAGAAAAGAAGCACTGTGATAGTTCAAACTCAAAGTGCTTTTATAAATTTTATAAATTGTTAATTTTCACTGGAGTCCAATGAAATTCAACTCATTGAACTGAATTGAGTTTTCCCAATCAAATCTACCTTCAAATTTTATCTTTAAATCTAAGAAGAGGTTTTCTTTGTATCTAAGTTGTCTCACTTATAAGACTATTGAGAAAGGAAATATAATTGTGCTTCTTTCAAAGTGGAGCATAGTGTTTCCCACAAGGAGTAGAATCCTAATCTATCTATAACAGTTTTAGGTCCTTATTACCCCACTTAGCAAAGATAATTCATAACTCTGGCAATGTTCCCAGTCAGTTCTGGGGCAGCAGATAATTATTATACCTCTCCATCTATATTCTTCTAAAACTTTAACCTATCAGTGTCATTCTTATACCATTTAATAAGAACTAAAAGAAAATGCCATTTAGTAAAACTCCTCATTATATTGATTATGAAACTGTCGAAATCCAGTGCTCATTTCACTATATTAGGCTACCTTGCCATTTGCATGTGTATGAGCCTGTTGAATTTTTATGGATTACGTGTGTGTGTGTGTGTGTGTGTGTGTGTGTGTGTGTGTGTAATTGTGGTTTTCCACATTTTATGTTCTGCTTTGAGCTTCCTTCTAGATCCTTCTTCATTAAACATCAAAGTTAACACTCATATCCCTTATCTTGCCTGAGTGTTTTCTTTTTCCTTCTTTCTTTATTCTGCTCACCAATGGCAGAGGGTCAGAATTTCTAAGGATGAATTTTTTTTTAATTTTTTAAACCCTTAACTTCTGTGTATTGACTTAAAGGTGGAAGAGTGGTAAGGGTAGGCAATGGGGGTCAAGTGACTTGCCCAGGGTCACACAGCTGGGAAGTGTCTGAGGCCGGATTTGAACCTAGGACCTCCTGTCTCTAGGCTTGGCTCTCAATCCACTGAGCTACCCAGCTGCCCCCCTCTAAGGATGAATTTAATGCTTTGAGTTGCATAGTCATAAAGCCTTGTTGTTGTCAAGAACTGCAAAACTGTAAAGGGTAAAATTTGAAGGTTTCAACTAAATATAAGAGAAATGTGGTTGCCAAAATTAATTACTCAAGTCAGATTTACTTTTATGGTAGTTTTATTACAAAAGGAGAAAGAGTGAAAGTAGAGAAGTAAGAAAGAGGGTAGATAATTACTCCAGCTTGGTCTGAACCAAGCAGGACTTCAGAGGCTCCAGCAAAGGGGGTCCAGAAGTAAATTAAACAGGGGTTCTAGCCATAAGGCCTCTTCCAAGATGAGAGGCCTCTCTGGAGGCTAGTTCCTTGAGAAAAACCAAGAAAGGGAGTCAGCCTTTTTCTCTCACCCACGTGGTAGTTCTTTTTTTTTAAACACTTATTAATATTTATATTTTAGAAAAATTAACATAGTTACATGATTATGCTCTTACTTTCCCCTTCACCCCCCAACCTCCTCCCCTCCCCTGACCTATATGCATTTCCACTGGTTTTAACATGTGTGATTAATCAAGACCTATTTCTAAATTGTTGATAGTTGCATTGGTGTGGTACTTTCGATTCCCAATCATGTCCTGATCAACCCATGTATTCAAGCAGTTGATTTTCTTCTATGTTTCCTCTCCTGCAGTTCTTCATCTGAATGTGGGTAGCATTCTTTACCATATGTCCCTCAAAATAGTCCTGGGTCATTGCATTGCTGCTTGTACAGAAGTCCATTACATTGTATTTTACCACAGTATATCAGTCTCTCTGTACAGTGTTCTTCTGGCTCTGCTCCTTTCGCTGTGCATCAGTTCCTGGAGGTCTTTCCAATTCACATGGAATTCCTCCAGTTTATTATTCCTTTTATCACAATAGGATTCCATCACCAGCATATACCACAATTTGTTCAGCCATTCCTCAATTGAAGGGCATGCCCTCATTTTCCAGTTCTTTGCCACCACAAAAAGCACGGATATAAATATTTTCGTGCAAGTCTGTTTATCTATGATCTCTTTGGGCTACAAACCCAACAATGGTATGGCTGGATCAAAGGACAGGCATTCTTTTATAGCACTTTGAGCATAGTTCCAAATTGCAAGCCAGAATGCTTGGATCAGTTCACAACTCCACCAGCAATGCATTAATGTTCCAATTTGGCCACATCCCCTCCAACATTCATTACTCTCCCCTTCTTTCATTTTAGCCATTCTACTTGGTGTGAGGTGATACCTCAGAGTTGTTTTGATTTGCATTTTTCTAATTATTAGAGATTTAGAACACTTTCTCATATGCTTATTGATAGTTTTGATTTCTTTATCTGAAAATTGCCTATTCATGTCTCTTGCCCATTTATCAATTGGGGAATGGCTTGATTTTTTATACAATTGATTTAACTCCTTGTATATTTGAGTAATTAGACCCTTGTCAGAGTTTTTAGTTATAAAGATTTTTTCCCAATTTGTTGTTTCCCTTCTGATCTTGGCTACATTGTTTTGGTTTGTACAAAAGCTTTTTAGTTTAATATAATCAAAATAATTTATTTTACCTTTTGTAATTTTCTCTAACTCTTGCTTGGTTTTAAAATCTTTCCTTTCCCAGAGATCTGACAAGTATAGTATTCTGTGCTCACTTAACTTATTTATAGTTTCCCTCTTTATTTTCAAGTCATTCACCCATTCTGAATTTATCTTGGTGTAGGGTGTGAGATGTTGATCTAAACCTAATCTCTCCCATATTGTTTTCCAAATTTCCCAACAGTTTTTTTCAAATAGTGGATTTTTGTCCCCAAAATTGGGCTCTTTGGGTTTATCATATACTGTCTTGCTGATGTCATTTACCCCAAGTCTATTCCACTGGTCTTCCCTTCTGTCTCCCTTCTGCCAGTACCATATTGTTTTGATGACTGCTGCTTTAAATTATAGTTTAATATCTGGTACTGCTAGGCCCCCTTCCTTCACATTTTTTTCATTATTTCCCTTGATATTCTTGATCTTTTGTTATTCCAAATGAATTTTGTTATAGTTTTTCCTAATTCAGTGAAAAAGTTTTTTGGCAATTTGATAGGTATGGTGCTAAATAGGTAAATTAATTTGGGTAGAATGTTCATTTTTATTATGTTAGCTCGTCCTACCCATGAGCAATCAATGTTTTTCAAATTGCTTAGATCTAGTTTTAATTGTTTGGAAAGTGTTTTGTAGTTGTTTTCGTATAATTCCTGTGTTTGTTTTGGTAGATAGAATCCTAAGTATTTTATGTTATCTAGGGTGATTTTAAATGGTTTCTCTTTCTACCTCTTGCTGCTGTGATGTATTGGAAATATATAGAAATGCTGATGATTTATGTACATTTATTTTGTATCCTGCAACTTTGCTAAAGTTGTTGATTATTTCTACAACCTTCCTAGTTGCTTCTCTAGGATTTTTTAAGTAGACCATCATATCATGTGCAAAGAGTGATAGCTTAGTCTCCTCATTGCCTATTTTAATGCCCTCAATTTCTTTTTCTTCTCTAATTGCTACTGCTAGTGTTTCTAGTACAATGTTAAATAATAGAGGAGATAATGGGCATCCTTGTTTCACTCCTTATCTTATTGGAAAGGCTTCTAATTTATCCCCATTGCATATGATGCTTGTTGATGGTTTTAGCTATATACTGTTTATTGTTTTTAGGAAATGTCCTTCTATTCCTATACTTTTCAGTGTTTTCAATAGGAATGGATGCTGTATTTTGTCAAAGGCTTTTTCAGCATCTGTTGAGATAATCATGTGATTTTTGTTTGTTAGACTGTTGATATGGTTAATTATGTGGATGGTTTTCCTAATGTTGAACCATCCTTGCATTCCTGGTATAAATCCCACCTGATCATGGTGGATGATCCTCTTGATCACTTGCTGGAGTCTCTTTGCTAGTATTCTATTTAAGATTTTTGCATCTATGTTCATTAGGGAGATTGGTCTGTAGTTTTCTTTCTCTGTTTTTGATCTACCTGGCTTTGGAATCAGTACCATATTTGTGTCATAAAAGGAATTTGGTAGGACTCCTTCTTTGCTTATCATATCAAATAATTTGTATAGTATTGGGATTAGTTGCTCTTTGAATGTCTGATAGAATTCACTTGTGAATCCATCAGGCCCTGGCGATTTTTTCTTAGGGAGTTCTTTGATGGCTTGTTCAATTTCTTTTTCTGATATGGGATTATTTAGGTATTCTATTTCTTCTGCTATTAAGCTAGGTAGTTTATATTTTTGTAAATATTCATCCATATCTCTTAGATTGCTATATTTATTGCCATATAATTGGGCGAAATAGTTTTTAATGATTGCCTTACTTTCCCCTTCATTAGAGGTGAGGTCTCCCTTTTCATCTTTAATACTGTCAATTTGGTTTTCTTCTTTCCTTTTTTTATTAGATTGACCAGTACCTTGTCTATTTTATCTGTTTTTTCAAAATACCAGCTTTTACTTTTGATTTTATTGATTTCTCCCTTGATTTTTAGTATTTCTAATTTAGTTTTCATCTGGGGATTTTTAATTTGCTCGCTTTCTAATTTTTTAAGTTGCATGCCCAGTTCATTAATCTCTGCCTTCCCTAATTTGTTAATATATGCACTCAAGGATCTAAATTTTCCCCTGAGTACTGCCTTGGCTGCATCCCACAGAGTTTGGTAGGATGTCTCATCATTGTCATTCTCTTCAATGAAATTGTTGATTGTTTCTATGATTTCTTCTTTGACTAGATGGTTTGGGAGAATCATATTTTTTAATTTCCAATTAGTTTTTGATTTGCCTTTCCAGGTGCCCTTACTAATTATTATTTTCATTGCATTATGATCTGAGAAGGTTACATTTATTATTTCTGCTCTTTTGCATTTATTTGCCATGTTTCTATGCCCTATTACATGGTCAATCTTTGTGAATGTACCGTGTGCAGCTGAAAAGAAGGTGTATTCCTTTTTGTCCCTATTTATTTTTCTCCACATATTTATTAAATCTAATCTTTCTAGGATTTCATTCACCTCTTTTACCTCTTTCTTATTTATTTTTTGGTTTGATTTATCTATATCTGAAAGAGGAATATTTAGATCTCCCACTATTATGGTTTTACTATCTATTTCCTTCTTGAGCTCTACCAGTTTCTCCTTTACAAATTTGGATGCTATGCCATTTGGTGCATATACACTGAGAAACATTATTTCCTCATTGTCTATACTGCCTTTTATCAGGATGTAATTACCTTCCGTGTCTTTTTTAATCATATCTATTTTTACTTTGGCTTCATCAGAAATCATGATCGCCACTCCTGCCTTTTTTTTTCTCATTTGAAGCCCAAAAGGTTTTGCTCTAGCCCTTCACCTTAAACCTGTGTATGTCCACCCGCCTCATATGTGTTTCTTGTAGACAACATATAGTAGGATTTTGGTTTCTCATCCACTCTGCTATTTGCTTCTGTTTAATGGGTGAGTTCATCCCATTCACACTCAGAGTTATAATAATCAGTTGTGTATTCGCCGGCATTTTGGTGTCTTCCCCTAATTCTATTCCTTCTTCTTACACTATTTCTTTTTAAAGCAGTGGTTTGCTTTAAGCCAGTAACCCTTGTCCCCTCTCTTGCTTTATTTCCCTTTTTACCTGTCCCTTCTTCTCCCCTCCCTTTTTTGACCTCCCCACTCCCTTGCTTCCCTTGGTTTATCCCTTCTGACTTTCTCAGTAGGGTTAGATAGAGTTTTATATCCCAATGGATATAGCTACTCTTCCCTTTCAGGGTTAATTACACTGAGAGTAAGGTTTAAATATTACCTCTTAATGCTCTCTTCCTCTCCTTCTTATAATAGTATTTATCCCTTCCCCTTCCCATGCCCTCTTTGTGTGTTATAGAATATCCTATTTTTCTTATTCCTTCAAGATTCTTTTGGTGTCCTCCACTATTTACTCCCCTCTTTCCCTCCCGCCCATATCATCTTAGACCATTTAGTATTCAAACCTCTCCCTATGAATAATTCTTCTAATTATTATAATAGTGAATGCTATAATGGTGATCAGAGTTCACTACAGAGAATTATACATAACATTTCTCCACATAGGATTTCCAATAATTAGATCTTATTGAAGCCCTTATAGAGGCAAATTTTTAAAAAAAATATGAGTTTTCTTACTTTCCCTTTTGTTTCTTATTTTACTTTTCATATTTCTCTTGATTTTTGTGGTTGGATATCGAACTTTCCCTTTAGTCCTGGTCTTTTCTGTGCAAATGCTTGGAAATTTTCTATCTTGTTTAATGCCCAAACTTTCCCCTGGAAGAATATAGTCAGTTTTGATGGGTACATGATACCTGGTTGTAAACCCAGTTCTCTTGCCTTTCTGAATATCATATTCTAAGCCTTGCGATCTTTTAGTGTGGAGGTTACCAGATCCTGTGTGATCCTAATTGGCGCTCCTGGACATCTGCATTTTCTCTTTCTGGCTTCTTGTAAAATTTTTTTCTTTTACTTGGAAGCTCTTGAATTTGTTATTATATTCCTGGGAGTTGTCTTTTCTGGGTCTAATGTAGAGGGTCATCTATGGATCCTTTCAATGTCTATATTGCCCTCTTGTCGTAGAACTTCAGGGCAATTTTGCTGAATAATTTCTTTTAGTATGGAGTTCAAATTTCTATTGATTTCTGCTTTTTCAGGAAGACCAATGATTCTATAATTGTCTCTTCTAGATCTGTTTTCTTGATCTGTCAGTTTCTCATTGAGATATTTCATGTTTCCTTCTATTTTATCAGTCTTTTGACTTTGTTTTATTTGCTCTTGCTGTCTTGATAGATCATTGGCTTCTACTTGCCCAGTTCTTGTCTTTAGAGACTGGTTTTCTGCTATAAGCTTTGGATTTTCCTTTTCAGTTTGGTCTGACCTGTTTTCCAGCTGTTTGATTTTGGTCTCCAATTTGCTTATTAATTCTTTTGATTTGAGGGAATCTTTTTCTAATTGCCAAATTCTAGCCTTTAGAGACTGGTTTTCGGCTACAATCTTTTGGTTTTCCTTTTCAATCTGGTCATTTCTGGTCTTTGATTTACTTGCCTCACTTTTGAACTGTGAAATTCTGCCTTTTAAACTGTTATTTTCATGCCAGATCTCTTCCATCTTTTTCATTATCTCAGATCTTAACTCTTCAAGACCTTGTGACCCATTTTCATTGTTTTGGGAAGGTTTGGATTGTTTGTTCTCCTCTACTATTTCCTCTGTTGTCTGGATTTTTTCTGTGTAAAAGTTGTCAAGTGTTAAACGTTTTTTCTTCTTTATCTTTCTCTTCTGGTTTTCCTGATGATTCTGGCTTGCCATTGTAAGCTGAGTTCCCTCTCAGCTTTATGCTCTCGCCCAGGATCTGTCTGCGCTCTTTAGACTCCTGAGATCTCAGGTCTAGTTTTTCTGGGACAAGCCTCCTGGTGGTCTCCTTGCTCGTTCTTCTGCCTGAGGCTCCTTTAACAGTCTCAGGGAGCTGCTTCCACAGTCAAGCACCTCTCTGCACTGGGTCCCCACTCAAGGTCCGCTCCTGCACTCAGAATCAGCCTCTTTGTCCACACCTTAGTCCGCGCCTTAGCCCACGCTTATGTCAGCCCCTTTGCCTGCACCTCGGCTCAGGGTCTGTGTTTAGAATCCGTGAGTTCTTTAGCCTCTTAGGGGGGTCTTAAGTCTTGCTGCTCTCAGGAACAAGCCCTGGTGAGCTACCAATGACTTAATGTGTGCCCCAAAATTGCTCTGACTTGTGCGCTGGCTTTGGAGTTGTAGGTGGTATGGGGTGTGGGGGAGGGGGTTGCTCCGCTTGTGTTTTCGTGAGAGCTCTTTCACCCCTTTATAGCATGGAAATGCCCCGATTCCATGTACCTTCGATACTGTGCCCTGTTGTGGGGTCCCTTCTTTCCTCTGGATTTGTTTTTATATCTTCATGAGGAGTCCTTTATGCGTGGGTTAGGAGAGGTCCAGCAGTTACTTTTTACTCTGCAGTTATCTTTTTTTTTTATTTTAAACCCTTAACTTCTGTGCATTGTCTCATAGGTGGAATAGTGGTAAGGGTAGGCAATGGGGGTCAAGTGACTTGCCCAAGGTCACATAGCTGGGAAGTGTCTGAGGCCAGATTTGAACCTAGGACCTCCCGTCTCTAAGTCTGGCTCTCAGTCCACTGAGCTACCCAGCTGCCCTACTCTGCAGTTATCTTAACCCCCACCTCCACGTGGTAGTTCTAAAGGAAAATCCAAGAGCAGTCTGAGGTCCCAAGCCAGAACTCCTCCAAGGTCAATTTAATAGGAGAAAAAGCTGGTCACAGATAGTTACCACCATTTTTAAGGACAGTCCTTTGCGTCACTTCCTGTGCCTTCTTTTCACTTTTACATGGACAATCGCAGCTTAGCTTTACTTCAGACTGCCCTGAGGACAGTCAGTTATTTTTGATTTGTCACTCACTAGCACACATCTGTCATAAGAATTAAGTGGGGTTGTATACATTCCTTCTGGCTAAAATCTAAATAGGCAGAGGAGAGTTAATCCCATCTTCACAATCCCCCCATGATCATTTCAGAGACTAGTCTCCCCAATTAATCATTTAACATAATTAGCTTATACTTCTAAAAATCTCTTAAATACAGGTGCATACAAAATTGCATCTTCCCAGAGGAATCTACAATTGTTAGAGATAAGAGGGAAATAGAAGAGAGTACAAAACCAATGTTTTGCTAGGCGCATTGACAAAAAGCCAAGTAGGGGGCAGTCCCCTTTGGCATAAGAGCATACATTCAAAATAACTGTGATCAGCCCCCTTCAGTTCAATCAGTTGCACCCAAAGTTCATTCTGGATCTTTTTGATACAGTGTAGTTTTCTGCAGGCATCTTTCTCCACACAGTTCATTTTCTGGATTCAAGGAGTTAGCAAGCTTCTTTTCCTGAAAATTTTCTGAAACAAAAGTTTTAAATCTTATATTTTATGAAAATACAATCCCCCCCTAAAGAAGGTGTTGACCAACACCCATGTCAGCTCAGGATACATAGTTGAGTTATGGGGTATATGAGTCAATTATTAAAAGGAAAACCAAAACCATAAAAAGAAAAACAAATAGAAGAAAAAATTAAACTTTTGGAGAAAGAAAAATTCAAAATCAGAATCAAAATATCAAAAATCTATGCATATAAAAATTTCTGAGTAAACAAGAATACATTCATATCAGATGTATTAGTGTCCAATCAAAGCAATTTCTGTCCCATTAGTCTATAGGACATAATGCAGCAATGTTGTACTTACCCATTGGCAGCCAGGACTACAGGAAGTTGTCATACTATAAGAGAGAAAAAAGTACTAGATTTTCTTGTGAAAGGGAAGTGTCATTCTCTGTTCTGATTTTACCTTCACTCTCAGGGATAGGGGGAGGCAGGATGGTAGCCATACTTTGGTACATGTCCGAATATGGGACGGGGAAGGCCTGTATCTGACATGTCAAACAACCACAACCTTGAGCCTCAAACAAATCCTCTGGCTTGGTGCAGAATCCTCATCAATCCTACCAGGATTGGTTGGTATCCTTGACCCTGTGCCTCTTTGCACTGTATAATGGATCTTTTGTTCTCTCTCCTTGAATCAGACACAATCATTAATCACAGTCCCATAACATTTATCAATAAAGGGCAGGTTTCCATAATCTAAAGCTTTTGAGTATGCATTAATATTAAATATATATTTTAAATTTATATTACTGAAAAATCAAAAAGATTAATATTGATTATATGTACTTTGAGTACATGAAATAAGAAAGAGGGAAAGAAAAATTCAAATACTCTATTAAAATAAAAAGAAAAGCAATAATAAAACAAAAATTCAGGAATTCAGCATGTTCTGTAAAAATAGTGTCCACTTGTCTATGGCCTTCTATCTCCAATGCCTGTGATATTTTATAGTCAATCAGATTCAATAGAAAGTACTCTCTTTACAAGAGAACAATGAATCCAAGAGTTCTTTTCCCCAATTTTTATAGCTGTTGGAATTGTTAACAATATTTGAAATGGACCTTCCCAGGGAAGGCTAAGTTGCTCCACTATGCTGGAAGTTCTTTATGTACACCTTGTCACCTGGGTTCAGGTCATGAACCCAGTGAAAAGGCTATAGGTCCTGATTGTACTGCAGCTCTGGATTCATGGAGTTCATACAGTTTGTGATGCAATTCCTGTATAAAGGAAGCAATAGAAGTATCTCCCTCTAATAGTGATGTATATGCAGGAGAAAAAGACTTAGCCTGTATAAAGGAATGTCCAAAAAAGTATCTCAAATGGTGAGATGTGTAGATCTCCCCTGGGCCTGCTTCTAAGAGAATTCTAAGAATTTCAGGCCATTTTAAATGTGCCTCAGTGCATAATTTGCCAATCATAATTTTAAGTTCTCTGTTCATTCTTTCAACTTGGCCTAAGTTCTGGGGATGATGTGATACATGAAGTTTGGGAGTTATCCCCAAACAAGAATATATCTGCAATAAAACAATTGGTAAAATGACTTCCCCTATATGAATCAATACATGCAGGCAAGCCAAAGCAAGGAATAATCTCTTTTAAAAGCACCTTGGCAATAAAAACCACCGTGGCTCAGGCAGTAGGAAATGCTTCCAGCCATATGGTCAGTTGATCCACTATGATAGACAATATTAGCTTATCCAGATAATTCATCTCAAGTTCCAACTTCAACTTCCTAAAAGCAAAGTAAGATTGCTGAGAATCATTGACATATCTCAAACATTCATTTCTAAGTTGTACATTTTAGAATGGTAATGGCAAACCTATGACGCACATGTTAGCACTGATATGCATAGCCAGTTTCGATGACATGCAGCCACATATGGCCTCATACAGAGAAGTATGGGGCCGCATGCTAAGGATGAAAGATTTGCTTTAGTGTAGTGTAGACACTCTGTGCACTATAGATGACAACTCTACCTATATTAATTTACTTATTTTGGTTTATTAAATACAATTATATATTACAATTATACATTTTTGTTAATTAAACTACAAATATCATGAAATTATGGTGTGTTTTTTTTCAAAGCGACACACCACCCAAGTTATGCTCATTTTTTTGGCAAATTTTGACACACCAAGCTCAAAAGGTTGCCCATCACTGTTTTAGAAACTGGCTTCCCATTTACTCCCTTTCCCCCAACCCCATTATTTTAGTGGGTCAAGACCCATAAATCAAAGTTTAGTAGGCCCACTAGTTTCCAGGGTGGATTTGGCTCTAAAAACATTCTGTGTCTGAATGGGACTAAAGACAAATATAAATTGCTAATGTCTGAAATCAGTCAAATTTATATAAAGATTCACATTCCTATCTCAGTATATTAAAAATCTGTCTTTTCTAGTTTATCCATTCAATTTTTAATAAAAAAAAACTATAAACACCTAATGACTGAATCTATGAGCTATAAAAGACCTAAGGTACCATCTTGTCTGACCGCTATGCATCTAATTAAGATAATCCTTCTTATTAGTGACTGGCTAGCCTCCGTTTGAAGACCTCTGTTGTGAAGGAACCATGGCATACAGAGTAATGTACAGTCAGAGAACATGGTTTCAGATCCTGGTTCTGCCAAGGATCTAGACACTGTATCCTTGGGCAATTCAGTTAGCTTCTCTGGGCCTCTGTATCTTCAATCTTGAAGCAAGGGGTTTGGACTAAATGATTTCAGTTTTCCCTTCAATCTCTAAATTTATATCCTGTATCCCCCAGTGGTACCCTATTCACTTTTGGCTAGCATTAATTTGGGGGAAGATTTTCCATGAACATAATCTAAATTCCTTCTCCACTCATTACTTCTAGGGGAAGCCAAACAATTGTAGTCTTTTATTTACATAACAACCTTTTCCTTTCAATCTGATCCACATAGAGCATGCTATCCAACAACAACAATAATAATATTAATATATGTATGTATAATAATAAAATAATAGAAATATTTATATAGTATCTAGTATATGCAGGCACTGTCATAAACACTTCATGTTTTTTTGTCTCATTTGATCTTTATGACTTTATGTGAATAAGTGTTATTATTACCTGTTTTATAGTTGAGGAAACTAAAGCAGAGAGAAGTCAAGTATGTTGCCCAGGATCACATAGCTAGTAAATATCTGAGTCTAGATTTGAGCTCTGACCTTCCTGACTCTAGATCCAGTACTCTCACTCTCTGTGCCACTTAGTCTCTTTCACTATCTTAGTCACCCCCTTCCAAACACCAAACAGATTGTTTTATGTCATATATATAAATTTTCTGGCACTGCTACCATCCTAGTCTATCACTTCATGCCTGGACTACTGCAATAGCTTGCTGGTGGTTCTGGTTACTTCTCCACTACAGTTTATCCTCTATGCAAGTGTCTTATGCAAGTGTCTTAAAGATATCTTAAACTTAATATGTTCAAATCAGAACTCTTCTTTCCCAAAACTTATCCCTTTTCCAAATTTTCCTATTTCTTTTTTTTTTAACCCTTAACTTCTGTGTATTGGCTCCTAGGTGGAAGAGTGGTAAGGGTGGGCAATGGGGGTCAAGTGACTTGCCCAGGGTCACACAGCTGGGAAGTGTCTGAGGCCGGATTTGAACCTAGGACCTCCCGTCTCTAGGCCTGACTCTCAATCCACTGAGCTACCCAGCTGCCCCCTAAATTTTCCTATTTCAATTGAAGGTATAACCATTCTTCTGGGTTCTTAATCCTAATGTTACTCTCGATCTGTAGCTCTTCTACTCCCTACAAATCCAGTCATTTACCAGATCTTACTATTTCTATCACCATATTCATCTCAGATTTATCTCTAGTCCATTTTAGTTTATCTCCTCATCACCTCTCACCCAGATTGTTGCAATAGATTTCTAGTCTCCCTAATTCTATTCTCTCCCCAGTTTTAATCCATCCTCAGTATTGTTGCCAATATAATATTTTTTAAAGTACAGGCCATGTTAACTCCAGTGATACTCAATTGTCTCTATGGCAAAATATCAACTCTTTTGAGCTTTTAAAGTCCTCACAGTCTGCCCCATCCTCTATCTTTTCAGCTTCATTGATCATCATCCCTCTTCTCATATTCTGGACACTCATCTCCTGTCTTAGTGCTTTGGGTTGTCTCTCATGCTTGTAAAACACTCTCTCCTCCTTATCACCTCAAAGAATCTCACTTCAAGTCAGAGCTCAAGAACCATATTTTTTATGAAGCATTTCCAGATTCCCTCAACCACTAGGTACCACCATCCTCTTAAACTATCTTGTATTTGATTACTTTGTATTTATAGCTATTCTCTTTATGTTCTGTATTTTTACCTATATATTGTATAGTATATAACCACCCCATCTCTGTAAAAATGTAAGCTTCTTGGAGCAGTGAAGTGGCACAGTATCTTAAAGTTCAGGAAGACCGAAGTTCAAATCCATCTTCAGGTACTTACTGGTTGTGTGACCCTGGACAAGTCAGTTAACCCAATTTGCTTCCAAAAAAGTAGGTAGGCTTCTTGCAACTAGGGAATGGGAACAGAAGGGAATAAGCATTTATGACTAGTATATGTCAGTCACTGTCTTAAGTGCATTTTACCAATAGTATTTCATGTTTTTCACAACAACTCTGCAAGGTAAACATATTATTTCCACTTTGCATTTGAAGAAACTAAGATAAACAACAATATGATTTACCCAGGGTCACCCAGCTAGGAAATGTTGAAGGCAGGATTTGAACTCAGGAGTTCGTAACTCCGGGTCCAGCATTATAAATCCATCACATGACCTAAATTTGTTGTATCCTCAGCATCTGGCACAGTTACTGACACAGAGTAGTACTTAATAAATATTTGTTGATTGAATGATAGGCTCTCTCAGGTTCTAAGACTCTTTATTCCTCTATTAGGACACAGCTCATAGACACCAGATAAAATCCCATTATCTTATTAGAGCTACACATTTTTAGATGGAGAACTAGGACTGATTCAAACTTCATGTTTTTAAATGAAATAAGATATTTATCTCTCTGACAATGAATAAAATGAGATTTACCCATCGATAGCAAGAAACTTATACACAATAATATCACATTAATCCAGCTACTCACTGCCCTCCTTTTCAGCCAACTTAGCTGACTTAGCTTGAACCATCTGGAAGTTATTTCTCCCATTTTCCACAATCTTTCAAGTAACACTGAGAGTGACTTAACAATCACATCTGTTGTTTCTTTTAAGATTGGAGCACATGCTAAATCTGAGCCAGGTGACCACAATTCATTGTGGGCAGCTACAAGTTCATTACTATCAAGTCCCTATTAGTTATTTCTGTTCCATCATTTCCAGATTAAAGGTCATACTCCTTGATGAAACGTCAGAGGAACACATGTTATAATTAAAGGATGTCACTTGTATCTATTTGAGGTAGTAGAAATGATGTACAGAGAGGAATAAGATGACACTTCTCCTTTATAACCGTTGTCCAGGCAGGATCCTTCAGGTCAAAGAGGTTTATCCCTTCAGGACCTACCTGGGGTTAATTGATATATTGATATGGGCTCTTCAGCTAGGATAACAACGATGTTCTGACTGCGTTGTCTCCCTTCCCAAAACAAGCTTTGAAACTGATTTAGAAAGGTACTTTAAACTTTATATATATATGTATATACATATATATATATATATTAATAAGAAGGATAAGGGTAAAGGACTGAGGTACTGGAGACCCTACTTTAATTATTGCTAATGAAACTCCCAACTGCTGGCAAATGAAGAAATAATGTTAGCTTCCCTCTGGTTCAGCCTGGCCAGGGCTAAACCAGAGTAGGTAAACTGCTGGGAAATCTTCAGCTTCTTCTTCTGTAGATCTTAGCCTTAACAGTTGAGATATATCCACCCTTTCCACCCTCTTCTTCATCTCCTGCCCACTTCCCGGATCCTTCCCAGGCCCTGGGAAACCTAGATATCTAGATGATGAAACTCCTAATATCTAGGGACAGTAGACACCGAGGTGGTGGTCAAGTACAGGTTGATAACGGTTTATCAAGTACAGGAAGGGCTTGCAGAGAGATGTTTGCACCCTCTCACTCCAAGACCAGGATCCACCAATCTCTAGCCTCAGCACAGGTCAAGACCCAGAACTTTTGCTCAGGGTTCTCAACTGCCCCCTCCTGCCTTTCGCATGCCTCCCTGGGAACATTCTATCCAACTGACTTATCTGTCAATCATTGAATGGACTTCAAGCTCCCAGACATTCAATATAACACACATTAACATAGTATTCTGCTTTTTGGACACAAGCCTGCCAGAAATAATTTTTATTAATTCATAATTATCCAAATCCAGGTATTGTTCTTAGAGAAATATTTAAACTGACAAAAGTTCCTGAATACCCTTGGAAATGTTTCTCTAGTATAAGATACTTCTTACTAACATTTATAGTAATCTTAAGCAAGGGAAATTTCATAATATGATAAAACATTTTATTGATTGCATTTATGGCACTGATTGTAATTACACAACTTAAGATTAACATCCTACCTCTTCTCATAATAGCAATATTTCATGAATGGCTCTTAGAGAATCATCCTCCCCAAACCACTCATTCTCTTTGACCACTCCCCATAAGGGCTCACCCCTGGCTATTACCCTTGAAATAAGTAATTTGAGACATTTCTTCCCTTTGTTCTTTACCATGCTTTCCAAAACAAAAGTGATTAGTCATAAGAGAAAGTGGAGAAGGGGGCATATTTTAGAGGAGGGCATTGTGTCATGATAAGTGCTTTTCCTTCAGACAAGTTTGTAAAGATCCTTTAGAAAGAAGAAATGTTTATATCTGAATATTTTCGAGTTGAACAAAAAATATTTTAATACACTTCCACTAGAGAAAATAGAAACAAAAAAAGGTGTAATTAGCTCTGTATTCTTTCAGCAAACATTGGTTTATCAGCCCAAGGGATAGATCCTATCTCCTCTTTGATCTTCCTTTTTCTTCCCCAAATAATTTTTTAAATCCATTTTTAAAAATTGTCCTTAGCTTTCCCAACTCTTTTTAATATTGTGTGCTTTAGTATGACTGATGTTATTTTACAGAATTAAGCCAAGCTTTTATATTACTTCTCTGGTATCTAGCTTTGCTTCCATCTTCTATACATTTGTTTGTTGAATATAAATTTTTTGATGAATTCCTCTGTACATCCACACTGATGATTTTCCTCATTGTTATTGTTTACCTTTGTCTTCAGAATTTCATTCTTGAACATCAACTATCTCTATCTTTTTTTTCCAAAATCTCCGTATTACCTCTTTCTGTCCATATAGTCTGCACTATAGTCTAGTGATGAAAATCACTTCAATTTATTTGAAGATTGCTTAAACATTCAAATCACTAAATAAATTTAAAAAGCAATTACAATTAAGGTCCATTAAATCCGTTTGATCACTCAGTCAAGATCTTGCTGTTGTTATCTACTGTCTGTTCTCTCTTCTTTTTCCTCCCAGAAATCTCCATATATTCTCAATGAGTTCAGTGCCTAACTCAAATTCACTGGCCACCCCAATTACTGCCCTCATTATAGAGCCTCTCAGCATACATTTTGATATTCTTTTAAATACCATTAATTGTCAGTTCTCAATCTATACATTTCTCATGGACTATACCTTCATTCCTATTTGCCTACACACAGAGTCCTATTGCACCTTCTCCATTTCCTCATATATATAAATTGATGCCATCAACAGGATCTTTTCCCTTCCTCCTATAAGGATGATATTAGAAAATAAGTATTATTTTATTAGTTTAAAGATAAGAAGTAGAGAAGCTGGCTTGAGGAAGAATTGGAGTTTCAAATAGAACTGAAAGTGTTAATTTCAACTGGTGGCAGTTATAACCGTTATTTCTATGACAGTTACACACTCTAGGTGTGGCATTCCAGGAGTGGGCTTCTGGCAGTTGACAGAACCACATACAGCTGCTTTTTTTCTCAGGGCTGGAGAAGGTAACATCTTTGTCTGTCTCTATCTCGGTCTGAGGGAAAGACTTGAAGGAGTGGAGTGTTTTCTTTTCCAACTTGGGAAACACTATTCATTTATCTCCTACTATTTATAGATTGGTTGAACTGTAAAAAGACCAAATAAAACCTGGTCTTTGGTTTGGACTCTGAGTCTGTGAAACCTGATTCTTGTGGAGACTCAACCAGCTAGCCTTGGTTATCTTTATAACTTAAAGGCAAAGTTAAGAGTTATAGTGGTTAGGTTTATTTAGAATAGTATAAATTTGGTTAGTTAAATCAGAGAGGATTAGTATAGCCTGTGAACCACAGGAGAAGCGTTCCTTGAGGGACTTGGAAGTTTATTTGGGTGGAGTTAGAATCCCTTAGAATTAGAAATCCTTTTTCTTTTATATATATTTAAATAAATAGTTTATTTTTCATAAACAAGAATATCTTTAGCGTTCCTTGCACCTTGCATTGCTCGCCCTATTATTATTTTTACACTCCTCTCTTCACATCACTTAGATTTCTTCTTCCACTATCTCTTCCTTCACTTTTTCTGCCATGGTAAGATGGCCTTCTTGCCAAGACAAAACCTTCTATATGCATATTTATCCAATTTCAGCCTATCATCTCCAGCAGGTGACCTTTCTTTCAATTCTCAGTCATTTTCAATGTCTCCAAAGGAGAACAGAGGAAAATGGAAGTGTCGGTTCTGATTTATATAAGTAATATGTAAACATAAACTCTCTTAAATTTTTTTTACAGCAATTGGGTTGCTTGAAAAAGAGCTATAGCATTTATCTCTCTAATGCATATTCTAATAAACCCCTGAAGCTTCTTACTATACTAAATAATGATTCAATGACAAACTATAACTTTCCCTCCTTAACAGCTACACAAAAAACTGACCAGTAGTACATTGGCAATAATAAAGGAGTACTCTTAAGTAAAGTGAGCACAAGCATGATTTGACACAGAACAAGACTCTATCCAGAGGCAATGAGAGTAGAGAAAGTAATTGGATAGTCATAAAGCTCTAGGATGGGGACTTTGGAAGCCCTAGGGAGTAGCAACTAAGAACATTATTTCTTGCAAAGCTGGACTAATGGTGTGTTGGAGTGGGGGGAGGAAGCATAGGGAAGATTTGAAGATTAACTAAAGAGGTGACAAAGAAAAAAAGATCTAAAACATTTTAAAGCACAGAAGAAAATTAAGAAAGAAGCCAGGTAAGCAACATAGTTTTGAAAATAGCATGTAGGATTTATTCATTCTTTAAAAATTTATAAAATTTAATTTATGCTTTTTAAAAAGTATATATGATGAGTGAGATGGCCTTCATTGAGGCTAGCAGCAAATGTTATTGTGAAGAACAAGGAGAAGTAAGGAAAATAATAAAAACAAAAGATTCAATTTAAGTTTATTTTCCTTTAAGTCATTGGAACTGAGGAAAATGTCATTCCTTCAAAATACTAATGAACGTAAAAAAATATTGTTTGCTTAAAATTTACAGAGAAAGTCTTTAATTAAATATTGAATATTAAATATTATTATAGTGTTTTGTTTTGTTTTTTATGAATGCTAATCTGAAGAATTTCTAGCAGAGGCATAATGAGAATAGGATTCATAGGAGTTGTTTGAATATACTGGCAATTTTTAGCCTGAAGAAAAGAGATGACAAGGAGATGGAGAAGTGGCAGCATAGTTGCCAATATGTATATATTAGAAGGGTTTTCTTATTGAAAAAGTATTGGATTTGTTACATTTTAGTCAACCAATCAGCAAGCATTTATTAAAACAAAAAAGACAAAAAACCAGTTTCCATCCTCAAAAAACCCATATTCAAATGATGGGTATACACACACACACACACACACACACACACACACACACACACAGTACAAATGAAAGATGAAAGTAATCTCAGAGGGAAGTTACTAGCAATGTTGGCAGGGATTGGAGGGGAGAGTATACTGAAGGGGAAGTAGGAGGACCAGGAAACTTTTCCTGCAGGAGTAATGGGGGAGGAGAGTCCTAAAGGAGGCCTCCTAAGATGAGAGAAAGGAGAGCTCTTCACAATAGAAGGCAAAAGAAGTATTTAGTGACAGTTCTAAAAAGACAGATTTGGGCTTGATGCTATAAAAACATTCTTAACAATTGTATGTTCAAAAGGAGCGGGCAGCTGCCTTATGTGGTCTCAAGCAGAGGTTAAATGACTGACTGCCTCTAACCAGTGTTGGTGAACCTTTTCCAAGTTTGAATGCCCAGAAGGCAAATTCAAGCTGTCTTTGAACCACCTAATTACCAGAGAGAGTGGAGGGAGGAAGTGCTGGCTTTGGGCTGCAGACAGAGGGGCGGGGCATGCAAAAAAATGTCCTGAGGCGCTGGGAAGAAGGAAAACAGAGCAGCACCCCCAGTGTCCACTCTGCACACATGTCACATCTTAGCCAGTACTGCTTTATAAGCTATATTGGATTCAGGGTTCTCCCTTAAAAATAGATTGTGGACTAGATGGTCATGGAGAGCCCTACCAGCTCTCAAGTTTTGTGATTCCACTAGGTCCTTTTGTCACTTTATAATGACATTTATTCTACAAAATGACTTTGTTTCTTGGGGTTCTAGTGTGTTCACAAAAATGGAATCAGCTAAGATTAAGCATGAACGAAATACAGTACTGTGAAGTTATTTTAGTAGTGTTCATGTTTTATCTGGTTAAGATTAGAAATAGCATTTCTATATATGAGTGAGGAAAGTAAGAGAAAATTAAATCTTCCTACAGTGTGGTTCTTTGGATGTGTTTTTTTATTCCAGCACTATTAAAGTTTGCTTTTTTCTTTACCTTTATAATTTATAGGTTACTTTTTGAATTTTTTGGAACCAGTAAACAATATCACCATAGTCCAGGGCCAGACAGCAATTCTTTACTGCAAAGTGGCAGGAAATCCATCTCCAAACATTAGATGGCTAAAGAATGATGCACCTGTGGTTCAGGAGCCACGTAGGATCATCATCAGGAAAACAGACTATGGATCTCGTTTAAGAATACAAGATCTGGATACTACAGACACTGGATACTACCAGTGTGTGGCTACCAATGGAATGAAGACTATCACAGCAACTGGAGTCCTTTTTGTGAGACTTGGTGAGTCATTATACTGAAAACATGTTCTGTTTTAAACTGCTACTTGCTGAGTATATTGAATGTAATTTAGCTATTAGTTTGCTATTTAAAAGCCCCCCAGACACAAACTGAACATAAAAGCAAATCAGTAAAGTAATTCTTTTATGTCTTAAGAGTTTTTGCTTTAAACTGATATCCATCCATTAGTAATGAAAGAAAGTAGTGTATTATAACACTAGTTTATAGTAGTTGTAATATAGCTTGGGGGAAATAAAAATTATAAATTATTCTTGTTCATATTTAATGAAAGGTAATGCTTTGTTACTTCCAGTCTTCTTAGAAGTACACATTCTGTAAAGTGATCTCTTGGATTAGAACACTTTGTGGTTAGCATTTTGACTTAGTTGATTAAACTAAGATTTACTTTCCAGTTATTTTCTTGTATTGTCATCTTCATCATTTCTATCATCATCCTTCTCATTAAATTTTTCATTTGTGATTTGGCAAATGTTAGCCTCACAATACTTTGTCAGTCATGAAAAGTGAAATTCAGTTTGTATGTATGTGAGAAGAAAAAGAAATATATGAGAGAGAGAGAGAAAGGCATAGCCTTACTTTTTACTTCTCATAAAAGTTAAAACAAATTAATTGGTAAGAGGGAATTAAACAGAATATCATTGAAGTTATGATGAGGTCACAGGCAATACCTATGTCATTTCATTGGTCCCTAAAGTAAATCTTAATTTATTAGAATTTAGCAGAGTCGATGAATCAAGTAATGTTTTATAATTTGAAAAGTGTATGTTTATATAACCAAAAATATCTCCAAAATTAAGGTCATGCAGGTTTCAGTCAGAGTAGAACCACTGTGTTATAATGAATAGACAGCCAAAATTCTTGTATCACACACATGTATACATGCATGCATACATGGTATGCCATGTAAACTGAAGATGGTTCTTTAGCCTCTCAATGTTGTAGGCAACTCTAAGTTTATAAACTGAAGATAAAGCATCTATCTGCATAGGAAATTTCCTTATCTACTTAAAATTTTTAAAATATATTTAGTATTTAATTATGAATGTGGAATTCAAAGACCTTAACTTAAAATAAACTTTTGGTAAAATAAAAGCCATGAAATCCGGCCTTATCTCAGTGATTCTGAATTTTTATATTATTAGTCATAGATTGTAAATAATTTTTATTTGCTTTATCTCTTCAGGTCCAACACACAGCCCAAATCATAATTTTCAGTAAGTATTTTTTCTCTACAAATTGTTTTTGGTAAACCTAGTTGCAATAGAAATCATACTACAAATTTAATGATCACTATATCTTTGCAAAAAAAATTATGTTGATTATAATTTCTTGGAATGACAAGAGTGCGTTCTGAAAAGAATAGTATTGTTACTAGTTTTTGGTCAAAAATGTTCTTAA
The DNA here is from genome assembly GCF_016433145.1 of Gracilinanus agilis. Lineage (NCBI taxonomy): Eukaryota > Metazoa > Chordata > Mammalia > Didelphimorphia > Didelphidae > Gracilinanus > Gracilinanus agilis. The sequence continues at coordinate 289,722,789 of NC_058130.1, read as the reverse complement.
TGACATCAAATTGATATTTATTATGGTGCTATAGAGGAGGTTAAGGCAACACTGGAGGTAGTTGTCTAGGTTACACCAAAAATCACTTCACTATTATTTCCAGAAATTACAAAGAAAGTAATTGCTACAGAGAGTTAGCTTATAGAAAAATAACTTCTGAATCTGAAACTCAAGGACATGTGACGAAACAACCATAACATAATTATTTCTCATAGATGTGGTCTTTAATTCGCTATATCCACAATGAGAATTTTTGTCATTTTGCACACATTTCAGCGTGTCTCATATAAATTTTAAGTAACATGACTTGAATGCTCTACCATAAAAAAGGATCCATGTTCATTCTAAAGTACATATTTCTCTGATGTAGCATTAAGCTAGAGCCTTTGAGGAAATATTCTCTGGTTTTGCAAAAACGGAAATATCAATTGACATCCATCAAGGCAGCTTATGCAGCACACTCAATTTTGAACCTTGATCACACAGCATGATATGGTGAAAAGAGAATTGCATTTGAAAATCTAATCAAAGTTTTGCCACTAATTATCTGTGTGACCTTAGAGTCACAATCTGTCTGGGAATCAGTTTTCTCAACTTTAAAATGAGAGAATTGAACTAGATTGTCTCAATCATCTTCATTAACTCTAACTTCATTAATTAACTCCAATAATCCCTTCATTTTGTGTATTTCTTCTTGGGATTTGGCCTTTATTAATTAAATTTGTTCTCTTGTTTAAGCCTTAATCCTGGCAATAACCTTTATGCAATCCTGTTAGGTTTGGTCAAGCTTATTTCCTCAAACAGAACTGCTTCATTAATGGAGACCATTGAACTCAAAAGGAAAAGGAAATGGTTTAGTTTGATCAATAATCTTTCTTTCTTTTCTTTTTTTTTTTTGTTTAATATGTGTCAGAGTCAAGCCTAAAACCTATACCATTGCTTTTTTAAAAAAAAATTTATTGTTATGCAACACATACTTCCATATTGGTTATTGTTATAAGAGCACATTCATATATAACCAAATCCCCAAAATAAAACCAAAGATTCACAGATGTGAAAGATGACTCCAAGAGTTCCTCTTTAGAGGTGGATAGTATTCCCCATCATAAGTCTTTCAGGATTGTCCCACATCATTGCACAGTCAAATTTTCACAGATAATCATTGTCCAGTATTGCTGTTATTATGTACAATGTTCTCCCAGTTCTGCTTATTTTACTCTGCATCAGTTCCTGCGGATCTTCCCAGCTTTTTCTGAATTCATTTTGCTTATCATTTATAGCACAATATTATTCCATTACCAACAAGTTTTGTTCTACAATTTGTTCAGCCACTCCCCCATTGATAGACATCCCCTCAATTTGCAATTCTTTGCCCTCACAAAAAGAGCAGCTATAAATAGTTTTGTACAAGTAGGTCCTTTCCCCATTTTTATTATCTCTTTGAGATACCGGATCAAAGGATATGCACAGTTTTAAAGCCCTTTGGGTATAGTGCCAAATTGTCCTCCAGAATTATTGGATCAGTTCACAATTGCACCAGCAATGCATTAGTGTCCCAATGTTGCCACATCCCCTCCAACATTTATCACTTTCCTTTACTTCCATATTGACCAATCTGATAGGTGTGAGGTGGTACCTCAACATTGTTTTAATTTGCATTTCTCTAGTCAAGAGTGACTTAGAACATTTCTTTAGTTCTTTATAAATTTGAGAAATTAGACCTTTTTCAGAGATATAAAATTCTTTTCTCAGTTTGATGTTTCTCTTCTTATGCTAGTTAGATTAGTTTTGTTTGTAGGAACACTTTTTAATTTAATATAATCAAAATTATTCATTTTGCATCTTATAATACTCTGGCTCTTGTTTGGTCATAAATTCTTCCTTTCTCCAAAGATCTGCCAGGTTCTGTGTTCCCCTAATTTAGTTATGGTATCACTCTTTATATCTAAATTATATGTTATCTTGATCTATACCTAGCTTCTGCCATAATGTATTCCAATTTTCCCAGCAGTTTTTGTTAAAGAGCGAGTTCTGTTGTAATTATTGGGAGTCTCTTGATATGTTTGAGATTGTAAATTGATGTATAGAGGGGATAGGATGGTACTTCTCCCTTATAACAGTTGCCCAGGCAGGATCCTTTCAGGTCTAAGATGTATATCCCTTCAGGACCCACCTGGGTTAATTGATATATTGATTTGAGCTCTTTAGCTAGGATAACGCCTTGTATTCTGACTGCGATTTCTCCCTTCCCAAAACAAGTTTGATACTGCTTTAGGAAAGTACTTTAAACTTTATATTAACAAGAAGGATAGGGGTAAACAGGACTGTGGTATAGGAGACCCTACTCTACTGGTTGCTAATGAAATCTCAACTGCTGGCAGATGAAGAATCAATATAGCTTCCCTCTGGTTCAGCCTGGCCAGGACTAAACCAGAGTAGGTAAACTGCTGATTTATTTTGACTTCTTCAATAGATCTTCAGCCTTACAATTGAGTTATTTCCACCCTTTTCCACCCTCTTCTTCATCTCCTGCCCACTTCCCGGATCCCTCCCGGGCCCTGGGAAACCTAGATATCTAGATGATGTAATTCCTAATATCTAGGGGCAGTAGACACCAAGGTGGTGGTCAGGTACAGGTTGGCATGGTATCTCAAGTACAGGAAGAGTTTGCAGAGAGAGATGTTTGCACCTCTCACTCCAAGACCAGGATCCACCGATCTCCAGCCTCAGCACAGGTCAAAGACCCAGAACCCTTTCAGGATTCTTAACTGCCTCTCCTCCTGACTCTTGCATGACTCCCTGGGAACATTCCATCCAACTGACTTATTTGTCAATCAAAAGTGATCGTCAAGCTCCCAGAGCTTCAATATAACAGTTCTTATTCCAAGCGCTGGGATCTTTGAGTTTATCAAACATTGGATTGCTAAGGTAATTTACCCCTCTATGTTGTATATCTAATCTGCTCCATTGACCTATCATTCTATTCCTTAGCCAGTACCAGATTGTTCTGATGATTGTTGCTTTATAATACAGATCGAGATCTGCTCCTGCTAGGCCTCCTTCCTTCACATTTTTTTTCATTAGTTCCCTTGATATTCTTGACCTTTGGTTCTTCCCAATGAAATTTATTATTTATTCTATTCTAGTCTATTGAGCACTGATATTTCTTCATTATCTATATTGTCTTTTATCAAGATGTAGTTACCTTCCTTATCTCTTTTAATCAGATCTATTTTTACTTTAGCTTTGTCTTAGATCATTATTGATACTCTTGCCTTCTTTGTCTCAGTTGAAGCCCAATAGATTCTGCTCCAGCCTCTTGCCTTTACCATGGGTGTGTCTATCAGCCTCAGATGAGTTTCTTGTAAACAACATGTGGTAGGATTCTGGTCTTTAATCCATTCTGCTATCCACTTCTGTTTTATGGGTGAGTTCATCCATTTATATTCACAGTAATGATTACCATCTGTGTATTCCCCTCCATTTTGACTTCCTCTTTTAATTCTGACCTTTCTCTTTTCACTCTTTCCCTCCCCTCCAGTATTTTACTTTTAATCAGTCCCTCCCTTCATCCTCCCTTATTTTACTCCCCTTCTCACCACTTCCCTTCTTATTCCTCTCCTACTTCTCTATAGGGTCTTTTGATTACCACCACCCCCAGCCTTTCCCTGCCTCATATTACTCCCCTCCCCACCAACACATTTCTTATTCCCTTTTTACTTCTTTATAGGGTAACATAGGATTCTATATTCCAATGAATCTGGCTGTTCTTCCCTCTCTGAGGCAATTCCAGTGAGAGTAAGGTTAAATACCACCCATCACAATCCTCTTTCTCCCTTTCATTGTATGAGTCTTTCCCTCCCCTCTCCTGGGCTTCTTTATGTTATATAATTTACCCCTATTTCTCTCAGCACTATAATCTTTTTCACCCCTAGTTTTATTTATTTTTTGCATGTCACCCTAAATAGCTTACTCTCAGTCCTGGCTGACAGGGGTCTAATCCAAAGCAAATGAACAAAAGAGAGGAGATATATTGCCAAGCTTTATTAGGAGGAAAAGGAGGAGCCAGAAAGGGATGGAGTTCAATGGCAGTAGAAGTAGCAGTGAAGTGGAGTCAGGGGAAGGAGGAAGGGAGAACAAGAGGACAGCTCATAACCTGTGGATGGCCAGGGGGTCTCCACCTAGGTGGAGAAGGGGACGACAGTCTTTTATAGGGTGGTGGTCTGGTATGAGGTAACCTATGTTGCCTCTAATTGGTCAGAGCTGGGATATTTGGGTTCAGTTGATATGATGGCCTTAAGAGGGTTGGGAACCTCAGTCTCTGGGGGGTGGAAAGTTCCTAGGCTTAATGGTCATTGATGCAGGAGGTCATTTGTCTGGGCCTGCTAGCAAAGTCCTGATGTTCTGTCAGGCTTTATTTGAGCTTTGTCTTACAATTTGGACAGGTGCTAGTGGGGGGGTGTTAAGTAGGGATTAGGGAAAGTGGGGCTTTGATCCCATGATCTGTCACAATCTATGATCATTCCAACCTTCCTTCTGCCTTGTAATACCAAATTTTGTTCTTCATCCACACAATAACCTTCAATATCAACTTATTAATTCTTTCTCAGTCCATCACCCCTGCCCAAGTATACTCTTTTTTCTCCTGTTACTGAAAGCCACAGCTTTGAATCACTTCCACCACTCACTGCCATCCTTCAGAAATGGCTCTAAATGAAGCTGGAGTAAGGCCCAAACTCTGCTGATTCTATCCATTACAAATTTATGTTATATAATTTCAACTGGGCCCTTACAGCAGCAAGGCAATCCTTTTACACCTCTAATTAATTCTCTATCCCCTTCACCATAGTAGTAGTTCTTGCAGACCTTTACATCTCCCTTCAAACCTCCTATTATTCCCTCTCCTTTGTTCCCCATCAGAAAGCAGCTCTGATATATGTTTGAATTAGCTCTTTTTTTGTTTTGTTTTGTTTTGTTTTTGTGGATTTTTGACAGTCTCTGAATGGGTTCTTAGAGGTGGGAGTTAACCAGTTATTTTTCTTCTGTTTATATTACTTTATATAAATCACCATTATTCTCCACCTTAATTAAATTTGAGTAAGTGCAATTTATTATAGAAATTAAGATGTTTGGGAAGATGTCAGAGACCAGAGCTAGCTAATTGTTTTGTTTTTTATTACATAAAGATTTTGTTCTTTCTTCTAACTCTTGAAGTTCCTATTTCATGATAAATGCCAAATGAGCAGTTTTAAGGAACTTACAATTCAATATATTTTTGCTTTGAAAGATATATTTTATCCTTTTTTGTTTCTTTCACAGTTCTGGAAGACTGTTTTGTGCCTAGTAGGTGCTCAATAAATATTTCTTGACTGGTTTTCTCTTCCTCCCAATTACACAAGATGGTAATCTGTTAGTTAATGTAATTGGCTTTAAAGCAATGATAGTGGCAAAAAAATATCTCTCATCATTAACAGGATTTTAGAATTATGTTCATTGTGTTATAAGAAAGAACTTCATCCTCAGATTAAAAAACTTTCTGTACTACTGTGTGGGAAAGGATGTTGGGAGTTTAAAAGTTTTTCCTGTTAATATTTTCCATATTTTCCTCTTTCTCTCTGTAACTCCTTTAAAGAAGTTGAATTATATACATCTGTATATAAACTTACTTAAAATCTCCATTTGTGTTTTTCACAGGGATGATTATCATGAAGATGGGTTTTGCCAGCCCTACAGGGGGATTGCCTGTGCACGATTCATTGGAAATAGGACTATTTTTGTAGATTCCCTGCAGATGCAAGGAGAAATGGAAAACCGAATTACAGGTAAGAATTATCTACATTTGTAATAGAACAATAATAATTTGTTCAATTAAATCATTTAAGTGAAAACATTATTAGTTTTATTATCCTTTATGCCTTTGTATCATATTAATGAAGTGGCAAATGATTTCTCACTTTTTCTTTTGCATTTACAAATTGGGGTCACTGTCGTGTGTGTGTGGTTCGAAGTGAGTTTGTAAGCATGACTGGTGAAATAGGTTTCTTTAAAAACAAGATTCATGACCCTAAATTCTAAAATCAGCAGCTTACAAATTGCATAGATTAAAAAAATTTTTTATTTAGAATATTTTTCATGGTTGCATGATTCATGATCCCCCTACTTTCTCCTTCCCATTCCGAAAGCCAACAAGCAGTTCCACTGGGTTATACATGTATCACTGTTCAAAACCTATTTCCATGTTATTCATATTTGTAGTAGGGTGATTTTTTAACATTAAAACCTTAATCACATCCCTATTGTACTATGTGACTGATCACATATTTTTAATGCATTTCTGTCTTCACAGTTCTTTTTCTGGATGTGGACAGCATTCTTTCTTCTAAATTGCTCTGGATTGTCCTGGGTTACTGGTAGAAAAGTCCATTACATTTGATTGTGCCACAGTGTGTGTATCAGTCTCTGTGTAAAATGTTCTTCTGGTTCTGTATCTTTTGCTTTGCATCAATTCCTGGGGGTCGTTTCAGTTTACATGGAATTCCTCCATTTCTTTATTCCTTTCAGCACAATAATATTCCATCACCAACATATGCCACAATTTATTCAGCCATTCCCCAATCGATGGACACCTCCTCATTTTCCAATTTTTTTGCCACCACAAAGCGCAACTATGAATATTTTTGTACGAGTCTTTTTCCTTATTATCTCTTTGGGGTACAAATCCAGCAGTGGTATGGCTGGATCAAAGGGCAGACATTCATTTAAAGCTCTTTTTAAATTGCATAGATTTTAATTTTTATTTACCTTATTTAGTAGTTTTCAAGTCAGTACTATTTTTCATTGTTGTTTTTTATAGTAGGTCATCTACTTAGTAATCCTGGAAAAGTAGTTGCTTTACCTTTTCTCTTCCCGGTACCAAATCACATGTGCTTCATCTGTAACATAGTTAATATGAATTTTAGATTAATTTTTCCCTTCTTCTGCATGTATTCACCATTGCATACCCCCTTAGCAACTTGGACAAAAGACAAACAGGCTTAATTTCAAGCTTTTTCATTAGACCAAGAATTTCTATACTGGAAGTCTGGTAGGCATCTAAAACTAAACTTGTCCAAAACAGCATTCATTATATTTTACCTCATTCTCATCACTTTTTTTAAACTTTGCTTTTCTGAAGTTCCCTATTGCTTTTTTTAATTCTTAAAACTCTTAAAAAATCTTAGAATTAATACTATTCATTGGTTCTAAGGCAGAAGAATAGTAAAGGCTAGGCAATGCAGACTTACCTAGAGACACATAACTAGGAAGTGTTTGAGGCCATATTTGAATCCAGGACCTTTTATCTCTGGACTTGGTTCTCAATCCACTGAGCCACCTAGCTTCCCCCTTCCCTATTAATGTTAAATGTATTATACTCAACTCTTTAATCTCATTCACCCCATTTAATTTTGTCATTTCTACCTTTACAACATTTCCCATATATATCTCCTTCTATCCAATCACAGCTACCCCTAGTTAAAATAATCATTATCTCTCTTTACAACTATTGCAAAAGCCTTCTGAGTGTTTTTTTGCCTCATCTTTCTCTGCTCCAAGCTCTTCTCCACACAGTTGTTAAAATTATTTTCCTAAAGCCTAGGTCTGACTGTCAGTTCTCTCTTTCCCTTGCCCCATACTGTTCCAAATTGCCCTCAGGATCAAATATATAGTCCTTTGCCATTTAAAACTCAAATAAAAAATTTTCAGTTTTCCTTATATCTTTATCTCCTCCAAGCATTCTATGGTCCACATATACTAACCTACTTGAAGCTCCTCATACGTGACAATTCATCTCTCATTCTCCATGAATTTTAATTGGATATCCCTCATGCCTAAAATTTGCTTTCTCTTCACCTCTGCCTCTTAGAATTCCTAGATCTTTTCAAGACATATAAAGTGCCATATTCTGCAAGAGACCTTTTTTCTCCCCACAGCTGGTAATGCCTTCCCTTCTAAGCTTACCTTGCATCTTCCGTGTGGGGCATATGTACATATATACATACATATGGTATCAACTGCCTTAGGATCAAGGATTTGTTTTGATCTTTAATCTTTATATCCCCACTTCTTAGCACAGTGCCCTTAATATTAAAAATTAACTTTTCAAGTATAAAAGTGGGGAAGAGTTCATGACCAAATAAGGAATTGGAGGATTACAGAATATAAAATGAATTTTAAGTACATGAAATTTAAAAGTTTTTACATAAACAAAACAAATCCACTTAAAATTAAAAGGGATTTAAGGAATCCAACTTATTTGGATATATAATTAATACCACACATGAATTTCAAAAGTGTCCTGTTTGTATTTCTTTATGAACTTCCTTCTATACTCCAAATTCACTCTTCAAGAATGAGATCAGCTGTATATTCTCTTCAAGGTTCTATGATTATATAACTAGATAGGAGGCAGAGCCAAGATAGAAGCATAGTAGCAAGAAATCGTAAAGCTTCTCTGAATATCCTTCTAAACTGATCTTTAAAAAACATTTCAAAAGGACAGAAGTCAAAGCAGGATGAGAAAAGGGGCTCTCCTGCTGAAAACAGTGTGAAAGACAGGCAGAGAAAGGGGATACTCATGTTATTAGGGGCAAAACTGCACATGGGAAAGAGTAGGCTGAACACTCCCACCGCCCCCACCTACTGTGCCAGATGCAGAACCAGGACTGGACAATCTCTGAATTCTAGGAGGTGGGCTACACTAAAGAAAAAACACCACAGACCTTCACCTGGCAGTGAGATTTGAAGTTTAAAAGCAATGGATTCATTTGTCTGAGGCAGAGGCAACACCAATGTCAGTGAACGTAGCCTTAGGGCAAAACACTTTGGCATGTACTACACCAAAAAAAAACAACAAAAAACAAAAAACAACCCACTGCAGACCTACACTTGGAAATCCCAGGGTTTGGAGGTGAGGGTCAGAGCTCTATAGTACTAGTCTCACTCAGGCCTCTAAAAGGGAAGGGAAGAGAGCCCCAAGGCAAAACCCTTTGAGACAGAAGCTAAGATAGAAATGACCAGTAAAATGCAGGACTTCTAGTCCTCCACTGTTAAAAGGAGTAAATATCTGCAAAGAAAACTCTTGACCCTGGAAAATTTTTATGGAGGAAAAACAAAAAACAAAAAACAGAAGCAACACGAGAGTGTGAGAAACAAGCAAACACATGTAAATTCTACACCCCCCCCCACAAAAAAGGGAAACTGGTCACAATCTCTGAAGGAACTCATAAAGGAGTTCAAGAACCAAGTAAGACAGATAAAAGAAAAATGGGAAGGAAAGTGGGGAAAAGAAAAGTAATGCAAAAAGAAAATAACATCTTAAAAGGAAAAATTGGACAAATGGAAAAAGAGAGTCACAGAAAACAAATGAAGTAATAAGCAGATTAAAAAACAGAATTGACCAGCTGGAAAAACAGGCAAAGAAGTCCAATGATGAAAAGAGTGCCATAAAGAAAACAGAAGAGACCACATAGAGCAGGAGAATCAAAAGATCATGTATGAAAATTAGTCTTTTAAAACTAGAATTGGGCAAGTAAAAGCTAATGATTTCATTAGACATCAAGAAATAGTAAGACAAAATTAAAAGAATGAAAAAATAGAAGAAAATACTGAATTATTCATTGAAAAAACAACTGACCTGGAAAATAGATCTAGGAGAAACAATTTGAGAATTATTGGACTACCTGAAAGCCATGACCAAAGGATAAAAGCCTAAACATCATATTACAAGAAATTATGCAAGAAAACTGCCCTGATATTCTTGAACAAGAGGGCAAAATAGATATTGAAAGAATCCACAGATCACCCCTTACATTAAATACCTGAATGACAACTCCCAGAAATGTTATCACCAAGTTCTAGAGCTTCCAGGGCAAGGAGAAAATACCACAAACAGCCAGAAATAAACAATTCAGATATCATGGAAACCCAGGCAGGATTGCACAGGATCTGGCACCTTCCACACTGAAGGACCACAAGACTTGGAATATGCTATTCCAGAAGGCAAGAGAACTGGGTCTACAAACAAGAATCACCTACCCATCAAAATTGGCTATATACTTTCAGGGGAAAGTATAGGCATTTAATAAAATAGAAGACTTCCAAACATTCCTGAAGAAAAGACCAGAATTAAACAGAAAATTTGATGTCCAAATACAAAATTCAAGAAAACCGTAAAAAGGTAAATAAGAATTAAAGAAGCAATTTAAGGGCTTCAGTAAGGTCAAATTGATTATATTCCTAAATTGACTATATTCCTATACAGATGTATAATATCTGTAACTCTTAAGAAATGTTTTCATTATCATAGTAGATAGAAAAAATATACATAGGCAGAGGGTGTAGTATTAAGCTATTTAGGGTGATATGTAAAAAAAAATAGGGGAGGAAAAAGAGGATTGTACTAAGTGAAATGCAAAGAAAGAGGCAAAATGGGATGAATTATACCACACAAAGAGTTGTGTGTGTGTTGTGGGGAGAATACTATTACAAGAAGGGGAGAATGAGGGTGGTGTCAGGTAATACTTAAACCTTACTCTCATTGGAATCAATTCAGAGAGGAAGAAAAGCCAGATTTAGTGGGGTATAAAATCCTATCTTACCCTTTAGAGAAGTAGAAGGGGAATAAGCAAGGGGGGCAGTGTGGAAAGGGAGGGCAAAATTGGGTGGGGTGATTAAAAGACCCTAAAAAGAAATAGAGGGGGATATGAAGGAAGGTGCTGGCAAGGGGAATAAAGTAAGGGAGGGGGAAATAGCAGTTGATTAAAAGCAAAATACTGGTGTGGAGGGGGAAAGTAAAAGAAGAAAGGGCAGGACTAAAAGAGGAAATCAAAATGATGGGAAATACACAGATGTTAATCATAACTGTGAATATAAATTGGATATAGTCACACATAAAATGGATGGGTGGATTTTATGGAATCAGATAGCAAAGTGGATTAAAAACTAAAATCCAAACATATGTTGTTTACAAGAAACACACAAGAGGCAGGTAAACACATAAATTTATTGAGCATCAACTGAAAAAAAGAAAACAGGAGTAGCAATTATGATCTCTTACAATACTAAAGCAAAAATAAATCTGATTAAAAGAGAAAAGGAAGGCAATTACATCCTGATAAAAGTCAGTATATACAATGAAGAAATATCAGTACTCAACATATATGCCCCAAATGGTATGGTATCCAGATTTTTAAAAAAGAAACTACAGGGGGGCAGCTGGGTAGCTCAGTGGATTGAGAGCCAGGCCTAGAGACAGGAGGTCCTAGGTTCAAATCCAGCCTCAGACACTTCCCAGCTGTGTGACCCTGGGCAAGTCACTTGACCCCCATTGCCTACCCTTACCACTCTTCCACCTATAAGTCAATACACAGAAGTTAAGGGTTTAAAATAAAAAAATAAAAAAAAATAAAAAGAAACTACAGGAGTTTAAGGAGGAAGTAGATAGTAAAACTATACTAGTGGGGGACTTCAACCTTCCACTATCAGATCTAGATAAATTGAACTAAAAAATAATTAAGAAAGAAGCAAGAAAAGTAAATGAAATTTTATAAAAATTAGAGTGAATAGATATCTGGAGAAAACTGAATAGGGATAAAAAGGAATATACTTTTTCAGCAGCACATGGTACATATACAAAGATTGACTATGTACTAGGTCATAACAACATCACAAACAAAAGCAGAAATAAATAGGAAATGCAACTTTTTCAGTTCTTAATGTGAAAAATATAATTAATAAGGGTTCATGGAGAGACAAATTAAAAATTAATTGGAAATTAAATATTCAAATTCTACAAAACTTGTGAGTTAACAAACAAATCACAGAAACAACTACAATAAGAACACAGAAACATTGAAGAGAATGGCAATGAGGAGAAAGCATACTAAATTTTATGGGATACAGCCAAAGCAGTACTTGGGGAAAATTTATATCCCATAGTGCCTATATCAATAAAAAAGAGAGAGGGGAGATCAACAAATTGAGCATGCAACTAAAAAAACTACAAAAAGAACAAATCACAGTACCATAAATGAAAAGGATGATCTCACCTCTAATAAAGTGGAAATTAAGGCAATTATCTAGCAATAAATATGACAGTTTAGGTGAAATGGATAAATATTTACAAAAATATAAATTGCTTAGATTGACAAAAGAGGAAATAGAATACTTATCCCATCTGAGAAAAAGAAATTGAACCAGCCATCAAGGAACTTCCCAGGAAAAAATCCCCAGGGCTGGATGGATTCACAAGTGAATTCTATCAAACATTTAAAGAACAACTAATATGCAAAGAAGTTTTACCAAATTCTTTTTATTACACAAATATGGTACTGATTCCCAAGCCATGAAGATGAAAAACTGAGAAAGAAAACTATAGACCAAACATAGTTGTAAAAATCTTAAATAAAATACTAGCAAAGAAACTATAGCAAGTTGTCACAAGGATTATTCAATGATTACATGGGATTTATATCAGGACTACAACGCTGGTTCAATATTAAGAAAACCATCTGCATAGTTGACAATATCAATAATCAAACTAACAGAAATCATAATTATATCAATATATGCAGAAAAAGCCTTTGACAAAATGCAACACACTAGAAAGCATAGGAATAGAAGGGCCTTTACTCAAAATATAACTGGTATTTATTTAAAACCATCAGCAAGTATCATCTGCAATGGGGATAAATTAGAAGCCTTCCCAATAAGGAGTTAAGCAAAGATGCCCATTATCACTACTACTATTTAATATTGTACTAGAAATGCTAGCAGTAGCAATTAGAGAGAAGAAAAAGAAATTGAAGGTATCAAAGTTGGCAATGAGGAAACTAAACTATTATTCTTTGCAGATGATATAATGGTTTACTTAGAGAATCCTAGAGAATCAACTAAAAAACTAGTTGAAATAATTAATAACTTTAATAAAGTTGCAGGCTACAAAATAAATCCCAATAAATCCTCTATAAATTACCAACAAAGTCCAGCAGCAAGAATTAGAAAGAGAAACTTCATTTAAAATTACTTTAGACAGTGGGGCAGCTAGGTAGCTCAGTGGATTGAGAGTCAGACATAGAGACGGGAGGTCCTAGGTTCAAATCTGGCCTCAGACACTTCCCAGCTATGTGACCCTGGGCAAGTCACTTGACCCCCGTTGCCCACCCGTACCAGTCTTCCACCTAGGAGCCAATACACAGAATTTAAGGGTTTAAAAAAATTACTCTTGACAATATAAAATATTTTGGAATTTATTTGCCAAGACAAACTCAGAAATTATTTGAATATATCTACAAAACACTTTTTGCAGAAATAAAACTAGATCTAAACAATTGGAAAAACATTAATTGCTCATGTGTAGGATGAGCTAATATAATAAAAATTACAGTCCTATCTAAACTAATTTACTTATTTAGTGTCATATGTTTCAAACTACCAAAAAACTTTTTTATAGAATTAGAAAAAATTATAACTAAGTTCATATGGAAGAACAAAAGATCAAGAATATTAAGGGATCTAACAGAAAAAAAAACAATGTGAAGGATGGGGGCCTAGGAGTACCAGATCTTAAACTGTACTATAAAGCAGTGATCTTAAAAACAATATGGTACAGGCTAAGAGATGGAAGTGTGGATCAATGGAATAGACCAGGGGTCGGCAACCTTTTTGGCCGTGAGAGCCATAAATGCCACATTTTTTAAAATGTAATTTCGTGAGAGCCATACAGCGCTCACAGTACGTGCTCCTGTAACAGCGCCTGAAAAAAAAATTGACTTTATGGCTCCTGCAGAAAGAGCCATATCTGGCCCTCAAAGGAGCCAGATATGGCTCGAGAGCCATACGTTGCTGACCCCTGGAATAGACTAAGGGTAAATAACTTTAGCTAGCTAGTGTTCCATAAACCCAATGATCTCAGCTTTTGGGACAAGAACTCATTTGACAAAAACTGCTTTAAAAATTTGAAAATTGTATGGGAAAAATTAGGTTTAGATCAACATTCACACCCTACATCAAGATAAGTTCAAAATAGGTAAATGACTTAAATACAACAAAGGAAATTATAAGTAAATTAGGTGAACATAGGATATTATACCTGTCAGATCTATGGGAAAGGAAAGAATTTAAGACCAAGTAAGAGATAGAGAACATGCCAAGATGTAAAATCAATCATTTTGATTATATTAAATTTAAAAGTTTTTGAACAAACAAAAGCAATGCAACCAAAATTAGAGGGAGATGACAAACTTAGGAAATTTTTTATAACAAAAATCTCTGACAAAGGTCTAATTTCTCAAATTTATAAGGAACTAAGGCAAATGTACAAGAAACCAGGCCACTCCCCAATTGACATGAATAGGTCAAGGTACATGAATAGGCAGTTTTCAGATGAAGAAATCAAAACTATCAATAATCACATGAAAAAGTGTTTTAAATCCCTCCTTATTAGAGAAATGCAGATCAAAACAACTCTGAGGTACCACCTCATACCTAGTAGATTGGCCAATATGACACCACGGAACATAATTAATATTGGAGGGGATGTGGCAAAATTGGGTCACTGCTGCATTGTTGGCAGAATTGTGATCTGATCCAGCCATTCTGGAAGACAATTTGGAATTATGCCCAAGGGCTTTAAAAGAATGTGTGCCCTTTGATCTAGCAATACTGCTGCTAGGCTTGTACCCCTAAGAGATGATAAAAATTATATAAAAATATTTATAGCTGAGCTTTTTATGGTGGTTAAAAACTGGAAAATGATGGGCCATCCCTCAATTGGGGAATGCCTGCACAAATCATGGTACATGATGATGATGGAATACTATTGTGCTATAAGGAATGATGAACTGCTTAATTTCTATAAGAACTGGAAAGATGTCCATGAACTATTGTGATGTGAAATGAGTAGAACCTGGAGAACACTGTACACAGTAACTGAAACGTTGTGGGACAACCAAATATAATAGACTTTGCTACTAGTAGCAATGAAATGATCCAGGACCATCCTGAGGGACTTTTGAGAATGAATGCTATCCACATCAAGGGAAAGAACTGCGGGAGTAGAAACACAGAAGATAAACATGACTTATCACTTATTTATATGGGTATATGATTTGTGGTTTTGGTTTTAAAAGATTGCTTGATTACAAAAATGAATAATATGGAAATAGTTATCAAGTGATAACACATGTATAACCCAGTGTAATTACTTGTCAGCTCAGGGACAGGAAAGGGAAGAGGTGAGGGAGAGAGCAAAAAGCATATAACCATAGAAAAATATTTTAAAATAAACATTTGTCTCTAAATTTAATAAGTAAATATCTGTTTAAAAAAAACTAGATAGTTTTCTTTAATGTCATTTTCTCAAGCCCCCATTCTAGTGTGTTTCTTCACTGTTACCAAAGATTAGCTCTTCGATTCCATTTAATATCAATTAGCTTTTACAAAATTATATTTATTGAGAAGGTATTATAAAAACATAAATACAAAAATTGCCCTATTTCTCCTTGGTTCCTGTGAAGAGTGAGTTCAGAATTTAAGGCAGGTTCTTTTTAGCATTCTTCCTACTGCCAAATTGTGTCAAAGCTATTAGATTAATCCTCATCTCAGCTACATCTTCGTTGTGTCCCTTAAATCATTCCAAAGGACTCTCATACTGAGCTAGATCCATAATCATCTTACAAAATTTCATTGCTAGACTAGCTAATGGGAAAATCTGGCATGTACCTTGGCTTCTAGACTTTTAGTAGCTAGCAGTTTTAACTTGTTGAAACTTATAAGACCATAACAGTCTCCAATACTACACTTAAAATCATGACAAATCAAATGCAAAGAGACCAGAAATAGATGCCTGTATTCAAATATCATATGTTATTGTTAGATTTTCTGTTTTACTAGAACAACCAGTCTGGTAAAAGATCCAAGGAATCATCATCTGGGAAATTTTTGACCATATCTCAATTTTGGCTCTGTAACTAGCCAACGATACAACTCTTCAAGTCATAAACTGATTAGAACTAGTTAACAACATATTTGTACATGCTCCCACTCCAGGAGGCCTTTCTAAAGATAGATTTATTGCCATTCACATGGCAACTGCCTACCATAATCCTTTTATTGTCATCTGTATATTTTAAAATGTTCATTGCTCCACTTTATTTTTTTAAATCAATATTACTCACTCCTTTTACTGCTCTCCCATTAATAAGAAAACTGAAAGGACAAAAATAACTCTTCTATCAAATAAAAATAGTTGCTCTTTCAAGATGGCAGACAAGAAAATCCAAAATACTAAAAGGAAAAAAAAAGAACAAAAAGGTGAAAATGTGATGAATCTGGAAATCATTGCAGTTGGAACCCCATTCTGCCATGAGGAATCAATAGATACTCATGGTCTATGATGTATTCCTGGTGTACAAGAAGAAATATACTGTACCAAAAACCCAAATGTAAAGGAAAAGAGAAAATGCTTGCCCCTGTCTCAAAGCCAGTTGGTTGATAAGAATGTAGAAACTTGAGTGGCAAAGATTCTGAAAATGCCTAGGTATTATCCTACTAAAGATGTGCCTAAAAAGCTATTAAACTATGAAATACGAAAGCTAGTGTCATCCTGCACACAGTTATGAACGTGCTTACTGCCTGCCACAGGAGGAAGTGAGTGGTTTTCATGAAGCAGCTGAATAGTGTCTTGCTATTGGTAACTGGACTTCTGACCATCATCTGCAAAAGAACCATTAGAAACTTTTCATTGCCACTTCTAACAAAGTTGATCTTTCAGGCGCAAAAATTCCAAATCATCTTAATGATGCTTACTTCAAGAAGAAAATACTACATAAATTTAGGCACCAAAGACAGATTTTTGACACAAAATGAGGTCACAAGATAGTGTAAGGTCTATGAAAAAAACTCTCAGCTTCTGCCCCAAATCAAGAAAATTATTCATATCTATAGCTATCTATGCTCTGTATTCTCTCTCTTCATTGTGTTTATCCTCATAAACTAGACTTAGGAAAAAAACACTTTTTTCTGATTCAATTTATTTTATTTTAGTAACTTTTTTATTAATAGAATTTATAAGCGTCTCAATAAAAAAAATCTTACTAAAAGAGTTAGGATAGCAAAAAAATAAAAATAGCCAAGTAAAACAAATCTGCAAAGTGTTCATGACCAAAAGCAGATGTCTCTTTCTGCATCATGAGTACATCCTCTCTCTTTGGCCAAGAGGTAGATAACATCATAGATCCTTTAGAGACCTAGTTGCTCCATACAATGACTGGAGCTCTTAAATCTTTCAAAGTTGTTTTTCTTGAGACTTCCGGGTTAAGATGGCGGCAGAGTAAAAGCAGCTGCTTAACCTCTCCCAACCCACACATATAGGACTCCTCAAGAGGACATAAAAACAAATCCAGATGAATGAAGGGACCCCACAACAGGGTGCAGCATTGAAGGTACGTGGGATCGGGGCATTTCCATGCTATAAGGGTGTGAAATAGCTCTCACTAAAATGTGAGCTGAGCAACTCCCTTCCCCCCCCACACCACCTACAGTGCCAAAGCCAGCACACAAGAGTTAGAGCAAGTTTGGGGCATTCATTAAGTTCTTGGCAGCTACCTGGGATCACCAGGGCCTGCTCCTGAAAGCAGTAAGACTTAAGACCCCAAGAGGCTAAAGAACCAGATACAGACCTTAAGCCCAGCCACAGACCTTGGGTGCATGACTGTGGAAGCAGCTCCCTGAGACTGTTAAAGGAGCTTCGGACAGAGGAGCAAGCAAAGGGACCACCAGGTGGCTTGACCCTGAGAACAGCTAGACTTGAGACCTCAGGAGCCTAAAGAGCGCAGACAGACCCTGGGTGTAAGGATAAAGCTGAGAGGGCACATGGCTCTCTGACTTAGACGAAAGCTGCTCCACAGCTCAATAGGATAGGCAGAAAGCCTGTCTGCCTCACCCAGACTTCTGACTAAGAAAGAAATAATAATGGCAATCCAGGCACAAGAACCTCAAAAGAGAAAGATCAAGAAGAAATCTTTAACACTTGACAACTTTTACACAGAAAAAATCCAGACAACAGAGCAAACAGCAGAGGAGAACAAACAAGTACAATATGCAAACCTTCCCCCAAAAATGAAAATTGGTCACAAGCTCTTGACAAGTTCAAATCTGAGATCATGAGAAAGATGGAAGAGATTTGGTGAGAGAAGTGGGAAATAGCTCAAAAGGAAATTAACAGGTTAAAAGACAGAAAGTCCCAATTGGAGAAAGATGCCCAAAAATCAAATGAAATGATAAGCAAATTGGAGGAAACCATGAAAAACAGAATAGACCAAATCGAAAAAACAAAGTTATTTTTCTTTACAATGTTTTTCTCTTGGTTATTCTCATTTCACTTTGAATCATTACTTGCTTTCCCAAATTCTATGTATTCTTTTCTCTTGTCAATCCTTACATCTTACCACAACCTGTTCATGCATTCCTCCTAATGAAAACCTCCCTCTCCCAACTCTGCACCTTATACTGTAGTTCTTTTTCTTTGTTTTTCTTTGGGGGATTAGCAACTATTCTTTTTATTTTCCTCCTTCTTAGCCTCCCCTAACTCTGTTTCTTTATACACACACACACACACTCACACACACACACACACACACACACATATACACTTACAGAGTTTCATCTGAAGCCCACTTCCTCACACCTTCTCTACTTCTATACTCTTCTTCTCATGCACCCCACTTATAATAAATGCAAGTTTTCCCTCCATTCCCCTTTTAATACACTAGTGTATTACTTTATTATTTTTGTTCTTCTTTCTCTTCCCTTCCTTTGAAGAGACCCATTGTGAGATAATACTCAGCTTTGTAAAGTAAGTTATTATTGGTTATGAGTCTATATCTTTTGTTCTTCCTTTATGTTAGATTCCTTTATGTCTTCTACATAGTAATTAATTAAAATTAATTAAATACCTATTCAATTCCCTAATAGTTTTAGAATGTTATGATCCAAGATATCTTCTGTTATTTAGTAAAAGTTTGAAAATATTGTAAGATCCTAACTAATTCTTTGATCATTAAACTGCTTCTTATTGGATGCTTGTAGCATATTTCCTTCAATTCAGGAGTTATGAATTTTGTCCATAATATTCCTGGGACTTTTTGTTTTTATAAAAATTATTCATATATATTTTATTATTTTTTAAAATTTAGTTCCAAGTTCTCTCCTTCTTTTCAGCCCCTCCACCACCCAGTGAGAAGACAAGAAATATGGTATCAATTATGCATGTATAATCCTGCAAGACATATTTTCATGTTAGCCATGTTGCAAAAAATTAAAACAATAAGAATATAATGGAAAAAAGTATACTTCAGTCTATGTTCAAGGTTCATCAGTTCTCTGGAGACATATATTTTTTGTAATGAGTTCTTTGTAATTCTCATGGATTATTGTATTGATTAGAGTAGATATGTCTTTCACAGTTTATCATCAATACAACATTGCTTACTGTCTACAATGTTTTCCTGATTCTTTTTACTTCAGTTTCCATCATGTCATATAAATTATCCCAGATTTTTCTTAATAATATCCTTTTCATCATTTCTTAGAACATTATTTCTTCTTATTATTATTCTTAGGACATTTCTTAGAATATTCTGTCACAACTTGTTCAGTCATTCCCCAATTGATAGACCTCTCTATTGGTTGCTAATTTCTTTGCCTCACCAAATTTCTTTGCCTCACCAAAATAAGGTGACTTAAAATTTTTTTCCATATGTGCAATTTTACTTCTTTTGGTCAATTTGGGGTATAGACCTAGTAGTGATATGGCTGGATTGATGGGTATATATAAAGTTCTATCACCCTTTGTATAAAGTTCCAAATTGTTCTTCAGAATAGTTAGACAAGTGCACAGCTCCACCAACAGTGTATTAGCATACATAATTTTTCTGCATCGCCTCTAGGATTTATCATTTTCCTTTTCTATCATATGTGCCAATCTGATAGGTTTGAGGTGGTACCTCAGAGTTGTTTCAATGTGCATTTCTCTAATCATTAGTGTTTTGAAACATTTTTCATATGAATATTGATAATTGTGATTTCTTTTTTCTGAAAGCTGCATATTCAAAACCTTTGACTATTTATTAATTAGAAAATGACTCTTATTTTTATGGATTTGACTAAATTCTTTATGTAGTTGAGAGATGAGATCTTTAGCAGAGAAACTTGCTATAATTTCTACCAAATTTTCTACTTTTCTTCTGATTTTGATTACAATTGGTTGTGTTTGTGCAAAAACTTTCCATATCATCAAGATTATTCATCATGCTTCCCTTGATCTTCTCAATCTTGTTTGGTCATAAACTCTTCCCTGATTCATAAATCTAACAGTTAAAAATTCTCATGTGCTTATTATATTACCTTTTATGACTAAATTTTGACTTTAATCTTGTTATAGAGTTGTTGGTCTCTGCCTAATTTCTCCTAGACTGTTTTTCAATCTTCCTAGTGGTTTTTGTCAAATAATGAATTCTTACCCCCTCAAAGCTTTACTCTTTGGGCTTATCAAATACTAGATTAATAATATGTGTTGTGTACCTGCTCTGTTCTGTTGATTCATCACTTAATTTCTTAGGTAGTACCAAATTGTTTTGATGGTTTGCCACTTTGTAATATAGTTTAAAAGCTGGTATTGTTAGGCTGCTTTCCTTCAGATTTTTTTTTTCACTGACTCCCTTGATATTCTTAACCTTTTGTTTTTCTAGGTGAATTTTTTTTCTAAATATATAAAATAGTTCTTATGAAGTACGATTGTTTTGGCACTGCATATGCAAATTAATTTAGATAGAATTGCCAGTTTTATTATATTGGCTTGGTATGCATAACTTAATATTTCTTCAGTTGTTTAGATTTGAATTTGTATAGAAAAGTGTTTTGTAATTATGTTCACATAGTTCCTGAGCATATCTTGGCAGGTAGGTTCCTAAATATTTTGTATTACTTGCTTGTGTTTTAAATGAAATTTCTCTATTTTCTCCTGTTGGCTTTTGTTGGTAATATAGAAAAATGCCAGTGATTCATGTGAGTTTATTTTATATTCTGCAACTCTGCTAAATTTGTTAATTGTTTTAACTAATTTTTCAATTAATTTCTCTTGGCTTTTCTTATGTATACTATAATATATCTTGAAACAGTGATATTTACTTGCTGCCTATTCTTATTTCATCAATTTCTTTTTCTTGACTTTTTGTTATAGCTAGAATTTATGCTACTCTACTGAATAATACGTTTTATAATGGACATTGTTTCTTCACCCCTGATCTTATTTGGGCGTTCTTGGTATAAATCCCAACTCATAGTAGCGTATCTTTGTGATGTATTGCTTTGATCTCCTTGCTAGTGTTTTGTTTAAAATGTTTGTATTATATTCATTAGGGTGGACCTATATCATGTACAAAAATATTTATATAGTTCTTTCTGAGGTAACAACAAATTGGAAATTAAGGGAATGCCCATCAATTGGGGAATGACTGAACTAGGTATAATATATGGTTGTGATGGAATTTTGTGTTATAATAACTGATAAGCAGGATAGTCTCAGAAAAACCTAGAAAGACATAGAAATCTGGAAAAATGCAGAATGAAGTGAGCAGAACAAGAACATTTTACACAGTTATAGCAATATTCTTAAGAATACAAAGATTCAGAAGGACTATGATTAAAAATGCTATCTGTCTCCAGAGAATTGACTGATGGAGTCTGAATATAGATCAAAGCATTTTTTAGATTTATTTTTCTTGGGCTTTTTGGTCTATTTTCTCTCACAACATGACTCATATAGAAATACATTTTGCTAAACTGCACGTATATAACCTATATAAAATTACTTGCCATCTCCACAAAGGTGGGGGAGTAGATGGACAGTAAGAAAGAATTTAGCTAAATTTGTTAAATTTGTTAATTGTTTGGCAATTAACAAAATGTTTAAAAATTAATGTTAAAAATTTTTACATGTAATGGCAAAAATAAATTATTAGAAAGAAAATATATTTATTAGGGCAATGGGTCTATAATTTCTCTCTTTTTTTTCTCTCCCAAGCTTAGGTATCAAATCCATATTGACATCATAGAAGGAATTAGGGAGGACTCCTCAAATGTTAGAATTAATTGTTGTTTAAATGTTTGATTGCATTCAGTCATAAATCTATCTGGTCCTGAAGATTTGTTCTTAGGGATATTATTCACCACTTTTTAAATTTCTTTTTCAAAGGTATGGTTATTTAAGTATTCTATTTCCTCTGCTCCTAATCTAGGAAATTTCTATTTTTGTAAATATTCATCCATTTAACTTAGACTATCAGTTTAATTGGCATAGTACAGTCACTCTTTTTATATGTCACAGTAATAATTAGATTTTCTTTTTTAAAATCAAATTGACCAGTGTTTGATCTATTTTGTTGAATTTTTATAAAACTAGCTCCTAATTTTGTTTATGATTTCAATATTATTTTTACTTTTACATCTCATTTGATTTTCAGATATTTTATCTGGTATTTAATTGGAAACAAATTTTTTTCTAGGTTTTTTTTTTATTTGCTCACTGTTCATCTTTCTGTTCTTTCTCTCATTTTAAAGCTTATATAATCACTTAGTGAAATGAAATTTCCCCTGTGTATTGCTTTGTCAGCATCCCACAAACACTGTTATATTGGGCCATTTTTGTCATCATCTTTAAGGAAATTATTTAATGGGAGCAGCTAGGTGGCTCAATGGATTAAGAGCCAAGCTCAGAGATGGGAGGTCCTGGGTTCAAATCTGGTCTCAGATACTTCTTAGCTGTGTGAGCCTGGGCAAGTCACTTAACCCCCATTGCCTAGCTCTTACTACTTTTCTACCTTGGAACTAATACACAGTATTGATTCTAAGACAGAAGGTAAGAATTGTTTATTGTACATATTCTTTAGGATTCAGATATTTAATTTCTTATTATTTTTTATTCTCTGTTCTCAAGCCTCTTTATTGAATGTAATTTTTATTGTATTGTGGTCCAAGTGGAGTACATTTAATACCTCTACCTTTGTTTGTTAGGTTTTTATGCTTATTCCATAATATTTGTATAAGTGTGTTATATAGGTGAGAGAAATTTTATATTTCTTTCTATTTCCTTTCAGCTATCTCCAGAGGTCTATCATATCTATCTTTTTAAAAATTCTATTCATTTTCTTAACTTCTTTCTCATTTTGTAGTAATATTTGTCCAGTTGCTTGAGGCTTTCCCAGTTACTATAGTTTTACTATTTCCTCCTTTAATTCATTTAACTTTCCTTTAAGCTATTTTTTGGTATGCATATATGTTTAGCATTGATATTACTTCATTGTCTATGATATCTTTTTAGCAAAATATAGTTTCCATGATTATGTCTTTTACTTAGGCCTATTTTTTCTTTTGCTTTGTGTGTGATCATGATTGCTACCCCTGCCTTTTTTTACTTGAGGAGAAATAATAGATTGCGCTTGAGTCACTTATTTCATTCTCTGCATGTTTTTCTGTTTAAATCTCTTTCTTATAAACAGTATATTGTTTGGATTCTGGTTTCTCATCCATTCTTCTTACATTTTATAGATGAGTTTATCCTATTCATGTTGACAGTTATGATTACTATGTATTTCCCTCTCTCCCATTTTCTTCTGTTCATCCTTCTCTCTTTTTATGCTGTCCCTCTTCAAAACTGTTCTGCTTCTGATCACTGCCCCCTGAAATCTTCTATTTCCACTCCCCCTTTCTATTTTCCTTTCCTCTCCTATTTCCCTATTCATAAAATAGATATATATTTTTGCCAAAATTATTCTGTCTTTCTATATAGAAATATATCTATGTAAATCTATTAATGTAGAGATAAATCGATCAATATAGATAGATCAATCTACATCTATCTGTATGTCTGTATATATGTGTTTTTCCTTTTTTTGGACCAGTTCAAATGAATATGAGGTTAAAGTGTTTTCTGGTCCTCTGTATTTGCCCATTTATTGAAAAAATACTTCCTTCTTCAACTCTTTTATGTGAGATCCTATTTACAGTCTTCCTCACCGCTTTCCATTTCATCTCTTTTTCTAGCCCCTTCTTTTTTTCAGATCATTCTAAAATACCATACCCACATTAATCCCCACATACCATACCCACTGTCTTTGTTGATTTCTAACTACCACCATAGTGATAAATTCTTAAGAATTACAGATATTATTTTCCTCTTTAGGCATATAAACCCTTTTAACTTATTGATTACCTTGAGATTTCTCTTTTATATTTCTCTTTTTATGCTTCTCTTGAGTCATATTTGAATGACAGATTTTCTACTTAGCTCTGGTCTTTTCATGAAGAATGCTTGGAAATCCTTTATTTCATCAGAGTTCATTTTTTTTCCTTCTTAAGCATTATACTACATTTTGTGTGACAGGAAATCTAGATCCTTGAGAATATTGTATTCTAAGCCCTTTGTTCCTGTATCATAAGAGCTGCTAAATCTTGTATAATCCTCACTGTGGCCCAGTGATCAGTATCAGTTTAGTTTCTTTTATTTTTTCTTTCTAGAGGCTTGTACAGGTATATGTTTGTCCTGGAGGCTCTGAAATTTAGCTATAATATTCCTAGAAGTTCAGGAGGCAATTAGTGAATTCTTTCCATTTCTGTTTTAACTTATGTTTCTAAGATGTTGTTTCCTTGATAATTTCCTGAAATGTAATGTCTAGGCTGTTTTTTATCATGGTTTTTAGGAGGTCCAATAATTCTTAAAGTATCTCTTTTCCATCTATTATCCATATCTGGGTTTGTTTGTTCTATTATTTAATTATTTAACATGGAATTATATTTTTATCATATATATGTAATTTTTCTTTATTTTATCCCTCATTTCAATTCTTATAGGTAGTCATGTGACTTTGTGGGTAATCCATTTTTTTTGCCTTTAAGTCTCAGTTTGCAGGTATTATAGGCATTCTTTCCTCCTTCTGTGGAAATCTTTAGATTTACAATAATTTTGTATACTGGTGTTGTCATTTTAGTTATTTATCTCTCTAGCTTTAATTCAGAGAAAGGCTAAAGATCCATATATAAACCTTTTAGTTATTTATCTCTCTAACTTTAATTCAGAGAAAGGCTAGCAATTCATATAGATCCATATATAATCCTTTAGATTATAGGGTTCTCCGTGTGTAGGGAGAACTGAGACATCACAAAAAAGGGGTCAAGTGGTTTTAATCTTTGCAAGCCCTTGTGAATAACAGCAAATAGTGAGCCCATGGAAGAAGTAGTGCTCTTATCCTGATCAGGGAGGGTATTTTAATCTCAAGGTGGATAGGTAAGTGCAGAAATTTAGGTGAGTCAGGGTCAGACCAAGAAAGGCAAACTATATCTTCCAAAATTGAAATCTGAGGTATAACCTGGCCTGCTACCAGACTCAGTTTTTATCAGCTGGAGAACAATTTGAAACTATGTCCCACAGATTATCAAACTTTGCATACCCTTTGACTCAGCAATTCTACTAGTAGGTCTATAACATTAAAAGATTTTTTTTTAAAGGCAAGTACCTATATGTACCAAAATATTTATAGCCACTTTTTTTTTGGCGGAACTGGTTAGGAAATTCAAGGGTTCCCATCAGTTGGGGAATGGCTAAACAAATTGTACAGTATACTTGTGTTTGTTTGGTTTTTTTTTTTTTTTAATTTTTAGGACATCTACATTGTCTTAAGAAAATTAATTGAGTGATATGAAATTACCACAGAAATATATGATACCAATAGACCCTGATAAAAAATGTTTAGAATTATGGCCAAAATATCTATCTGAAAAGAGGTAGACTGCTTATATCCCTTATATCCCTCATGCTGTTACATCAAAAAGCTGAAACTCACATAGTATTGAATGATGATAAAAAAAATCCAATGAAATAAACCTTCATTTCAGCTCCTACACAAAATCTGACCATATACTAGGGCATACAATTTTCACAACCAAATGCAGAAAAGCAGAAATAATAAATGCATCATTTTCAGATCATAACAAAATCAAATTATAATCATTAAAGCTCCATGGAAAGGTAAAACAAAAATTAATTGGAGGCTGAATAAAAGGGCAGGTCAAAGAACAAATTATAGAAACAATGAATAATTTTATTAATGAGAATGACATTGAGTAAATAACATATCAAAATTTATATGATATAGCCAAAGTGGTGTTTAGGGGAAAATTTATATCCCTAAAAGTTTACATCAGTAAAATGGAGAAATGCAGATCAAGGAATTGGGCATGCAACTAAAAAAACTAGAAAAAGAACAAATTAAAAATCCTCATTTAAAGACTACATTGGAAATCCTAAAAATTAAAGGAGAAATTAATAAGAAATCCAATGAGAAACTACAATGATTTCTCTAATTCCAAAACTATGTAAAAAATTTAGCCCAGCAATCAATGGCTAATAGGGAAATGATTGTCAGTAAAGAAAGTGCCAGCTTTAGGCAAAGAAACATGTATCTTCCTAGTGTAACCAGAGAAGACACAAGACAATTTCAAAGAATTTAATGATGAAAAATGGTATCCACCTCTAGAGAAAAAATTGATGGAGTCCAAATGCAGATAAAAATATATTATTCTTTACTTTCTTGATTTTTTGTGTAATTGGAGGATCTGTTTTCTTTTCCAACTTGACTAGTAGGAAATATATTTTGCATGACTGTATATATATATATATAACCTATATCTATATATATTGTTGCATGAGAAAGGAGAAAAGGGAGGAGGGAGTTAATTTGGAACTCAAAACTTTTATACGTGAATGGTAAAATTAATTTTTACATGCAATTAAAAAAATAAAAAAAAATTTTTTACAATGTTTTCAGCACAAACCAAACTGTCTTCTTTTTCTTTAAATCTTTATATATGCACTTTTAGGTGAAGAGAATTTTAACCACATCTCAGTAAATTTATATGCTAATATTTCTCAATGAACCAATTGTACATGAATAACCGAGGGTATTATCTGAAATCATCAATGCTTTATACACAATATTGTTGTCCATGAAATATTTTTCAACATCTGGGCTAAGATAACTTGAAAACAAGTCTTCATAAACAACTTAAGCCTTCCTTACTTTCTTATTCAAATGCCATATGGAAGCAGTCATTGTAGTCTTTCTGAGAATAGGTATTTCAAGACTGATAAATGTACAGTGCTTTTAATTTTAAATCCCTTCTTACATTACCTGACAGTAAAAAATATTAAGCAATCCTTAGACACTTTAAATCCAAATGATTTTTTTTACTATCTTAGAAATATAAATTCTGGTGGCCATCCTTTTCTGTAATAAGTCTATTTTATTTACATATGTTGATTGTGTATCTACTTTCAAGTTTTTTCTTTAGAATATTGGGATATTTAATTGCCATATCCTCATCTAAACTAACCACATATCTGATGATTTTAACATTATTTAAGCGAACTCAATTTCTAAAGCAATCAAACCAGGCAGTGTTTTCAGTAAAAGTTCTTTAATCCTCCACCTCATTTCCATTTTCTTTCGCTGCCTAAAATATGTAGCTTTTGTCAGAATGATTGCTCTAATAAGAGAAAAACTTTCTGATTGCATCAGTCAATCCATATAGATAAAAGGACTGCATGTCTATTGCTGTAACACTTCTAGCATTGTAACACCAGAAAAAGCTGAAACTTTGACCTTTTTCTTTTATTTCACCGGCTTCTTTTCTAATATTCTGAACCACAGAATCTGGTGTTTGGCTATTTTGTCCTAAATTGTAGTTGTTGTAACTACTTCACGCTTTTTGTTTATATGAAGTTTTTGTTCCAGTGTGATAACTAGCTTCTTTTGTGAGTGTGCTGGCAATGTTACTTTCTTAAAATATATATTTTTTAATTAATACAACTAGAAATGCTAGCAGTAGCAATTAGAGAAGAAAAAAGAAATTGAAAGGATCAAAGTAGGCAATGAGGAAACTAAACTATCACTCTTTGCAGATGGCATGGCAGTATACCTAAAGAATCTGAGAAAATCAGCTAAAAAGCTAGTGGAAATAATCAACAACTTTAGCAAAGTTGCAGGGTACAAAATAAACCCACATAAATCATCAGCATTCCTATATATTTCCAACAAAACCCAGCAGCAAGAGTTAGAGAAATTCCATTTAAAATCACTCTAGGCAATGTAAAATACTTGGGAATCTACTTGCCAAGACAAATTCAGGAATTATATGAACAAAACTACAAAGCACTCTTCACACAAATAAAACTAGATCTAAAAAATTGGAAAAACTTCAATTGCTCATGGGTAGGACGAGCGAACAATAAAAATGTCAATCCTACCCAAATTAATTGACTTATTTAGTGCAATACCTATCAAACTACCAAAATTTTTTTTTTTACGGAATTAGAAAAAGCTATAATAAAGTTCATTTGGAAGAACAAAAGATCAAGAATATCAAGGGAAATAATTAAAAAAAAACGTGAAGGAAGGTAGCCTAGCAGTACTAGATACTAAACTATACTATAAAGCAGTGGTCATCAAAATGATATGGTACTGGCTAAGAGAGAGAAGGGAGGATCAGTGGAATAGACTTGGGGTAAGTGACGTCCACAGGACAGTCTATGATAAACCCAAAGAGCCCAACTTTTGGGACAAAAATCCACTATTTAACAAAAACTACTGGGGAAATTGGAAAACAATATGGAAGAGATTAGGTTTAGATCAACATCTCACATTCTACACCAAGATAAATTCAGAATGGGTGAATGACTTGAATATAAAGAAGGAAACTATAAACAAATTAGGTGAACATAGAATAATATACCTATCAGATCTATGGGAAGGGAATGATTTTGAGATCAAGTAAGAATTAGAAAATATTACAAAATGTAAAACAAATAATTTTGATTGCATTAAACTAATATAATCAAAATTGGAAGGGAAGCAACAAATTGGGAAAAAATCTTTATAACAAAAACCTCCAACAAAGGTCTAATTGCTCAAATTTATAAGGAGCTAAATCAATTGTACACAAAAGCAAGCCATTCCCCAATAGATGGATGGGCAAGGGACATGAATCGGCAATTTTCAGATAAAGAAATCACAACTAAGTGTTCTAAGTCTCTTATAATTAGAGAAATGGAAATCAAAACAACTCTGAGGTACCACCTCACACCTAGCTGTTTGACTAACATGACAGCAAAAGAAAGTAATAAATGTTGGAGGGGATGTGGCAAAATTGGGACATTAATGCATTGCGTTGGAGTTGTGAATTGATCCAACCATTTTAGAAGGCAATTTGAAACTGTGCCCAAAGGACTTTAAAAGACTGTCTGCCTTTTGATACAACCATACCACTGATGGGTTTATACCCCAAAGAGTTAATAAGGGAAAAGACTTGTATAAAAATATTTATAGCCATGCTCTTTGGGGTGACAAAAAATCAGAAAATGCAGGGATGCCCTTCGATTGGGGAATGACCAAAAAAAGTTGTGTTGTCTATTGTGCTAAAAGAAATAATGAACTGGAGGAATTCCATGTGAACTAGAACGACATCCAGGAATTGATGCAGAGTGAAAGGAGCAGAATCAGGAGAACATTATACACAGCACAATTGAATGTAATGGACTTCTCTACTAGCAGCAATGCAATATTCTATGACAATTCTGAGGGACCTATGAGAAAGAATGCTATCCACATCCAGAGAAAGAACTATGGAAGTAGAAACACAGGGGGAAAAAAAAAAACAACTGCTGGATCACATGGGTCGATGGGGATATGATTGGGGACATAGACTCTAAAAAGTCATTCTAGTATAAATAAAAATATGGAAATAGGTCTTGATCAGTGACACATGTTAAATCCAGTAGAATTGCTTGTTGGCTATGGGAGGGGGTTGGGAAGAGGGGAGGGAAAGAATATGAATCATGTAATCATGGGAAAATATTCTAAATCAATGAATTAAATAAAATAAATAAATAAATAGCTAGGGGAAATAATAAATGAATGAATGAATTTGCAACCTGCTCATAAAAAAAGGGTGAGGTCACATATATTCCTTGTTGTCTTTCCTTACTAAGAACCACGACCCTCTTAAAATCTCTTGTATAAGCTCCTTTAGCATGTATAGTAAAAATTCAGATACTACTATATATTAATTTGTATTATTTCCCCATTAGTTATAATTAAAGTTATTTTATCTAAATAATAAAAAACTTAACACAACTAGAAATGCTAGCAGTAGCAATTAGAGAAGAAAAAGAAATTGAAGGGATCAAAGTAGGCAATGAGGAAACTAAACTATCACTCTTTGCAGATGACATGACAGTATACCTAAAGAATCCGAGAAAATCAACTAAAAAGCTAGTGGAAATAATCAACTTTAGCAAAGTTGCAGGGTACAAAATAAACCCACATAAATCATTAGCATTCCTATATATTTCCAACAAAACCCAGCAGCAAGAGTTAGAAAGAGAAATTCCATTTAAAATCACCCTAGGCAATGTAAAATACCTGGGAATCTACTTGCCAAGACAAATTCAGGAATTATATGAACAAAACTATAAAACACTCTTCACACAAATAAAACTAGATCTAAACAATTGGAAAAACTTCAATTGCTCATGGGTAGGATGAGCTAATATTAAGAAAATGACAATCCTACCTAATTTAATTTACTTATTTAGTGCTATACCTCCTATCAAACTCCAAAAAAAAAAACCCACAACTTTTTTATAGAATTAGAAAAAATTATAACAAAATTCATTGGGAAGAACCAAAGGTCAAGAATATCAAGGGAACTAATGAAAAAAAATGTGAAGGATGGAGGCCTAGCCTTACCAAATCTCAAACTATACTATACAAACAGAGATCATCAAAACAATATGGTACTGGCTTAGAGATAGAAGGGTGGATCAATAGAATAGACTTGGAGTAAATGAAAGTAGCTGTTCAATAAACCCAAAGATCCCAGCTTTTGGGATAAGAACCCACTATTTGCCAAAAATTGCTAGGAGGACTGGAAAACAGTATAGGAGAAATTAGGTTTAAATCAACATCTTACACTCTATACCAGTGATTCCCAAAGTGGGCACCACCACCTCCTGGTGGGTGCTGCAGCTATCCAGGGGAGCGGTGATGGCCACAGGTGCATTTATCTTTCCTATTAATTACTATTAAAATTTTTAAAAATTAATTTCCAGGGGGCTAAGTAATATTTTTTCTAGAAAGGGGGTGGTAGGCCAAAAAAGTTTGGGAACCACTGCTCTATACCAAGACTAATTCAGAATGGATAAGTGGCCTAAATATAAAGAGGGAAATCATAAACAAATTAGGTGAACATAAAATAGTATACCTGTCAGATCTATGGGAAAGGAAGGAATTTAAGACCAAGCAGGGGATAGAGAATATTACAAAATATTAAATGAGTAATTCTGATTATATTAAATTAAAAAGTTTCTGTACAAACAAAGCAAAAATTAGAAGGGAAGCAAGAAACTGGGGAAAAATTTTTATGACAAAAACCTCTGACAGAGGTCTAATTTCTCAAATTTATAAGAATCTAAGTCAGTTATACAAAAAATCAAGCCATTCCCTATTTGACAAATGGTCAAGGGATATGAATAGGCAGTTTTCAGATAAAGAAATAAAAACTATCAATAAGCACATGAGAAAGTTTTAAATCTTTCATAATAAGAGAAATGCAAATCAAAACAACTCTGAGGTACCACCTCACACCTTGCAGATTGGCCAATATGACAGTAAAGGAAAATAATAAATGTTGGTGGGAATGTAGCAAAATTGGGACACCAATGCATTGCTGGTGGAATTGTGAATTAATACAGCCCTTCTGGAAAGCAATATGGAATTATGCGCAAAGGGCTTTAAAAGAATGCATACCTTTGATCCAGCCATACCACTACTAGGTTTATACCCCAAAGAGATGATAAGGAAAAATACTTGTATAAAAATATTCATAACCATACTCTTCGTGGTAGCAAAAAATTGCAAAATGAGGAAATGTCCCTCAGTTGAGGAATGGCTGAACAAATTGTGATATATGATGGTGATGGAATACTGTTGTACTGTAAGGAGAGAACCTCAGGGAACTGATGCAGGGTGAAATGAGCAGAACCAGAAGAACATTGTGGAACAATCCAGTGTAATGGACTTTGCTACTAGTAGCAATGCAACAAGCCAGGACACCCCTGAAGGACTTATGGAAAGAATGCTATTCACATTGAGAGAAAGAACTTTGGGAGTAGAAATGCAAAAGAAAAACATATGGCATAATTTGTCACATGTATATATGGGTATGTGATTTGGGGTTTAGGCTTTAAAAGATCCCTTTATAGCAAAAATGAAAAATATGGAAATAAGTATCAAGTGATAACGTTTGTACAACCCAGTGGAATTGCTCCTTGGCTCTGGGAGGGGGAGGGGAAGAAAATGAATCAAGTAAACATGGAAAAATACTTAAAAATTAAAAAAAAATTTTAAATAAAAAAATAAAAATTAACACAACTGTTGGTAATAAGGTACATGGCAGCACATCATATACATGCATAAGGACAGGCAAGTGCAGACTGACAATGGAACATCATAGTAAACTCCTTTACGATCTCATCTGTCACATTATTTGAATTTTGCCTTACCATTTTATGATTTTTACTAATCAAATTTCACATTATTCAAACATTCATTGCCTTAATTGTCTGACAGTTGCATAATGTAGTACCAACTCAGGGAGGTCTTAAGGCTCAAAATTGGAACAACACAAGACACTCATAATTCATTTTAACAGTTTAAAAAACTATCATAAATATCCTATCTCTATTTTATAAAGAGGGCATTGGCATTTGAGAAGGTCACAAAGATGATAAATGCTAGATCCGTTTGTCCAACTCATATCTTTAGGTTTCCTGAAGAGAATCATATAAGAAAATGCAATATGATAATCTATCTCCATTTTTCTGAGTTAAACATTCCTACTGAGTAATAGCATCACTTTCTTCAATAACTGCATTTGTCAGGGAGGAAAGCTGTAGACTATGTGGGCAATAATTATTTGGAAACTGGACATTCTAAGACTTATATAAATTGGTACCAAGTAAAGTGAGCAGAACTAGGAGAGCAATTTATACAATAACAGCAACATTATAATGATAAACAACTTTGAAAGCTTTGGGAACTCTGATCAATGTCACAGTCACAATTCCAAAGGATTCATGATGAGACATGTTGTCTGTCCCCTTTTAGATGAAAACTCATGGACTAAGAATGAGGATTAGAAAATATTTTCTTTCTTTCTTTCTTTCTCTCTCTCTCTCTCCTTCCCTCCCTCCCTTATCTTCTATCTTAGCAGGGAAAGGGAAGTAGGAGAAAAGAAAGAAGGGGGGAGGGAGGAAAAATAAAATTCAATTTCAAAAAAGAAACTGGTCTTTCTAATACTTTCTGGAATGTTGTTTTGCAGCTGCATTCACCATGATTGGCACTTCCACTCATTTATCTGATCAGTGTTCCCAGTTTGCCATTCCATCTTTCTGCCACTTTGTATTTCCACTGTGTGATGAGTGGTCCAGGACTCCCAAACGTAGGGAGCTGTGCCGAGATGAATGTGAAGTGTTGGAGAATGATCTGTGCCGGCAGGAATATAACATTGCCCGCTCGAATCCCCTCATCCTCATGCAGTTCCAGCTGCCCAAGTGTGAGGATTTACCATTACCTGAAAGCATAGAGGCTGCCAACTGCATGAGGATCGGCATCCCTGTGGAGCGGCTCAATCGATGTAAGCTTTGATTTTACTTTTGTCATTTTCCCTATCTAACATATCATCCTCTAACAATTATGAATGAAATCTCATTCTTTGTTAGACCTAATAACCACATTCATATTTACTACTGTTTGATTCAATTAGCTCTTTTCCATTTATTGTAACCTTTAGAGCTCCAAACTATATGGTAGAAAAAGAAAAATCTTAAATTATTCTAAAAATATTTGAAAAATGCTATCTTCCATTTTAAAAAAATAGCAAATTCTTGGGGACATATAGGTGGATTGCATACCTGATTTGGAATTAGCAAACTCATCTTCATGAGTTCAAATTCAGCCTCAGACATTTACTTGCTCTATGACCTTGGGCAAGTCACTTAACTCAGGTTGTCTCAGTTTCCTCATCTGCAAAATGAGCTAGAGAAGGAAATGGCAAACCACTCTACTATCTTTGCCTAGAAAACCATAAAATGGTTTACAAGGAGTCAAACATGACTGAAAAAACTCATTAACAAACAATATGTTGACTGCTTCTTCATCCAAAGTGGGGCAACTACATAGCACAGTTGACAGACTGGGAATCAGGAAAACCTGGATTCAAGTTTGACTTAAAATACTTCTTAGCTGTGTGCCTGGACAAGTCATTTATCTAATTGCTTAGCCCTTGACATTCTGCTACCATAAAATGATTGCTAAGAAGGCTTAAAAAATAAATTTAAAAATAATGGTGATTTTTTTAATACTGAATTTTACAAAGTTATTTTTCTCCTTCATAAGCCTGTGAGTTTGATAGTGCAGGTGAAAATTTTTTATTTGAAAGATAAGGAAACAGGTTCAAAAGAAATTAAGTGATTTATGCAAATCCCCATAGCTCATGAATATCA
Organism: Gracilinanus agilis; assembly: GCF_016433145.1. Classification (NCBI taxonomy): domain Eukaryota; kingdom Metazoa; phylum Chordata; class Mammalia; order Didelphimorphia; family Didelphidae; genus Gracilinanus; species Gracilinanus agilis. The sequence continues at coordinate 289,688,078 of NC_058130.1, read as the reverse complement.
GAATGATTTGACTTGAATTCAGATTGTCTTCGTCTGAATTCAATGTTTTTTCCACTATTTCTTTTAAAAAGGTAAAAGTCCTATTGAAACATGTTCTTTCCTAGTAGAGGATGGAAAAGAGTAAATTTACTACCCCTCACTCCCTTTTATGAAAAAGATTTATTCATATTTCCAAGCTCTACAATTTTCTTTATCTTTATATACACTTTACAGCTAAATGATTTTTTAAAACGTAAGGCCAAGAATAGTGTTTTCTCAATACTTCTAAGAAGCAAAACCACGTAAATTGTATGTTCTGAGATTGAACTTGGGAGTAGTCTATTCTGTGGTGTGCAGAGACAAAGATATTATTTCATCTTCATTGTTGTGTTTCCTTTGTTCTGTATGTCAGAAAATGTTTTTAATGTGAATGAAGTTTACTTAATTCTTATAATAATGGAATGCTAAAATATTGATCCTGATTGCAATTCAAGTCCTTTATTTAACTTTAAAAATGACTTGCTTATTTTATTATATAATAGCATTTCTACTTTAAAAGTGTGAATTTAAAATCTAATTAATTGAGTACATGTTTATTAACTGCTTTCTGTTATGCTATTCTGGATTTAAATTAAAAGTTCTCTTTGAAGTATCCTTGGAAAATTCAATTACTATGTCTCAGAAAATTTCCAAAAGTACTGTCCTTTTGAATTCTTTTTTATGTTTATGTTAATAGTAATTTAATTGGGCTAAATTGCAAGGGGTAAAGAGTTGAATTATAGAGGTAATGCTCACTTAATCTTTTAAATGCCTAAAGTCTGTCTTTTTCCTTAAGATCACCAATGCTACAATGGCTCTGGATCAGATTATAGAGGAACTATCAGCACCACTCAATCAGGTCATCAGTGCCAAGCCTGGAATGCTCAATATCCACATAGTCATCACCTATCAAACATGGATTTCCCAGAAATAGCAGGGGGGCATGCCTATTGCCGAAATCCTGGAGGACAAATGGAAGGTCCCTGGTGTTTTACACAGAATAAAAACGTACGCATGGAACTGTGTGACATACCTTCTTGTAGTATGTATTATTTTTTTTAAGTATTGTCCAGATATTTGATGTGTGTGAACCTACATTGATAACATTCCTTATTAATGATTGAATAGCCAGTCTGTTACTAAATAATTATTTGACTTTGGGCAAACCATGTAATCTTAGCTTCTTTATCTATGAAATAGAGATAATCATATCACCTCCTTAATTATAATTTAACAACAAATTATCCAATTCGGGAGCATTACACTCACTTATTTCTCTTTTGCTTTTGGTCATTTCACTGATTTTCAGCAGAGCCCAGGTGATATGATATGAAATTCAGTTCTGTTTCTAGTTTTTTTGCGAAATTTTTAGATTTTCATTGTTTTGCAGTGATTCATGCATTTTTCATTTCAGTTAGCATAGATAACTGAGAATTATTCTTTATAATAAGTATACTTCATAGTGAGGAAGAGTTTGGGCATGATGATTTCCCATTTATTTGAGAGTACCTTAATATCAGCAATACAAAGCCATTGCTAAAGTGGTAGGAGCTTCAGGACAAATCTCACTAAGAGGAGAAATATCACAGTGAGTCTTCCTTTACCCAACATTTTATATAAAGAAAAACTCATCAATATTAACCTGATGGGAAATCTTGATATAATATAGAATAATACATGAGGTCAGAAGACTTAAGTTAAAACTCCTGTTTTATCCCTTTTAAAGCTATATAACTTGGATTATATAATTTCATTCTTTAAGCCTCAGTTTCCATATCTCTAAAATGAAAGGGTTAGGCCCAATGATCTCCAAAGTTCTTTTTTGCCCTGATATTCCCTATGATCAATGAAATAAGAGAGTATAAACATTATGATACAATGTGCAGTACATAGACAAAAAAGGGGGACAGATTTTTCTGAAAACTTGTCATTAGAATGGGTGAATGGCCTATGACTCAACTTCAAGATTCTAAGCTTGAGGTGAGAGAAAATGCACATGAGGATCCTCTTTTGGTTTAAAATTCAGAAATATTGACTTGAACTCATAGGATTTTGATATTTTCAACCTTCACAGAATCTATTTCATTCCAGAATTGAATAGTAGATTTGAGGGTGAGAATAGGGAGTGGTAACATCTTTCCCATTCAGCTAGGAATTGACTTTCAAATGACTACATCTTCATTCAAAGAAAACAAACAAAAAAAGTCTCTATGTGCCTTTTGATAATTACTCATGATAGCTGTTTTAATGTTGTGATTTAAGGTTTGTAAAGTAGTTTACATATGATAAATTTAATCTCATTAAATTCCAATGAGGAAGGTATCCCAAGTTTTATGTCCTTTTTACAGATGCAAAAAAGGCAACTTAAAATGAATTTAGTGTCCCACCCATGTTTTTATAATTCACATGTGTTAAAGTCACACTTCCGGTGTTCTTTCTGCTATTCCTTATTACCTTACAAAGAACAATGTCACTAAACCTTAATACAGGAAGAACAGTATTTTCAATATTAAAGTTTTTATGATACGTTTTCATGTAAAAGTGGGCAAATCACTTCACATTTCTGGTCCTCAGTCTTTTAATTAGATTAGAATAGTTGACTCCTAAAATTTCATTTATTTCTGACATTCTTCAGTTTTATCAGTAAAACCAAATTACAGAGACACTTCTACACAAAAGTAGTTTTGTCAAACATGCATTTTAATCAAATATAGATTTTCTCACTATTCTTCATTTTACCTATCAAGTTTTTGTATTCTGGAAATTATCTATTATTTCATGTGATAGAGCTCAGAGAAACAGTTTCTTTTGAGTCTACATCTTCCTATTATTTCTCATACAGTGTTCTGCACATAGTAAGTAATTTTTTGTTTATGCTATTTACTGACTAAAATTTTGACAGTTTATGAAACTATGTCATTTATGTGGCAGTGGAAATCCTACAGAGGGAGATAATTCTTCTTTACTTTAAAAAAAACTAAGAAAAGTCAAATAATTTCAATAATATCATTGGAAATTTTAATTTAAAATTCAGCGGTTCTGTCTTCCTTTTAATGCCTTTATTGAAATTTAATTCACCAGTGAATTGTCTCAGATAATAAGGGCTATTGTGAAATGTGCATTAACAAATGTTTCTTAATTGGAACAGAATATACAATTGTTTCATTTTCATGTTTCACATATGATCTCCTTTCAGAAAGGAGTTTTGAGGACAAAATGTGATATGATCTCATTGTATTAGTAAAAATTTCAAAATAAGAATGCTGTACTAAGCAAAGAAAATACATTATTAACTTCCTTTAGTTAACTGTAGTATATAGCTATTATTAGTCATGATGAATTTTGTTTCGTTTCAGAGTATATAGGAAAATATGTTATTTGACATATATAAAAGCTTGGTCTGTACTTTCTTTACAAGTTTTGCACGTAACTGTGTTTTTTTTTAATGAAGTTTCAAAGGGCATATCTTGTACATTTAGATATTTTTATGAATGCTTCTTATTCAACAAGATCATCTGAAAAAGAATTTAATACTTATTCTTAACAGGTCCCCAGGACAGCAGCAAAATGGGAATCCTCTACATCTTGGTCCCTAGCATTGCAATACCGTTGGTCATTGCATGTCTTTTCTTCTTGGTCTGTATGTGTAGAAATAAACAAAAAGCATCTGGTGCCACACCACAGCGACGCCAGCTAATGGCATCCCCAAGCCAGGACATGGAAATGCCACTTATTAATCAGCACAAACAGGTATCTTTTTAGCTTTTAGTTGATTTAATAATTGGCTCCATGCATATTCCTGTGCCATAAAGTTACATATGTTACAATATGTCTAATGTTTAATTAATTTTTAACTAATTTAACTCAACTAATTTTTCATTTTCCTTCCTAATCTTTTTTTCTTCTGATCATAACATTTCAATGGTACTTGTTTTTCTCTGGAAGATGTAATGACAAATATATTACTTTTTAACTATGCCTGTCATAATTGAAAGAATTAATGTTTAACAATATTTATCTTTCTTGAATAATTAAACTTTCTTTTCCCAGAGGTTAGATTATTAGGAAATAAGTGCCTTAAGAGTGACTAAAGGTATATGGAAAGATTTTTCTTAGCTATTGGCTTATATATCTTTAGAATGTCATGGATTCATCCTCCATTTCTAGAAATCTTTTTTAAATGAAGGAATTATTTAGATAAATATATTAATGTGAAAAATATGATTTAGAGAAAAGTTTGTGATTGTTACTGCCTAGGAAAGAGTTGAAATTATTAATTAATCTGATGAGGTATTATCCTAAGGTGACATGGCTAGTTTATATGAAAAAATATTCATCAAAGCTTTATATAGTTTACTCTGGCACCTTCTGGTCTGTTGGCCAAATATTCAGAGATTCCAAAAAAAAAACCCTCTACATTATTTGCAATTACCATGACCTATAACCTTGTCAAATAGAAATGTCTGTCTTTATACGGAAATGAAATTTGCACTTAGGTAACCAACATCAATTGGCACTGAATGAAAAACAAAAATTAGCAACAAGATTGTGTTGCATATAACTCTTTCCTTTTTTATCTAAAGATGTGCTTGTTGCTACAACTGAAGGAAATACATCATCACAGTTATTTCTCTTTCAGGCCAAACTCAAGGAGATCAACCTCTCTTCTATAAGGTTCATGGAAGAGCTAGGAGAAGACAGATTTGGGAAAGTCTACAAGGGTCACCTCTTTGGTACAACACCAGGGGAGCAGACACAAATCATAGCTATTAAAACACTTAAAGACAAAGCAGAAGTACCTCTCCGAGAAGAATTTAAACATGAAGCCATGATGAGATCAAGGCTGCAACATCCAAATATCGTATGTTTGTTGGGAATCATGACCAAAGAACAACCTATCAGCATGATTTTTGGTTATTGTTCCCATAGTGACCTTCATGAATTCTTAGTCATGAGATCTCCCCATTCAGATGTGGGAAGCACTGATGATGAAAAGACAGTTAAATCGACGTTAGAACCAGCAGACTTTTTTCATATCGTAGTACAAGTAGCTGCAGGTATGGAGTACCTTTCTAGCCACCATGTTGTCCATAAAGACTTGGCAACCAGAAACATACTTGTATTTGATAAGCTCAGTGTAAAAATATCAGACTTGGGTCTTTTTAGGGAAGTTTATTCTGCTGATTACTACAAACTGATAGGAAATTCTCCCCTCCCTATCCGTTGGATGTCCCCTGAGGCAATTATGTATGGCAAATTTTCCATTGATTCTGATATATGGTCCTATGGAGTGGTGTTGTGGGAGATCTTCAGCTATGGCCTACAGCCATATTGTGGATATTCTAACCAGGATGTTATTGAGATGATAAGGAATCGGCAAATTTTGCCCTGTCCTGATGATTGTCCTGCTTGGGTGTATACCTTGATGATAGAATGTTGGAATGAATTTCCCAACAGAAGACCAAAATTTAAAGACATACATAATAGGCTGAGGACATGGGGGAATCTTTCTAATTACAATAGTTCAGCCCAAACATCTGGGGCAAGTAATACCACACAGACAAGTTCTCTTAGCACAAGCCCAGTGAGCAATGTCAGCAATGCTAGATACATTGGACCCAAGCAGAAAACTCAGTCTTTCCCTCAGCCCCAGTTCATTCCAGTGAAAGGGCAAATAAGACCTTTGGTCCCACCTCCTCAGCTCTATATACCTGTAAATGGTTATCAGCCAATGCCACCTTATGGTGCTTATTTGCCGAATTTTTACCCAGTCCAAATCCCAATGCAAATGGCCCCTCAACAGATGCCTTCCCAGATGATTCCCAAGCCAGGATCTCACCACAGTGGCAGTGGTTCTACAAGCACAGGCTATGTAACAACAGCCCCCTCTAACACATCTGTAGCTGACAGGGCAGCTCTTCTTTCAGAGGGAACTGATGATGCTCTCAATACAGTGGAAGATATAGCTCAGAATCCTGTCCAGGAAGAAGAAGAAGAAGAAGGCTCTGTTCCTGAAACAGAATTACTAGGTGACAATGACACGCATCTGCAGATGGATGAAGCAGAAATTCTCTCAGAAGCTTAGGTAAAGGAGGTGACCTCTTAATTTGGTTTCATCCTGTTTATGGGGCAATTTTTAAAACTGTGATCCTATAAGGGTTATATGATCAATTAATTGATCAGAAAATTTGGCCATCATTGACAAACAGAATGCAAATACTAGATGCAGCAGTAATGATATTCCAGAGATACTGATGAGTTTATTGCAGACTTGATAATATAGAACTGCTGTTTTACTTTTGTCAATAATCCTTGATAGAGGCTGCTCTGAGATAAGATACTGTTGCTGTGCAACATATTGTTGAATAGCCTTGCACATTATGTCTATCATGGTCTGTGATTGTATTTTTAATTCACAGTTCCTAACCTGGACAGGGAGAGAAGAGAATTGCTTTGAGAGTACTGAAGTGAGGTATAACCAGGATAAACAATTTAGTGTACTTTAAAAGCCATAGACATTTCTTTCTAATAAAAAAAAATCTTTAAAGATTATCTCTTTTGGATCAGAATGGCTCAAAACTCAGAGAAAACAATTAAAGAAGCAGAGAGAACTGTTCCCAGTGAGTAATGTGGTAGAAGTTTCCAAATAAGGTTGGGGTATGAAAGCTTTTTTCACCCATAGCTGCACTACTCTTTTCTCCCCCTAGTGACTAAAAAAATTATTACTTCACAAGTTAAAAAAAAAAAAAAAAAACGAGAATGGTATATTTACTGTGTGCTACAAACTCAACCTTCTTTGCAACTTTGTGTTCGTTGTCAAATATGAAAGAAGTTTATGAAAATAAGCCTTCTTAATGTATTTAAATTGGTGCCTTAAAACATGTATTTTAACAATCAAATAATTTTAATGATTCTGCATGTCTATCTTCCCACTTTTCTTACTTTCAGGGAAAGTGGCTCTTGATTTTGGAATGTCCAAAAAATATTATACAGAATGCAGTTTTACCTAAGATAAATCACGTACAGAACTTCAAGTGTAATTTATATTTTATTACATTTTATATACTGTTTCATTGAAGTATTTTCATCCTAAATAATGATTTTGTAATTTAACTTCTTTAATTGTCCATTTTAGGATGCAATTTTATTGTATTTTATGGTGTTCATTTTTATAAAATTTGGAAATAAGGTCCATTCATTTCATGAATAATTCTATTAAGACATATACACACTATATTGTGTCTAGTACACATAATAGTCATAACTTGTAAATCCACTATCTATTGGATACAATAAATTCATAGAGAAAGTGTGATTGATTAATTTATCTGTAGGACTCTTGTTTTTTATGGTGGCAATAAAATGTTGGAAATTATTGCTCTTCTCAAGACTGAAGCTCTCAAATTTAATAATAAATTAATAATATTTCCAAGTATTTAAATTATATAAAGGTATAAGCTACTTGAAAAACATTAACAAATGTTTTAGAACTAATCTTTTATATAACTCACATCTTAATTATATGGTTGATTTGTTAATTAAGAGTTCATTTGTTAAAATAAGCCCCTTCAAGGACCTTTTCAGACACTTTGTTTTACCATATGACTTCAAAGGTAATACATTTTATTTCTTTAATGTATTTCTTTAAAGCATTTTAGTTCTGATTCCGATTTTTATTAATTCATACCAGACTTCCTCATAATTGCTCTGAATTCTTGAGGTTTTATTCAAAGAAAAATTTTACATGCAGGCAGAAAATAATTTAAGCATGAATCACTAGGATGAAAGATAATAGGATACTTAAAATCATACTTGGACTAAAATACTAGCTTCTCAACATAGTTCTATGCCTAGAATTCTTTACTACTTTTTATTGGGAATTAAAACTCAGCTTTACTTCTGCACTAAATTTCTTAATACCGGTGGACCAAATTATAGAAATTTCATAAGCAAAATTGGGAATAGAGATGAAGGATGTAAAGAGTATTTACTAGTAAAATTCAAATAATTGCCAAGATGCAAAATTCTTTGCTATATTCAGCCCTCATTTCTTTTTCCTAATGGTGAGGAGAAAAAGATTACGCTATATTTCTGTTCCACTATCGTATTTGTAAGTTTTTAGGAAATTAATTGTAATATACTTTCATCTTCTTAACTTTGGGTGAGTGTTTCTATTCATGTAGGTAAGTTTTTTTCTTAAATTGTTAGAACTAGAAAATAATTTTAGAGTCAAATCATTTCATCTATAATTATAATTATTTTGCCTTATTTCAACCTCTCCTTATTTTGTTTTCACTTTTAAATTTTCTGTCCCTTGTTTTGATTTATTTCATTTAAAAAATGTTGCTTACTATTCTTCCTTTACCTTGTGTGTTTTTATACTACTCATTGAAACTAATTGTTGGAGACTAGTTATTTTTTAAATGTTAAAGTATTTTAAAGATAATTAATTTTATTACTTTATTCCAATTAAGTAAAACCTGGGCAACTGTTGACAAATAGAAGCCTTATGATACCTGACCTACATTTATAGCATTATTATTTGCATTAAAGTAGACAATCATTCTTTCTTTGGCTTATTCTCATTTGCTTAACAAAGCATTTCCCCCTCATAGATAGTTTAGTGAAAAAACTTTAGCCTAACCTTATCCAAATTCAAAATTAGTAAGCATTTACATGAAGTTAGATTAATGAGCTAAAGTTGTATTATGATTCATCTGTTTTCATATGTAATCTAATTCCTGGAATACTTATTAGTAGTTGCTTTAGTTCCAAATCCCAAGGAAGAAAGACAACAAGCATTCATTATGTGCCTGCCATGTCTCAGACAATGTGCAAATACTTGATGAATATTATCCTATTTGGTTCTCACAGAGGCTGTGACTTCCCCAGTGTCACACAGCAATTAAGTGTCTGAATTTGGAGTTAATCTTTCTAATTCTAGGCCCAGTACTCTATGCAAAATCTGAACCTACTAAAAATAATTTCCCCACATTTCCCAATCAAAGAACTGTGTAATTTTCTCATTCAAGGCAAAATGAAAGTCATTTCACAGTTTATTCCCCAATTTTACCCAGAAAACTATTATTGAAGTAGCCTTTGTGGAAGAGTAGAAGAGAAATTTTAGTGCCATTTATAATATCATTTAAAATATTACTGTGACATTTATTAACTTTGGAAAAGTTTGGTGTTACAAGTCAATTTCCATAGAGGTTTTAATGTTCCCCCACACGATGACACCTTGACTAGCTGTAGTGAGTACCTAAGTAGAGTATCATGTACCTAGTGTTTAGACTTATTTTAGACATGTTGGCATAAGTGTGCTTATTATGTGAGGAGAGAGAGAGAGAGAGAGAGAGAGAGAGAGAGAGAGAGAGAGAGAGAGAGAGAGAGAGAGAAAGAACATCATAAGATTATAAGCCTGTTGAGGATTTGAATGGCTAAGGATTACCAAAGCACTCATGTATCTTTCTACTATTTCAAAATAGTATTGCCACTGAAAGAATATGGGAGACTTCCAGATAATATGGCAATATAAAATATCATAGAGTATCCAAGCTTACATCAACATTCACCCACGAGAAAAAGGAACCACATGATGAAGAAAATTGAAGAAAAATAGAAGTCTTCCTCTCAGTACACATAGAGATTGGGAAGTCAATGAGAGTTCCAATAAATAGATCAGAAGCCTCTGTGCACTAAGATATTGGTGCCACAAGAGAGTGCAAACTCTGGAAAACAGACTTGAAATGGGTTAGTAGAAGGCTACAAAGAAAGGTTCTAAAGGAGGATACTGAAGGAGAGTAGCAAGCTGTGATAAGCTTTGATAATTGTGTCCTGAAACCAGATTCTGTCCAAGCCATTCAATAAGAAAAGAAACAGGAAAATAAATAGTCCTCTTAAAGTCAGAGAGACACCACACTCAGAACTCAGAAGCACCCACAGGGTGTGGGGGGCAGGGGGGAAGATGGGGAGGGTGGCTAGAATGACAATGATTTTCAATATCTGACATAAAATTTTCAGGGTCTAAACAGGAAACAGAACTAAATACTTATTGGGAGTTGTACAAAGAGAATGAAAAAAATGGTCAAAGCAAGCACTATCAGAAGAAGCCAGGATTTCAGAGAGAGAATGAGAATAAACATCCAGAATAGCAACAGCAGCAGCATCTATACTACAGAGGAAATAACAGCAAAAAAGGACTATTCAACTGATGTCGAATGCTGTAGGATATGGAATCTATCACTTAAACAAAGTACCAATAAAAAGCTAAGGCAGAAAAGATGAGCAAACAGAAGAAAACACAAAACAATGAAGAAAAATCTATCAATCAGACAAAACCCAAGAAGTAAATACAGAAGGTCAATTCCATAACAAGTGTAAGCAGAGCCTTAGAGGAAAAAAATACGTGGCCACAAGAACAAGAGTGGTTAGAAGAAATAATGCAAAAGATAAAAAAAATGAAATTATAATTGAAATATGAGTTCTGGAGGAAAAATTCTCTCAAAAAGAAAATAAACAGCATAGACTATCTCTCCTTCCCTGAAAAATAAAGTAGAGGATCTTGTGACTACATGAAACACATAAGTATAAGAAGAAAATGAAAAAACTTTAAAAGTTGGAAGAAAATAAAAAACAATTGATCTGGAAACAGGACAAAGAAAAATCATTTAAGAATCATTGGGCTTGTTTCATAGGGATATATTATGGTAAGATGGTAGCATGTTAGGACCTAGAGGAGACCAGGTTCTCCACAGTCATCTCAGCAAAACTCTTAAAAGGCACCCAAGTAAACAGTGATAAAAAAAAAACCACATAACTGGTTATAAACTCCATTTAGTTTCTGTACAAAAAGCATGTTATAGTGTTTCCTTGCAAGAATTCCTTCATGGCACTTTTCAGGAAATGTTTTTTTCTCAAAAGTAAAAAAAAATTGGGGGAAAGTATATAATGGTAATTACAGAGATTCATTAATTAGATAACAAATGAGAATATTTGTGAAAAGTATTTTAACACAGTAAAAGTGTTTACACATAGTACGTGACATATAAAGTGTTTATTCCTTTCTTCTTTCTCCTATAATTCTCCCATTAGAATTAATTATTAACAATTAATATAGAGGAATTGCCATTTTGAAAGAATCTACAGACAACGAGCCAAAAGTTAGAGCAGGAAATGTGGACGCAAAGAGTCAAAGGTTAAGATTGGCATTTTCTGGAATCAGAATAGAAGCATGTCGTAGAGAAGTAGTCATTGTTGAATTAATCATTCTTGGCATGTTTTGTGTGTGTTCATGATCTAGTTTACTGCTAATTGTGAGTCATTCCTGCATATTTAATACTGATAAGTATATGTGCATAATATTTATTATTGAAATCCTATGAATGATGTTCTAGGAAATAACAAATTATTGGAGTAAGATAATTCTTTACATTGGCACTTTCAACATGTGATTATCTGTAGTTTTAAGAGATGGGAATGTTATATTACTCAAATACTAACCAATAATGTTCTCTGATGTTTTCTAGTGTTTGAATGAGCTTAATATTTTTATTAAACAAATATTTAGATATCAATTATACTGAGTAAAAAGTATGAAAAATGTTGAAAGTATTTTAAGAAAGGTAAAAGTCAGCTCATTGTCTTATGTTTTAAAAATTATCATAATACATGGCTTCATGTATATTATTTTTTAGACAAAAGCTCTGAAACTTAATATAACCTTATTACAGAAACACACTTCTATTTATTATTATGCTTATTCATCTAGAAATGCAAAAATAAAATTTTATTAAAAATATGTAATAACATGATTTTGGAAATGCTTATGTATTCCAATTTCTCTGTCCTAAAATATTAAACATTAATAGGTAAGGAATTTGGAAACTCTAGATTGCCATAATTTTAAAGAAGTCCTAAATGGAAAAAAGTCAAGATAAATGGAAAGTACAATGTGAAGCTACTCAATCCCACACACAAAATAGCCCACAGCACAGGTAGGAGAAAGGCGCCAATAGCAGAGTGACCTGGATACTTGGCCTCAGTAGGAGAAAGACCCCAAGCAGCACAAAATAGCCCTGGCCAACCATAACACTTTGGAAGCCTCTGAGCTTCAGAGCAAAAAAAAATATCCTAGCACAAGGACTATATGAGTACCTAAAAAAGTGTACTAGCAAGGGAAAAAAATTGGTAAGGAGAATTACTACCTTGAAGAAGAGTGTGTGAAACTTTACTCAATACCTGAATGCCCTAAGATTCTGAATACCTCAGAATGAGCCAAAAGAAACCCCAATGAGACCATTATTAAAATGAAATATAAAAAAATCAAAAATAAAAGAAATACCATATCAAACACAACTAACTTAGAAACAGGTCAAGGAGAGATCATCTAAACATCATTGGATTACTAGAAAGTAACTACCAACCAAAAGCCTAGAGACTATATTACAAAAAAATCATGAATGAAAATTCTCAAGATCTCTTAGTACAAGAAAGCAAAATGAAAATGGAAAAATTCCTCTTTCACTTCCTAAAAGAAGTGTGTAAGTGAAAACTTCCAGAAATTTCATAGTCAAAATTCAGTTTCCATTTCAAAGAAAGAAAAATACTACCCTCATCATCTCAAAAGAAAATGTTCAAGTAGCAAAAGCCAAGTCAGAATAACTTGATAGCAGGTGCCACTTTAGTGGAGAAGAAAACTTAGAATAAAATAAGCAAAAGAGAAAAGGCTTACAACTAAGAAAAATGCATTTAATAACAAAATAGTGTTATATTTGTTGAAACAGTGTTTTTGTGGAAATCTGAAGATATGCCAGAGATCTATAAAAGCTGGACTCACTCCTCCCCCACTGACAGGCTTGAGTGAAAAGGGAGGGGCACAAACTGGCCCAGTGCTCCTTTCTCCCTCCTCCCAACAAGCAGTTAGAAATCAGTTACAGATGGTGGTTGCTCTATTGCCTTCAGATCTCAATCAGGAAATAGGTAAGGCTGGTTTCAAAGAGATATTAACCCTATCTAAACTATTTCCCCAACAGGTTTGGGTAAGGAGAAAATAGTAAAGCTTGATGACTTGAGGCTTTCAGGGACAGAAGGAGGATCTGACTTGTATGGGCCACACAGCTGAAAGAACTAAGCTTGAAGGAGGTTGTGAGTATTCCCAAAATAATAGTCAGGCACGGCTCCCAAAAGATGAAGGTTTACTGATAAATGAGGAAGAGAAGGGAGGGAGGTTTTGTCAAAGGTAAAATCAGGTCTGGGAAGCCCTAAACTGTTAGGTTGAACAGCCCCTCCCCCCAGGAGGGAGAGGTAGCCTTTATATCTAGCTTGCCCTCAGAACCTATAACTAATCTCTTCTAATATTTAAATAACTAAATAGTAACAGTTGTGCTGTTGCTGGAATGGTCTAGTTCAGCTAATCAAGAAGGGAAACTTTAATGGCTATGGATAGACCTCAAGCCTAAAGTTTCCAAAAGCAATCAAGAACTGGAGTCAGCAAACAGAGTGATCTGCTCACCTCCAACTCCAAGAACCAACTGCTCTTAACTGCCCTAAACTACCCCCTCACCTAGAGTTGAGGGGGGAGGGGCCTGGAATTCTGGGTTGAAGCTTGATCCTGTATCTTGTAGGAATTCCACCCTGCCATCTCCATGTTACATAGTATATAAAATCCTATGGAAATGGGGGAGGAGGAATAGACCTTTTACAAAATTAAGGATTTTCAGTCATTCCTGATGAAAAGACAATGGTCTTGACACTATGAAGACACTTGAAAAACTAAAATTAATTAAGGGTAATTTTACATATATAAATAATTCTATCAGCAAAAGAGAAAGAATAAACCACTGATTGGTGGGCAATGTTAAAATACATAGAAAAACACATATGAAAAATCCCACTAAATGCCCATGGAAATTCTAAAAATCAAAAAAATTAACATTCAAAAGGAATTGAATTACTACAAAAATGAGTGGTTTTTTAAAATGTATGTAATTAACAAATAGATTTTTTAATAGTTGAAAGTAAAACCAAATTGTTGATGTTAAAATGAAAAATTCACAATAATCTAAGAGGAAATAAAGTATAGTATTAGGAACTATTTTTATTTTCTAACATAACTGATAGCTCAGATGAAATGGAGAAATACAAAAATATGAAATATTCAGAATAGTAGAAATATGTTCTATAAGTAACCTAATATTAAAATAAATTACTTTCCATAAATGAACTCCCAAGGAGAAAAAAAACTACCAGATCAATTACCAATGAATTATATAAATATTCAAAAGTAATTAATTCCCCTATTGAATAAATTCTTTACAAAACTTGGAAGTGAAAGAACCCTTTAACACTTAAACAAAAATATTATTTTAACACTTATTATTGTTACATTGTTATATATAATATTACATTAAGAAGACATGAAGTAGAGAAAGAAAGCCATAGGCCACCAGTACTTCTAATGAACATTGCTATAAAACTTTTAAATGTGATATTAGCAAATAGGCTAGAAATACTTATGAAAAAGATTACATACTATGAACAGATTGGATGTAAGGAATGCAGAGCTGGTCCAATATTCAATATTTTTAAACATAATTGACCAATAAAGACAACAGAAATAATTTTATCAATAGATTAAAGAAAAAGCATTTGACAAAATACATTATTTTTAAAAATTATAGGAATTTGGGAAGAAGATAATGAACCAGAGTGGAGACACAGAAGTTTGATGGAATGGAGGAAACCAGGGAGTACAGGCTAAAATCTCGGAATCCTGGGTTAGAATCCTGGAGTAGGTAACTGTCATGAGGGAGAGGGTTTGAACTCTGGAGCAGTAAACAGCTCCTAAACTAAGCTCTCTCCTACTATTGATCTTCATCCTGATCCTGTAAGAAACCTACCAGTTCCAGATATACATCTTTGATCCTAGACTCTGAAATACCATCTATTGATATCTCAAGAGGAACCCATTAATGACAGTGACCTGAACTGCTCAGTTATCTTGGTGGGCTTTGCCAACAACACCTGGGTGACTAGGTCATGCCTGGCACCAGTTTCTGACTCAACAGCAATTTGCGGCTTTCACTAAAGACTATAATCTATGTGGGCTTAGCTTAGGATAGTCAGATAGGACTGGTAATTGAGACAGAGAGGAGTGAGAATAACCTCAACTCTGTTGAGGATCTAAGAGACCCTTTGCAGAGTCAGTGGTTGGGAAAAGGTAGTAATTATTAGTAATAGGGAATCCCTAGCCCACATACCTCACCTTATCCAAATCAGTACTTTATAATGAACCTGTTAATGTTTAAACTAGAGTCAGAGTGCATGTCTACTGGCCTTGGATAGACAGCAGCCATCTTGCTCTCTGGGCCTGGGAAGATTCATTACCACCCTAGACTGGGTTCAGTCAAACCCCAGTCACCAGTCTAATTACCATCATACAGTTGGCAAGCAAGGCTAGGATTTGAATCTGGTCATCTTGAACAGATTTGAACACAAGAAAAATGATTTCTTTATCATGGGGAGAGTTGGGCCAGGTTAAGCCTGTTTAACAGTAGAGTGGCCATATTGAAAATTCTGAGTTTTAGTTGCTGAATTCTACCTAGCAACTATTTGTAGTGATTCCTGATTTTATTTATTTTGTTATGAATCTTTTTTTGGGATGGTGAAATGACTGAAGATCCAAACAGACAAAATGCTATTATATATCCCTGTGATATTGGTGTTACTATATACAGTAAAGAAGATCTATTGCACTGGGGAAAAGGTTATGGACAAATTATTTGGGAAAAAAGTTACAGACAAGGATGAGACTGAATTGAAGTTAATGATTTTAGCTCTAAAGGAAGGAATAGCAAAGATGGAAATCAAATTAGATATAGTGACTGGGGAGTTGGAGGAAATGAAAAACAACAAAGTAAAACAATAAGAGACCCAAGTAAAGGAAAATGATACTAAGGATGTTCAGGAACAAAGCAATGGTGGGGTATCATTGCTTCCACTATGTGATATGACATGTCTTCAGCCAGAAACAGGGGTTGTGCATATTAAAACACACAAGCCATTTACTAGTGCAGATTTGGAACACCCACATAAAAGAATGCCTAAATATTTTGAGGAACCAATGAAGTGTGTTAAGGAATTTAAAAGAGCATTTAGATTATTTGATCCTACATTTGAGGACATGGAGCTTTTGTTATCCAAACTATTCACCAAAAGAGAGAAAGAGCAATTTATTAGAGAAACAAGGAAAAATCCAAATTTAATTTCATGGCCTACAGATGGAAAGAATTTAGAATTATTCAATGTACAGAACTTATATTTCCTATATCAAACTAGGCAAGCTTTGTTGGAAGCAATGAGAAATTTTGCAAAAAAGACCTAATACCTGGGAAAAATTTGAGAAATTAAAACAGGAATCAGGAGAACATCCTTCTTCATTTTTGGATAGGG
The DNA here is from genome assembly GCF_016433145.1 of Gracilinanus agilis. Lineage (NCBI taxonomy): Eukaryota > Metazoa > Chordata > Mammalia > Didelphimorphia > Didelphidae > Gracilinanus > Gracilinanus agilis. The sequence continues at coordinate 289,671,608 of NC_058130.1, read as the reverse complement.
TTGTTGACATGGGAGAAAATTTATTGGGGTTTGTAGATCTCTCTGAGGACAATATGCAGCATATAAGACAACAGTTTGTGAAAGGGAATTGTCTACCAGTGAAAAATTATTTTAGACTTCAGTGCCCAGGGTGGAAATCTCTTTGCATAGAAGAATTAAGAAAAGTTGCTGTATATGTTTTTTTGTTTTTTGTTTTTTTCTGGAGAGAAAGAATATAAGACTGAAGAAAGAGATGAACTTGTGCAGGAATTGAGATCACAATTGAAAGAAGCTAACAAAAAGCTAAGAGAAAGAGATGTAGAGGAGGTTAAAACCATGGCCATGTTACAATATAAACCGAGGAAAGACTATGTTCCAAGTCAGCAAAGAACTGGTTGATCAAAGTGTTTCCTCTGTGGGAAGCAAGGGCATTTTGTTAGGTAATGTTGGTTAAAAGCCCAAATAGACAACAGGGAATATACTTATGGTAATAATAGAAGAGGAGGTTGGAGAGACAATAGAAATTATAATAGCAACAGACAAGAACATGGCAGTTTTGTTCCCCTGTGTGTAGTAATAACTCTGGAATACAAGCTGCAAATCTGAGTACTATGTAGCAATTTATTAAAGAAGACACAAGACCTAAATACTCAACATTAGCAGCTAGAGGGATAAAACAAGGAGGTCAATTATGGAGCCATATTGTGGGGGATGCAGGAATAAAAAGCTTTGCCAAGAAGGATGGAGGAAATGGAAATAATGACAGAGATAGTGACACTATAACATTGAAAAGAGATATAGGAAATGAAAATAATGGAAATAAGGAGAAATAGTTAATAATGCAAGAAAGTATTAGTGCAAAAACCTATGAGCTGAAGGGAACTGTGATAGCTGCTAATGATAAGGGGAACACTGTTAGTAGAAGGAAACTGCATGAAGATAATATTACAGTAGAAAGCAAGAAATGAGTTTAATAGTTATGTGGGTAATTTGAGGAAAGGTGTTTGGGATAAGGGAATTGAAAGGAGGAAGTTGGAGACTTGCTAAGTGGGTAATCTCGGTTACAGGCAGGCTGGGCTTGAAGGAGATTCAAGGTATAATTAGGACTGAAGTCAGGAGTATAACTCAGAAGGGAAACAGAATTTTAGGGAGAGAGAAATTAAACTAAACAGACAAGCACAGCAGGCTTACAGACTGGGACTTAGACTCAAACACAAGCTGAGGGAAATAGACTAGACTGAAATTAACAAACAGACTTTAGTTAATTTCACAGGAAGGGACTTATTTTGAAGTAACACCTTCCTTCAATATGGATGCCCCAGCTTCCTCTAACCCAGAGTATGTTGTCTCTTTCCCTCTTCTTCCCCCTTGATAAATAACAGACAAATTATACTAATTAGGGATGTTGAAATACAAAAGGGGTTTATTTTGTTTGAAGGATGGTTTGTTAGGAAGGTGGATCAAAGGAAAGCCCTATCAGTTGTCTCAGGAACCTCAGGTGGGGGAAGGGAAGTAAAGATGGAGTCTGAGTAAGGACCTGCCTTAAACTCAGTTTTTACTAGGTGCTATCTAAAGGGAATAAATGATGACTGACCAACTATAACTAATGCTGTCAATTAGGTAACCCTTCACAGATTTAACTCCTCTCTAATTACTCTCCTTATTAACTTCACAACATATAGGTAAGGGAGGGAAAAGGCAGGGATGGTAATGGGAAAGGAAGATATAAAGGATTTATCTAAATATTAATTTCTTAAGTAAATATATCAAAGCTAGGCTAAATTTCAATATTAAAGCTCGATAATCAAAGCAGCTTGCTCATTGACCACCTCCCTCTACGGAAGATCCTGTCAACTGCCCCTTCTCCTCAAGATTCCAAAACCCCTAACAGCTTTTGGAACTCAGCCAAAGCTAGAAAAAACTATATGACCCCAATTCTGTATACTACATAGTGGCCAGTATTATAGCAGAAAAAAGAATGTAAAGATACAGAAACAAAAAACAGTGAGCTTAAAGAGAATTTATCTGTGAGCAAGTATAGAGACACAGCTAAAGAAGAATGTGGGCTGGATACTGAATCTCTAAGGGAAAGAGTGGTATAAAGATGAAAATTAATATTCAAAAACTAAATATTATATTTTAATAAAGTATTAATAATAAACTAAGATAAAAACTGGAGTGAAAAGGTGCTAAAATAACTTCAGCCATGCTCATGAAGAGAAGAGAAAGAGGGAGGAGCTACAGAATTTATAAAACTGGAGGTGTAGGAGAGATTAAAGGGAATTTTGGGAAATACTAAGGGACTTATAGGGGATGAAATCCAAGGTTCAGGATCTCCATTTATACAGTGGAGTAGCTAATGTTAATGCAAATACAGCAGATGAATGGGATTTAAGCAAGATTGAGTTAGAAGCACCATTGGTTGAAGTGTGTACACCTCCAAATATAAGTGAACCTCATGTAATGATTAAAGTTGGAGAGGAGATTTATTCTGTCTTAGTGGACATAGGAACAAGTAAATCTGTATTGAAAACACCTCCTGGGAATAGCAGAATAGTTAAGTCTATGGAAGTGATGGAGGCTACAGGAAGAACACAAAGGGTTCCAAAATTACAATCTAAAGTGGTTTCCCTAAGTCCCCTGACTGTAGATCATGCTTCTTGCTTATCCCAGACTGCTCAGCAAATCTTATAGGTAGAGATTTACTTTGTAAACTGGGTGCTACAATTCAGTGTGATCCTTCTGGAAAAATGACGTTGCATCATCCAAAGGATGCATTGTAAGCCTATCCATTGTTATTTTTAGATGCAATGATAAGAGAAGAGAAATTAAACTTAATCTATGAAATCCCTAAAGAAATACCAGACGGGGTGTGGGCTAAGCATTCAACATATATTGGTTTGTTAAAATCAGCAACTCCAGTGAAAATGAAGATAAAACAGGGAAATCCACCATGAATACTCCAGTATAAACTAAGTAAAGAAGCCACCAAGGGAATACGCCCAAATATCAAGAGTCTCCTGGAGCAAAAAATAATTGTTCCAAAAGTCTCTGAATATAATACACCCATAATGTCTATTTAAAAAAGCAAAACTGAATAGTCAAGGCAGACCAAGATGGATATTTATTAAGGATTTAAGAGCTGTAAATGATTTTATCATAAAGTCACATCCTGTCATTTTAAGCCCAGCAAGTATCTTCCAGTATCACTAGCAATGCCAGATATTATACAGTTGTAGATTTGTGTTCTGCTTTTTTTTCAATACGTATCGATGAAGACAGAAAATTTTTGCATTCACTTGGAAAGGAAATCAGTTCTGCTGGCCTCATTTGCCCCAGGGTTGGTCCAAATCTGCCAATCTGTTTTGCCAAATTTTTTTTTAATTTTTAATTGTTTTTAGAAAAAAATTTTCCATGGTTACATGATGCATGCTTTTACTTTCTCCTTCATCCCCCCCTTCACCACCACCACCCCAGAGCTGACACACATTTCCACTGGTTTTAACGTGTGTCATTGATCAAGACTTATTTCTATATTATTGATGTGTGTGTGGTCATTTCGAGTCTACATCCCCAATCATGTCCACATCAATCCATGTGTTCAAACAGTTATTTTTCTTCTATGTTTCCACTCCTGTAGTTCTTCCTCTGAATGTGGAGAGTGTTCTTTTCCATAAATCTCTCAGAATTGTCCTGGGTCATTGCATTACTGCTAGTACAGAAGTCCATTACTTTCCATTTTACCACAGTGTATCAGTCTCTGTGTGCAATGTTCTTCTGGCTCTGTTCCTTTCACTCTGCATCAGTTCCTGAAGGTCATTCCAGTTCACATGGAATTCCTCCAGTTTATTATTCCTTTGAGCACAATAGTATTCCATCACCCGCATATACCACAATTTGTTCAGTCATTCCCCAGTTGAAGGGCATGCCCTCATTTTCCAGTTTTTTGCCACCACAAAAAGCATGGCTATAAATATTTTTGTACAGGTCTTTTTATCTATGATCTCTTTGGGGTACAAACCCAGAAATGATATAGCTGGATCAAAGGGAAGGCATTGTTTTAGAGCTCTTTGGGCATAGTTCCAAATTGCCGTCCAGAATTGTTGGATCAGTTCACAACTCCACCAGCAATGCATTAATATCCCAACTTTGCCACATCCCCTCCAACATTTATTACTCTCACCGGCTATCATTTTAGCAAATCTGCTAGGTGTGAGGTGGTACCTCAGAAGTTGTTTTGATTTGCGTTTCTCTAATTATTAGATATTTAGAACACTTTCTCATGTGCTTATTGATAGTTTTGATTTCTTTGTCTGAAAATTGCCTATTCATGTCCCTTGCCCATTTATCAATTGGGGAATGGCTTGATTTTTCATACAATTGATTTAGCTCCTTGTATATTTGAGTAATTAGACCTCTGTCAGAGTTTTTTGTTATAAAGATTTTTCCCAATTTGTTGTTTCCCTTCTGATTTTGGTTCCATTGTTTTTGTTTGTACAAAATCTTTTTAATTCAATGTAATCAAAATTATTTTACATTCTGTAATTTTTTCTAACTCTTGCTTGGTTTAAAATTTTTCCCTTTCCCATAAATCTGACAAGTACACTATTCTATGTTTGCCTAATTTTCTTATAGTTTCTTTCTTTATATTCAGGTCATTCACCCATTCTAACTTATCTTGGTGTAAGGTGTGAGATGTTGATCTAAACCTAATCTGTCCCATATTTTTTTCCAATTTTCCCAGCAGTTTTTGTCAAATAGTGGATTTTTCTCCCAAAAGTTGGGCTCTTTGGGTTTATCATAGATTGTCTTGCAGAGGTCACTTACTCCAAGTCTATTCCACTGATCCTCCCTTCTGTCTCTTAGTCGTTACCATATTGTTTTGATGACCCCTGCTTTACAATATAGTTTAATATCTGATACTGCTAGGCCACCTTCCTTCACTTTTTTTAAAATTATTTCCCTTGATATTCTTGATCTTTTGTTCTTCCAAATGAACTTTGTTATAGTTTTTTCTAATTCAGTAAAAAAGTTTTTTGGTAGTTTGATAGGTATGGAACTAAATAAATTAATTAATTTGGGTAGAATGGTCATTTTTATTATGTTAGCTCATCCTACCCATGAGCAATCGATGTTTTTCCAATTGTTTAGATCTTTTGCCAAAATTTAAAGCAAGATCTAAAAACAATTGTGTTTAAAGAAAGTACTGTGGTGCATTTGTTGATGATATATTGTTAGCAGCCCAAATGCAAAGATTTGTCTTCAGGACAGTACAAATTGCTTTGTGAATTATATAAGAGAGGACATAAAGTGTCAAAATCAATATTGCAGTGGTATTTGCCCAGGTGGAATATTTAGGTTTTATACTAGAAAAGCAGACAAGGCACATATCTAAGGAAAATATAAATGACATACAAAAACTCAGTGTGCCAAAGACCAAGAAGCAACTGAGAGTGATTCTGGAAATGATGGGGTTCTGTAGGCAGTGGATTCCAGGCTATAGTGAAATAACAAAGTGCTTGACAAGCCTCACAAGAAATAATGTAACAGAACCACTGAGACTGAATGCAGAACATTTGCAGGCTTTAGAAAAACTTAAAAAGTCAATTTTAACAGCTCCAGCCTTGAGTATACCTGACTATGACAAGGAATTTTATCTTTTTGTACATGAAGCAAAAGGGATAGTTTCAGGGGTCTTAGTACAGACTTTGGGACCAAATTTTAGACCTGGAGTATATTACAATGCACAATTAAATGCTAGAGGAATGGTGTCCTGTCTCAGGAGAGTTGCAGCTGCTGCTTTATTGATCTAAAAGTCAACAACTAAGTGTATATTCTGCTCACCAACTTGAAACAATCTTGAAAAGATATAATTTACAAGCCTTTACCCAGAGGAGACTTTTGCAATATGAGATAATGTTGCTGATTAATAAGAACATCAGCTTGAAACAATGTAGTGTGTTGAATCCTGCAATGCTTCTTTCAGATTTACCAATGCATGGGGAAACAATTTCATCAATGTGTAGACATGATAACATTGGTGGAAAAAACTAGGTTGGATTTAAAAGATAATCCAAATATAAGTCCAGACCTAGTGATTTTTACCGATGGTTCTAGTTATATGCATGGTAGGAAGAGCTATATGGGAACAACGGTAGTGACAGAAACAGAGACACTGTGTTATGGATCATTGCCCAGCAATATCAACATTCAAGGAGCCGAGCTCATGGTTCTGACACAAGCCTGTAAAATTGGAAAAGGCACAAGAGTAAATATTTTCACAGACTCCAGATATGCATTTGGAGTGGTACATGCAATGGGAGAGATCTGGAAACAAAGGGGCTTTTTAAAAAGTGCAGGGAAAGAAATAGCTTATGCAAAATCATTGCATAACTCTTAGAGGCAAAGAAGTTGCCTGAAGAAGTTGCTGTGTTACATTGCCAAGCACATAGCTACGGGATAGACTGTCTCTAGAGGAAATCATAGGGCAGATATAACAGCCAAATTTGCTTCCCAAAGAGCACCTATTCATGTTATAAGTCTCTCGGTTATTGAAGAAGCAGATCTAACCAAAGCTTACAATTTTACAAGGCTTACAAGTTCAGACATGGATAAAGAAATTTAATGCTAAGGAGAATGGAGGAATATGGTTCTCAGACACAGGGAATCCCATCTTGCCAAAGATGTGTTTTTATCATGTGTGTAACTCTATTCATGGTAAAGGATACTTTGGTACTGAAGCTATGGTGGATAGTGTTCGAAGATTTTGGCTAGTCCTTGTAATTACAACAATTGCAAGTAGAGTCTGTGGAAAGTGTGATATTTGTATGAGATTTAATCAAGGAGTATTTAAGAAGATAGGTCTAGGGGGCAGATCATTAGCTTATACTCCATTTGAGAACATACAAATTGATTTTCTTAACATGCCTAAAGCTGGGAGGTTTAAATATTGTCTGGTAATAGGTGACAGGTTGACAAGGTGGCCAGAAGCATTTCCTGCAAATAAAAACAATGCAGCATTTATAATAAAAGTACTATTGAAGGAGATAATGCCTTGGTTTGGAGTGCCAGAGTTTTTGGATTCAGACCATGGGACATATATCTCACAGTCCATTTTAAGAAGGATATATGAAAATTTGGGAATCAAAGCCAGTTTTCATACTCCTTACCATCCATGGAGCTCTGGAGAGGTTGAAAGGTTGAACAGAGAGATCAAGACATTGACTGGAACAGTCTGTTCAGAGACTTATTTAAAATGGACTAAAATACTTGCTTTAGTGCTTTTCTATATACGTACAAGACCTAGTGGGGATTTGCATATTTCTCCATTTGAAATGCTGTATGGTCATGCCCCTTTACAAGCTAAAATGTGTCAGCCTAGTTTTATTTCTGTTGGGAGGTGATTTTTAACTTGCAACTTATACAAAATCATTACAAAAGAGACTAAGAGAGCTCCATGAAATGGGTGTGATTCAGCAGAGTACTCCATTTGAGTATTCTCTACATAATATAAAGCCCAAGGGTTCAGTTTTTCTTAAGAACTTTAATAGGAAATCACCTATAGAAGAGAAATGGTGGGGCCCATTTGAAATTTTGCTCAGTAGCCCATCATCTGTAAATCATTTGTTTCACTGTTTCAATGTAAAAATCCAAAACACTCACAGAAATAGAAAAAATCAGAGTAAAGATAGTGATCAGAAAGATGAAAATGAAGATAGGACTCAGACAGAAGTAGAATTAGGAGGTAGGGAGAAAGAAGTTCCTGAATTTATCCAGAAGAAGACAAAAGCTGAGATTCATCAGTCAAGTATAGACAACAGTCAGAAAGCCCATAAGGTGAGGAATAAGGAGTGGAAGGTTAACCATTCCAGAGGGAAAGCTTGAAGAAAAACTCAAGAACAGAAAGAGAACAGACTTTGGAGCTGAAAGGATAGCGAAGACAATTAGGACTGTGAATTTTGTATGTAAGAAGAGGATCAGACTGTACAAAAGATTATGTAAGTAAAAGTGCACCAAAAAACCATAAACACATATTCATATTTTAGTAGCATCCAATATTCACATACAGGGAAGAAAGAAGAAGAGTTCAACAGTCAAATTCAGAAGGGGAATGTGAGAAGACAAAATAAGTATGTACATCCAACATGACATATGATTACGATACTTATATTACAAAATGTATATATTTTACAGACCCCATGTAGATAAATGGGAGTCTTTATGGTGGAAAAAAATTTCTGGGTAAGTACATAGTTAGGATTAGGTCCATAAGGTATTAATTGAATAGAAGGATCTGTAGATTTTCTATTTGACTAATATCAGGGCATAGATAGGATTAAAAATAACAAAAGTAATATATATTTTACAGATATGTGTAAATATATCTGTATATATTTATACATACTTATAGAATTGTACTTACATAAATATTGTAATTATGAATCATGTATAAAGACTAGATATAGAAGAAGACAGAAAGTTTAGTTCTCAGATTAATGTAACAGTTTAAGTATAGGTTTAAGAATTAGTATAGAAACTAAGGCAAGGATGTTTGAATTGTTTAGATACGAGTTTTAAACTACAGTTGCAGGAGTTTTTTTCCTTAATTGGGTTTGTTGTAAAAGCTAAGGTTAAATTGTGTTTATTGGAAATATTTTATTTTTAAATTTGTTCTAGTGTTTTAGTAGTTATAGATAGGAAGATTGTTGTGTTAGTTTAGTATTATAGGAGTCAATGGCAATTGATTTAGAAATAGTTATTCTAGTGTTATGGTGTAATATGAGTTTGAAATTTGTAATAGTGATAGCATATATTTATGTTTGCTACGATGTTTGGAATGTGCAATTGTTCTGGTGTGTTGAAACTTTGTAATTATTTCGTAATCCCTACTCTTACCTTTCTTTCCTGGGGAATGTCCAAGATTAGGAATAGTTAAGATAGAATATAGCATAAGAAATGTAGGGATGGTTTATTGTTTGGGGGGTTAGATAATAGAATAAGAATTAAAGGTTCACAGAAATCAACCTAGGAGGTTCATATTTGTGAAAAGGGGATGACTGATAGATGGGAATTTGGGAAGAAGATAATGAACCAGAGTGGAGACACAGAAGTTTGAGGGAATAGAGGAAACCAGGGAGTACAGGCTAAAATCTCGGAATCCTGGGTTAGAATCCTGGAGTAGGTAACTGTCATGAGGGAGAGGGTTTGAACTCTGGAGCAGTAAACAGCTCCTAAACTAAGCTCTCTTCTACTATTGATCTTCATCCTGATCCTGTAAGAAACCTACCAGTTCCAGATATACATCTGTGATCCCAGACTCTGAAATACCATCTATTGATATCTCAAAAGGCAACCATCAGTGACAGTGACCTGAACTGCCCAGTTACCATGGTGGGCTTTGCCAACAACACCTGGGTGACTAGGTCATGCCTGGCACCAGTTCCTGACTCAACAGCAATTTGCAGCTTTCACTGAAGACTATAATCTATTTGGGCTTAGTTTAGGATAGTCAGATAGGACCGGGAATTGAGATAGAGAGGGAGTGAGAATAGCCTCAACTCTGTTGAGGATCTAAGAGACCCTTTACAGAGTCAGTGGTTGGGAAAAGGTAGTAATTATTAGTAATAGGGAATCCCTAGCCCACATACCTCATCTTTTCCAAATCAATACTTTATAATAAAAATGTTACTGTTTAAGCTAAAAGCAAAGTGCGAGTCTGCTCTCTGGGCCTGAGAAGATTCATCACCACCCTAGACTAGGCTTAGTCAAACCCCAGTCACCAGTCTAATTACCATTCTTACAGAAGATACCTATGTATAAAAGGGACACATGATTGTTCAAACCTATAAAATTGTGTAAAGCAAAGCTGTCCATCAGCACCACTATTATTGGTAATAGAGAGCCAGGGAGAAAAGACAATAAAAAGAAACTGAAGGAATAAACAAAAAATTATTATTTTTTTTAAACCCTTGTACTTCGGTGTATTGTCTCATAGGTGGAAGATTGGTAAGGGTGGGCAATGGGGGTCAAGTGACTTGCCCAGGGTCACACACCTGGGAAGTGGCTGAGGCCGGGTTTGAACCTAGGACCTCCTGTCTCTAGGCCTGACTCTCACTCCACTGAGCTACCCAGCTGCCCCAGAAAAAATTATTTTTTTATGGATGACTTATTAAAATATTCTCAAGTACTTCGAGAACTGAAAAGTCAGATTTCATCAGTTATTAGCAAGGGTTTCATATTGCTTTTGACAATATTTTCCAGTTTCATCTCAACTTCTGACTAGTAAAAGACAGTTATAAAGAGAAATTGATCTCTAAGCCTAGATTAGATAAAATAAGATATGAAATCTAATAACTAACAAAATAGAAAATGGGAAAAGGTAAAGACTACTCCATGCTGACTCTATTTTAACAAAATATCAAAATATTAATTAACAGACATAATGATGAAGCAGATGCCCCAAATCATTGAATTTGTAATGATTTTAATGATTTAGACTAAAATTCTGAGGTTTTTTTCCTGAATTTGATAACATGAATCAAAATAGCAGACCAAAATAGAGAACCTGAATACAACAATATATGTGACTGCCACTGCCATAGTAAGAACAATAAGAAGGAAAGGGGGAATATATAAGAAGGAATACTAGTAATCAAACAACACCAATTGATCATCAGACATTGATCTCTAAAGTAAGGAAGAATCAAAAACAATTAAATAATTGTCAATAACACAGGGATCAAAAATTTTAAGGAAATAAATTTCATGGGGAAGAATTTGTTATGTGACAAGAACTTTTAAAAATAACTAGAAAATAATCTGAGAGAAATCACGTTTAGAGTCAATATCACCAAATATGCCACTTTGCAGGTACCAGAGCAAGAATTTGAAGCCACATTCTGAAAACTGAAAGTCTGTGCTTATTCTTCTATAATATAGTCAGGCAAAACTTCAGTCAGATATTTGCATCTTTGCTCATGAACTTTGAAGGTAGCTGATGATTTTTTTGTGGCATCCTGCCACCTCCTGAGTTCTAAAGGAAATTTCAAAGTGGATAGTTTTCCCTTCCACACCCTTTCTTGATTTATGATGTCCCCCTCTTCTATATTTCTATGGTATCTAATCCTGTACTATGCCTGCACAAAGTTCTTCAATCAAACCAAGTCAAAGTGCCCTTTAATAATGTATGTGGAAGGAAAAAGAAAGAGAAAAGGTAAATAAGAAAGATCATAGAGAGAAGGGAGAAAAGAAAAGAGGGGGATGAAGAAAGGAAAAAATAAAAAGGTAAGGGAAGTAAGGATTAGAAAGGCAGATGCCTTTATTTGTTCATAAATGGGTCTGCAGAATTAAATACCAGAGAAAAAATATACAACTTCCCATATCAACTCCTTCTTACTCAACCCCAAAGACCACCTCAACTGCAGAAATACTAAAAGACAGATGGAACTTTGCTTTGTGTTAACCACCGAGATTAGTCAGAGTAAAATGAATTAGCTCAACCTCCACTCAGAATATATAAGACACTTTGAAACAGAAACCTAAGGAAAACTGAGAAAATTGTAATTGCTTTATTATCAGTAATAAGTATGTTTATAAGTTTATATTTATAAAGTTCAGCAGTCTACTTTCTATATAACATCCCTATGAAATATGTAGTATGAATAATATTATCTGCATTTTATAGATGAGGAAACGGTCTCTGAGAGCTTATCCTAATTACATAATTAGTAAGTTTTTGGGGCCAAGATTTTAAACCCTGTCAGGAGAATTGTCTTTATTTATCTTCACCAAGGTTGGGGGATTGAATCAGGAGTCTAATGGCAGCAATCTCCCAATCTTTATTAGTAGGAGCTCCAATGGGAAGAGGACTAACACTTTGAGGGCAAAGATTACAGTATAATCAACACCAGTGGGCTGGGTCTAGTCCAGAAGAAGGAAGGATATTGGGCCATGAGAAATGTAGCAGTATGGTCTCTGGTATCAATAGGAAGGAGAACTGATAATTGTCAAGAAGAAATTGTTCAAATGTACAAGCTCTTCACATATCAAGAACCTGTAAGTTTCATTGTATGTAGAGGCTCGGAAGATACCTGCCCAAACATTTCATTGGTATATGGAACACCCAGGTAAGGAAACTCCTTCTACTTCTTCTTTAAGTTGTAACTTAAATTCTTGGAGTGTTTACTAGAGCACTTAAAAGGTTACATTACATGGCCACAGTAACACAGCCAACTTGTGCTAGAGATAGAATATGAACTTAAGATTCTGAGTTTCAAGGTCTGTTTTCTATGCCATATTCTCTTTTCTTTCTTGGTGTATTTTTGCACAAACAAAACCTTTCCCATTTTTTTGTCTCTTTGGGATACAAATCCAGTAGTGGTATTGCTGGATCAAAGGGCATGCTTTCTTTTAAATTTTTAATTTCAAGGAGTATTGGTTGGTTGGACCTCTATTAGAGGTCTATTAGAGGACCTGCTCAGGCAGGGTCTCATATTGACTTGGGCTAAGTTCTGAACCTGGCAAAGCAGATACAGACTAGGGGTGTGCTCCCCTCTCACCCCAAAGTCCCAGATGTTCTCTGCCAATCTTTTGGGTTTTTCTTTTCTTGAAAGTTGTTTCACTCTGTCTCCTCATTGGTTCTTTCACTCCTGTACTTGTTTTGTGGGGTTATTTTAATATTGGTTGAAGATGATTATCATGGAGACTCTGAGCTTCTCTGCTTTACTACTCCATCTTGTCTCTGCCCCCAGAAGTCTAGTTCAGGCATGCATTATTTTAAAGTCCTTTGTTCATAATTCCAATTTGCCTTCCAGAATGGTTGGATCAATTCACAACTCCACTCAGCAAGGCAGTAGCGTCCCAATTTTGCCACATCACCTCCAACATTTATTATTTTCCTTTACTGTCATATTGGCCAATGTGCTAGATATAAGGTAGTACCTCAGAGTTATTTTGATTTGCATTTCTCTAATCAGGAGGGATTTCGAACATTTTTTCATATCACTATTGATAGTTTTGATTTCTTTCTTTTTTTAATTTTTATTTTTTAGAAAATTTTTCCATGGTTAAATGATTCATGTTCTTACTCTCCCCTCCACTCCCCCAAACACCCCACCACCTGTAGCTAACACACATTTCCACTGGTTTTAACATGTGTCATCAATCAAGACCTATTTCCATATTATTAATAGTTGCACTGGGGTGGTCATTTAGAGTATACATTCCAAATCATGTCCACATCAACCCATGTGTTCAAGCAATTGTTTTTCTTCTGTGTTTCCACTCCTGTAGTTCTTCCTCTGAATGTGGGTAGCATTCTTTTCCATCCCTCAGAATTGTCCTGGATAATTGCATTGCTGCTAGTACAGAAGTCCATTACTGACTTCTGGGTTAAGATGGTGGCAGAGTAGAGGCAGGGCATCTTTCTCTCCTTACCAATGGATATAGAGTACACCCAAAGGAAAAGAAAACAAAATCCAGATGAAAGAAGGGACCCCACAATAGGCCGCAGTATCGAAAGTACATGGGATGTGGACACTTCCACGGTATAAGGGGGGAAATACCTCCCATCAAAATGCGAGCAGATCACCCCTCCCCAACCCCACCTACAGTACCAGAGGCAGAGGCTGCACTCCAGAGTTAGAGTGAGTGGGGGCACAAAATCTAGCCCCTAGGCAGCTAGCTGGCACTACCAGGAGCTTGCCCCTGAGAGCAGCAAGACCTGAGATCCCAGGTGGCTGGAAAACTCAGACCTTGGACACGGGAATGGGGCTGAGAGAGGCAGCAGCAGCGCCCAGCATGCTCAAACTCAGGGGAAAACCTTAGGTGTAGGAACAAGCATGGGCTAAGTTCCAGGCTCTGGGCAGCCAGCTAGAACCACAGGGGCTTAACCCTGAAAACATCTAGACCAGAGACCCCAGGAGGGTCCCCAGAGAAGCCAAGAGACTCACAAAGTAGCCTCAGGCCAAAAACTGCTCCTTAACTCCATACAAAGAGAATCAGATTGCCTTACTGAGCCTTCTGGCAGATAAAACATAATGATGCCAATCAGGGTCAATTAAGAAATAAACAAGAAGGGGCAGCTGAGTAGCTCAGTGGAGTGAGAGTCAGGCCTAGAGACAGGAGGTCCTAGGTTCAAACCTGGCCTCAGCCACTTCCCAGCTGTGTGAACCTGGGCAAGTCACTTGACTCCCATTGCCCACCCTTACCAATCTTCCACCTATGAGACAATGCACTGAAGTACAAGGGTTTAAAAAAAAAGAAATAAACAAGAAGACCAAGAAAAAAGCTCAAACGCCTGATAACTTCTACACAGAAAAAAAAACAGAAAACAGAGGAGGACAAACAATTAAAGACATCTAAACCTTCCCAAAAAAATGAAAATGAGTCACAAGAGCTTGAAGAGTTCAAATCTGAGATTATGAGAAAGATGGAAGAGATCTGGCAAGAAAATAACAGTTTAAAAAGGCAGAATTTCACAATTGGAAACTGAGGCTCAGAAATCAAATGAATTGATCAGCAAACTGGAGACCAGAAATAACCAGCTGGAAGCCTTGAAGAACCAGATAGACCAGATGAAAAAGAAAACCAGTCTCTAAAGGCTAGAATTGGGCAATTAGAAGCCAATGATCTCTCAAGACAGCAAGAACAAATAAAGCAAAGTCAAAAGACTGATAAAATAGAAGGAAACATAAAATACCTCATTGAGAAATTGACAGATCAAGAAAAGAAGTCTAGAAGAGACAATTTGATAATCATTGGGTCTTCCTGAAAAAAGCAGAAATTAATAGAAATTTGGAATCCATACTAAAAGAAATTATTCAGCAAAACTTCCCTGAAGTTCTACAAGAGAGCAATATAGACATTGAAAGGATCCATAGATCACCCTCCACACTAGACCCTGAAAAGACAACCCCCAGAAATATAATAGCCAAGTTCAAGAGCTTCCAAGTAAAAGAAAAAATTTTATAAGAAGCCAGAGACAATTCAGATATCAAGGGGCACCAATCAGGATCACACAGGATCTGACAGCCTCCACACTAAAAGACCACAAGGCTTGGAATATGATATTCAGAAAGGCAAGAGAACTGGGTCTACAACCAAGCATCACCTACCCATCAAAACTGACTATATACTTCCAGGGGAAAGTATGGGCATTCAACAAGATATAAGATTTCCAAGTATTTGCACAGAAAAGACCAGGACTAAATGGAAAGTTCGATATCCAACCACAAAAACCACAAGAAACATGAAAAGGTAAATAAGAAACAGAGGGAAAAGAAAGAAAGAGTAAAATCTTTTGGGCTTCTATTGAGGAAAAGAAGGCAGGAGTGGCAATCATCATCTCTGACAGAGCCAAAGTAAAAATAGATTTGGTTAAAAGAGAAAGGGAAGTAACTACATGCTGATAAAAGGCAGTATAGAAAATGAGGAAAAAACAGTGCTCAATGTGTATGCACCAAACAGTATAGCATCCAAATTCCTAAAGGAGAAACTGGCAGAGCTCAAGAAGGAAATAGATAGTAAAACCATACTAGCAGGAGATCTAAATATTCCTCTTTCAGATTTAGATAAATCAAACAAAAAAATAAATAAGAAAGAGATAAGAGAGGTGAATAAAATCTTAGAAAAATTAGATTTAATAGATATGTGGAGAAAAATGAATAGGGACAAAAAGGAATACACCTTCTTTTCAGTTGCACATGGTACATTCACAAAGATTGACCATGTAATAGGGCATAAAAACAGTGCAAACAAATGCAAAAGAGAAGAAACAATAAATGTAACCTCCTCTGATCTGTAGTACAGAGAGAGGGGGTCAGAACAGTTTTTTACAGGCTTTGGGTGAGTTCTGAAATCAGTTGGGAGTTTAGAATCTTGAAGGAAAGTTTCAGTTGGACCTGGGACCTCGTGGAGAGAGCCAGGGCCAGCAGAGCTATTTCTCCTATTTAAAGATTCAAAATTTAGCCTAGCTTTGGAGTATTTATTTGAGATTTGTTAATTTAGATAAACCCTTTGTATCTCCATACCCTACCTCATTTTCCTACCTTCCTTCCCTTACCTAAATGTCTGTGAGGAGTGAATGAGGAGAGTGAATCAGAGAGTTGTTTCAAATCTGTGAGGGTTGAGCTATACTTTGGTAGTACTTTATCTAGAGAGGTTAGGTAGTTATCATCATATTCCCTTTTGGATTTCAAGATCACCTTGAGAGCTGAGTTAAGGCAATGCTCAAAGCCCATCTCTACCTCCCTTCCCCCACCTGAGGTTTCTTTAAACAACTGTTAGGGCTTCCTTAATCCATTTTTCCTGACAATTTAACCTGAGAAGACAATAAACCCCTTTTGTGTTTAAACAGACCTGTTAGTTACTTTGTCAGTTAATTAGTAAGAAAAGGGAAGAAGAAGAATAGAACCAACATACTCTGGGCTTGAAGGGAAGCCGGGGTATCCATCTTGAAGGAAGGTGTAACTTCAAAACAAGTCCCTTCCTGTGAAATTAACTAAAGCCTGTAGTTAATTTCAGTTCAGTCTATTTCCCTCAGTTTGTCTTTAGTCTAAGTCCTAGTCTATAAGCCCTGCTGTTCTTTGCCTGTACAAATTAATTCCTCCTCTCCCTGAAGATCTTTGTTACCTTCAGTGTTATACTCCCTGACTTCAGCCTCATATTATATCCTGAATCTCACTATTCCATCATACCTGCAACTCATATTATTTACCTAGCAAGTCCCTGACAACATCCCTTCAAAATCCCCTTTAACCAATCACCTTTTCCCAAATTCTCCTATAACAGATCATAATGCAATAAAAATAATAATTATTAAGGGCACATGGGCAGGTAAATCAAAAACTAATTGGAAATTAAATAAATATGTATCTCCAAAACCAGTTAGTTAAAGAAGAAATAATCGAAACAATCAATGATTTTATTGAAGAGAATGACAATGATGAAACATCCTACCAAACTCTGTGGGATGCAGCTAAGACAGTACTCAGGGGGAAATTTATATCCTTGAATGCATATATTAACAAATTAGAGAAGGCAAAGATCAGTGAACTGGGCATGCAAATTAAAAAACTAGAAAGCAAACAAATTAAAAATCCCCAGCTAAACACCGAATTGGAGATTATAAAAATTAAAGGTGAAATCAATAAAATTGAAAGTAAAGGAACTATTAAATTAATAAATAAGACTAGAAGCTGGTACCTTGAAAAAACAGACAAAATAGACAAACTTCTGGTCAATCTAATAGAAAAAGGAAAGAAGAAAACCAAATCATCAGTATCAAAGATGAAAAGGGAAACCTCACCTCTAATGAAGAGGAAATCAAGGCAATCATTTTGCCCAATTATATGGCAATAAATATAGCAATCTAGGTGAGATGGATGAATATTTACAAAAATATAAATTGCCTAGATTAACAGTAGAAGAAATAGAATACTTAAATAATCCCAAATCATAAAAAGAAATTGGACAAGCCATCAAAGAACTCCCTAAGAAAAAATCCCTAGGACCAGATGGATTCACAAGCGAATTCTATCAAACCTTTAAAGAACTACTAATTCTAATACTATACAAATTATTTGACATTATAAGTAAAGGAGTTCTACCCAATTCATTTTATGGTACAAATATGGTACTGATCCCAAAGCCAGGCAGATCAAAAACTGAGAAAGAAAACTAAAGATCAATTTCCTTAATGAACATAGATGCAAAAATCTTAAACAGAATACTAGCAAAGAGACTCCAGCAAGGGATCACGAGGGTTAATCATTATGATAAGATGGAATTTATACCAGGAATGCAAGGATGGTTCAACATTAGGAAAACCACTCACATAACTGACCATATCATCAAGCTAACAAACAAAAACCACATGATTATCTCAATAGATGCTGAAAAGGCCTTTGAGAAAATACAACATCCATTCCTATTGAAAACACTTGAAAGTATAGAAATGCTGATGATTTATGTGCATTTATTTTGTATCCTGCAACTTTGCTAAAATTATTGATTCCTAAAACTAAAAAACTTGTTGATTCCTTTCCTAAAAACAATAAACAGTATATATCTAAAACCATCAACAAGCATCATATGCAATGGGGATAAATTAAAAGCCTTCCCAATAAGATCTGTCCTGAAACAAGGATGCCCACTATCGCCTCTATTATTTAACGTTGTACTAGAAATACTAGCAGTAGCAATTAGAGAAGAAAAAGAAATTGAAGGTATTAAAATAGGCAATGAGGAGACTAAGCTATCACTCTTTACAGATGATATGATGGTCTACTTAAAAAATCCTAGAGAATCAACTAAAAAGCTAATAGAAATAATCAACAACTTTAGCAAAGTTGCAGGATACGAAATAAATACACATAAATCATCAGCATTTCTATATATTTCCAACAAATCACAACAGCAAGAGGTAGAAAGAGAAACACCACCTAAAATCACCCTAGACAAAATAAAATACTTAAGAATATACCTACCAAAACAAACACAGGAATTATATGAAGTCAACTTACAAAACACTTTCCAAACAATTAAAACTAGATCTAAACAATTGGAAAAACATTGATTGCTCATGGGTAGAATGAGCTAACGTAATAAAAATGACCATTGTACCCAAATTAATTTATTTGTTTAGTGCCGTACCTATCAAACTACCAAAAAACTTCTTTACTGAATTAGAATAAACTATAAGAAAGTTCATTTGGAAGAACAAAAGATCAAGAATATCAAGGGAAACAATGAAAAAAATGTGAAGGAAGGTGGCCTAGCAGTACCAGATAATAAACTATACTTTAAAGCTGAGGTCATCAAAACAATATGGTACTGGCTAAGAGACAGAAGGGAGGATCAGTGGAATAGACTTGGGGTAAGTGACATCAGCAATTGTAATAAGGGAATTAAAGTTAGTGGTAATAAAGGATGAAAGCAAGTAGGGTAATAAGGAGATTAAGGTAGGTAGTGTGATAAGGTAGTTGTAATGGGGATAAGGCAAGGTACAGTTATAATGGGAGATAATGGGGATAAGGCACAGTGGATAGGGATCTGTGGGTCTCTAAGTCAGTAAGGTGGATAAGAAGGTGGTGGTGGAGGTATTAAATTGAGGTGGTAGGAGGTATAAGGAATGACTGAGATTAGGGAATATAAATACTAAGGTATAAAGAGTTGCAAGGCAGAGGATGAGGTATTGGGCAGGCAGCTGCAGCAGGGGGACACAGACTGGGTACACAGGTTTGAGACAGAGACACTGAAGGGAAACAGACTGAGCCCTTCAGGTAGGAAGGGCACTTCTACAGATAAAGGTTAGGGCCAGCCAGAAATGGCTTGAAACTGACTAGAGGGCTTTCTAGTCAGTTTCTCAGGTTCACAAAGGAAAAGTCCAGAGGAAATATAGGGATTACCACTTCCTCCAAAATGGACGCCTCCAATTCCCCTCAGGATCCAGAGAGAATATTATTCCTTTCTCCCCTTCTCCCTCTTTTATCAATCAACTAATGATTTAGCCAAAGGTTTGATTAAGTGACAAGCAGGATTTTATTGAGTTTCAGGGTTGATTGTAAAGGACAGAGGGATACAAGGTATTTCTAACAGCTGCCTAGGGAAAGCTTCAGGTGGGGAAGGGACACAGGAATGTGAGACTTAGAAAGGACATGCCTAACTCAGTCCCAGGAGATTTTGTTGCCTTTAGGGTAGGAAAGTTATATACAATGATTCAGGAGATAATTTGTATCAAAGGTAAGTCCTACTTGTCTACGGGGAAACTAAATCTACTAAGTTTGAAAGCTATCACCCAGATCCACCCTCCTTCCAAAAACCCACAGAAATTCAGGAAGGGAAAATGATGATTGGGAATATGGAAGGTCAGGGAGATCCAGGGGAAATAGCTAAGCTAACAAATCTTAAGAGAAAAGCTGCAGAATAAAGGCCAGGTTTTTCAGTCCAAAGACAGAGCTCAGTTGACCCTCCTACTCTCATCAAGTACTTTTGGGACAAAAGTCCACTATTTGACAAACACTGCAGGGAAAATTGGAAAACAATATGGGACAGATTAGGTTTAGATCAACATCTCACAACCTACACCAAAATAAATTCAGAATGGATGAATGACTTGAATATAAAGTAGGAAACTATAAGTAAATTAGGTGAACATGGAATAGTATACCTCTTAGATAAATGGGAAAGGGAAGATTTTAAAACCAAGCAAGAGTTAGAAAAAATTACAAAATGTAAAATAAATAATTTTGATTATATTAAATTAAAAGGTTTTGTACAAACAAAAGCAATGCAACCAAAACTAGAAGGGAAACAACAAACTGGGAAAAATCTTTATAACAAAAAACTCTGACAGAGGTCTAATTACTCAAATATACAAGGAGCTAAATCAATTGTATAAAAAAATCAAGCCACTCCCCAATTGATAAATGGGCAAGGGACATGAATAGGCAATTTTCAGATAAAGAAATCAAAACTATCAATAAGTACATGAGAAAGTGTTCTAAATATCTAATAATTAGAGAAATGCAAATCAAAACAATTCTGAGGTACCACCTCACACCTAGTAGATTGGCTAAAATGATAGCAGGGGAGAGTAATGAATGTTGAAAGGGATGTGCCAAAATTGGAATATTAATGCATTGCTTGTGGAGTTGGATGGCAATTTGGAACTATGCCCAAAGAGCTCTAAAAGAATGCCTGCCCTTTTGATCCAGCCATATCATTGTTGGGTTTGTACCCCAAAGAGATCATAGATGAACAGACTTGTATGAGAATATTTATAGCTGTGCTTTTTGTGGTGGCAAAAAACTGGAAAACGAAGGAATGCCCTTCAATTGGGGAATGGCTGAACAAACTGTGGTATATGCTGTTGATGGAATAATATTATGGTCAAAGGCATAATAAACTGGAGGAATTCCATGTGAATTGGAAAGACCTCCAGGAATTGATGCAGAGTGAAAGAGCAGAGCCAGAAGAACACTGTATCCAGAGACTGATACACGGTGGTAAAATCGAATGTAATGGACAACTGTACTAGTAGCAATGCAATGACCCAGGACAGTTCTGAGGGATTTATGGAAAAGAATGCTACCCACATTCAGAGGAAGAACTGTAGGAGTGGAAACACAGAAGAAAAACTAGCACTTGAACACATGAGTTGATGCAGGCATGGTTGGGGATGTAGACACTAAACAACCACACCAATGTAACTATCAATAATATGTAAATAAGTCTTGATTGATCACACATGTTAAAACCAGTGAAAATGAGCATTGGATATGGGGGGCGGGTGAAGGAGGGTGAAGGGGAAAGTAAAAATAAGAATCATGTAACAATGGAAAATGTTTCTAAAAAAATAAAATATTAAAATAAAAAATCCATTATTTTCCATTTTACCACAGTGTATCAGTCTCCGTGTACAATGTTCTTCTGGCTCTGCTCTGTTCACTCTGCATCAATTCCTGGAGGTCATTCCTGTTCATATAGAATTCCCCCAGTTTATTATTCCTTTGAGCACAGTAGTATTCCATCACCAGCACATATCACAATTTGTTCAGTCATTCCCCAATTGAAGGGCATACCCTTATTTTCCAGTATTTTGCCACCACAAAGAGTGAGGCTATAAATATTTTTGTACATTTTTTCCCTTCGATCTCTTTGGGGTACAAACCCAGAAATTATATGGCTGGATCAGAAGGCAGGCAGTCTTTTAGTGATCTTTGGGTAGAGTTCCAAATTGCCATCCAGAATGGTTGGCTCAGTTCACAACTCCACCAACAATGCATTAATGTCCTAACTTTGCCACATCCCCTCCAACATTTATTACTTTCCTCTGCTGTCATGTTAGCCAAACTGCTAGGTGTGAGGTGGTACCTCAGAATTTTTTTGATTTGCATTTCTCTAATTATTAGATATTTAGAACACTTTCTCATGTACTTATTGATAGTTTTGATTTCTTTGTCTGAAAATTGCCTATTCATGTCCCTTGCCCATTTATCAATTGGGGAGTGGCTTGATTTTTCATACAATTGATTTAGCTCCTTGTATATTTGAGTAATTAGACTTCTGTCAGAGTTTTTTGTTATATTTTTTCCCAGTTTGTTTTTTCCCTTATGATTTTGGTTCTATTATTTTTGTTTATACAAAAACTTTTCAATTCAATGTAATCAAAATTATTTATTTTACATTTGGTAATTTTTTCTAACTCTTGCTTGGTTTTTTTTTTT
The DNA here is from genome assembly GCF_016433145.1 of Gracilinanus agilis. NCBI lineage: Eukaryota > Metazoa > Chordata > Mammalia > Didelphimorphia > Didelphidae > Gracilinanus > Gracilinanus agilis. The sequence continues at coordinate 289,649,403 of NC_058130.1, read as the reverse complement.
TAAACCCTTACCTTCCGTCTTGGTGTCAATACTGTGTATTGGCTCCAAGGCAGAAGAGTGGTAAGGGTAGGCAATGGGGGTCAAGTGACTTGCCCAGGGTCACACAGCTGGGAAGTGTCTGAGGCCAGATTTGAACCTAGGACCTCCAGTCTCTAGGCCTGGCTCTCAATCCACTGAGCTACCCAGCTGCCCCCTTTTGCTTGGTTTTAAAACCTTTCCTTTCCCAGAGATCTGACAAGTATACAATTCTGTGTTCACTTAATTTACTTATAGTTTTCTACTTTATATTCAAGCCATTCACCCATTCTGAATTTATTTTGGTGTAGGTTGTGTGTAAATGGAATTAGCTCGAGCCCATTAATAGTCAAAAATGTACTCAACCTAGGCGTGCTAATGATGTCACCCTAACCTCCCTTAGTGGGGAGGGGAGATGAGTTACCCACACGTGACCATAAGTAACAAATCAAGAATAAGGGACTGCCCTTTGGGCAGTCCAAAATCAATGTAGAAACTGCCATTTGTCCATTTGAATTAGAGGTGGACCACAGGAAGTGATGAAAGACACTATCTCTTTAAGTAAGTTAGTGAACTTCCTGTGGGGGCAGTTGCCATCTCGAACTGGGAGCAGAAGCATCTCCTGAGACCACAGACAGCTTACACTCTATATTGTCATGTGGGTAAGTTAGGCGGACTTCCTTGGCCTAGCTGGGCCATTTCTAAACTCTGCCTATCTGGCTGTTAGGCCTTGCGGCTTGCAGCTTCATTTAATTAGCCTTTAACCTTCTCTCTCCCTCCAGGCCTTTGGCTTGGACTAGCCTCTCCCTTTCTCTTTATTCCTACTTTTTACCTACCAGATTGTAAATAAACTCCTCAACCCGATGCTGACTTGGGTCTGATTTAATTACGGAATCAACCTGAATTGTTGATTCCTGGTGGCCACATATTTTAATATATATCTATAAATACCTAAATTTTCCTTTTTACAGTTGTGAGATGTTGATCTAAACATAATCTGTCCCATATTGTTTTCCAATTTTCCCTGCAGTGTTTGTCAAATAGTGGACTTTTGTCCCAAAAGTTGGGCTCTTTGGGTTTATCATACACTGTCTTGCTGAGGTCACTTACCCCAAGTCTATTCCACTGATACTCCCTTCTGTCTCTTAGCCAGTGTCATATTGTTTTGATGACTGCTGCTTAATAGTACAGCTTAATATCTGGTACTGCTAGGGCACCTGCCTTCACATTTTTTTCATTATTTCCCTTGATATTCTTGATCTTTTGTTCTTCCAAATGAACTTTGTTATACTTTTTTCTAATTCAGTAAAAAAGTCTTTTGGTAGTTTGATAGATATGGCACTAAATAAATCAATTAATTTGGGTAGGATTCACATTTTTATTGTTAGCTCATCAAACCCATGAACAATTAATGTTGTTCCAATTGCTTAGATCTAGTTTTATTTGTGTGAAGAGTGTTTCTTTATTCCAATAGAATTCCATCACCAGCATATACCACAATTTGTTCAGGCATTCCCCAATTGAAGGGCATAACCTCATTTTCCAGTTTTTTGCCACCACAAAAAGCACAGCTATAAATATTTTTGTGCAAGTCTTTTTACCTATGATGTCTTTCGGGTACAAACCCAGCAATGTTATGGTTGGATCGAAGGACAGGCAGTCTTTTAGAGTTCTTTGGACACAGTTCCAAATTGACAGCCAGAATGGTTGGATCAGTTCACAACTGCACCAGCAATTCATTAATGTCCCAACTTTGCCACATCCCCTCCAACATTCATTACTGTCCCTTGCTATCATTTTAGCCAATCTGCTAGGTTTGAGGTGATACCCCAGAGTTGTTTTGATTTGCATTTCTCTAATTATTAGAGATTTAGAACACTTTCTCATGTGTTTATTGATAGTTTTGATTTCTTTAACTGAACATTGCCTATTCATTTCCCTTGCCCATTTATCAATTGGGGAGTGGCTTGATTTTTTATGCAATTGATTTAATTCCTTGTATATTTGAGTAATTAGACCCCTGTCAGAGTTTTTTGTTATAAAGATTTTTCCCCAATTTGTTGTTTCCCTTCTAGTTTTGGTTGCATTGTTTTTGTTTGTACAAAACCTTTTTAATTTTGTATAATCAAAATAATTTATTTTACATTTTGTAATTTTCTCTAACTCTTGCTTGATTTTAAAATCTTTCCTTTCCCAGAGATCTGACAAGTATACTATTTTGTGTTCACGTAATTTATTTAAAGTAGTTTCCTACTTTATATTCAAGTCATTCATCCATTCTGAATTTATTTTGGTGTAGGTTGTGAGATGTTGATCTAAACCTAATCTCTCCCATATTGTTTTCCAATTTTCCCAGCAGTTTTTGTCAAATAGTGGATTTTTTTTCCCCAAATCTTGTCTCTTTGGGTTTATCATACATTGTCTTGCTGATGTCACTTACCCCAAGTCTATTCCACTGATCCTCCCTTCTGTCTCTTAGCCAGTACCATATTGTTTTGATGACCTCAGCTTTATAGTATAGCTTAATATCTGGTACTGCTAGGCCACCTTCCTTCACATTTTTTTTCATTATTTCCCTTGATATTCTTGATCTGTTGTTCTTCCAAATGAACTTTGTTATAGTTTTTTCTAATTCAGTAAAGAAGTTTTTTGGTAGTTTGATAGATATGGCACTAAATAAATTAATTAATTTGGGTACAATGGTCATTTTTATTATGTTAGCTCTTTCTACCCATGAGCAATCAATGTTTTTCCAATTGTTTATATCTAGTTTTAATTGTTTGGAAAGTGTTTTGTAGTTGTGTTCATATAATTCCTGTATTTATTTTGGTAGATATATTCCTAAGTATTTTATATTATCTAGGGTGATTTTAAATGGTGTTTCTCTTTCTACCTCTTGCTGTTGTGATTTGTTGGAAATATATAGAAATGCTGATGATTTGTGTGCATTTATTTTGTATTCTACAACTTTGCTAAAGTTATTGATTATTTCAATTAGCTTTTTAGTTGATTCTCTAGGATTTTTTAAGTAGACCATCATATCATCTGTAAAGAGTGATAGCTTAGTCTCCTCATTACCTATTTTAATGCATTCAATTTCTTTTTCTTCTCTAATTGCTACTGCTAGTGTTTCTAGTACAGTGTTAAATAATAGAGGTGATAATGGGCATCCTTGTTTCTAATTTATCCCCATTGCATATGATGCTTGTTGATGATTTTAGATATGTACTGTTTATTATTTTTAAGAAAGGTCCTTCTATTCCTATACTTTCCAGTGTTTTCAGTAGGAATGGATGTTGTATTTTGTCAAAGGCTTTTTCAGCATCTATTGAGATAATCATGTGATTTTTGTTTGTTAGCTTGTTGATATGGTCAATTATGTGGATGGTTTTCCTAATGTTGAACCATCCTTGCATTCCTGGTATAAATCACACCTGATCATGGTGGATAATCCTCTTGATCACTTGCTGGAGTCTTTTTGATAGTATTCTATTTAAGATTTTTGCATCTATGTTCATTAGGGAGATTGGTCTATAGTTTTCTTTCTCTTTTTTTTTATCTACCTAGCTTTGGAATCAGTACCACATTTGTGTCATTTGCTTATTATATGAAATAATTTGCATAGTATTGGGACTAGTTGTTCTTTGAATGTTTGATAGAATTCACTTGTGAATCGATCTGGCACTGGCAATTTTTTCTTAGTGTGTTCTTTGATAGCTTGTTCAATTTCTTTTTCTGATATGGGATTGTTTAGATATTCTATTTCTTCTGCTGCTAATCTAGGCAACTTATATTTTTGTAAATATTCATCCATATCACCTAGATTGCTATATTTATTGCCATATAATTGCACAAAATAGTTTTTAATGATTGCCTTAATTTCCTCTTCATTAGAGGTGAGGTATAGGTTTTCATCTTTGATACTGTTAATTTGGTTTTCTTCTTTCCTTTTTTCTATTAGATTGACCAGAAGTTTGTCTATTTTATCTGTCTTTTCAAGGTACCAGCTTCTAGTCTTATTTTTTAATTCAATAGTTCTTTTACTTTCAATTTTATGAATTTCTCCCTTGATTTTTAGCATTTCTGATTTAGTTTTCATCTGGGGATTTTTAATTTGTTCACTTTCTAGTTTTTTTTTTAAGTTGCATGTACAATTCATTAACCTTTCCCCTCCCTAATTTGTTAATATATGAACTTCAAGTATATAAATTTCCCCCTGAGTACTCTCTTAGCTGCATCCCACAGAGTTTGGTAGAATTTCTCATCATTGTCATTCTCTTCAATGAAATTGTTGATTGTTTCTATTATTTCTTCTTTAACTAACTGGTTTTGGAGAATCATATTATTTAATTTCCAATTAGTTTTTGATTTGCCTCTCCAGGTGCCCTGACTATTATTTTTATTGCATTATGATCTGAGAAGGTTACATTTATTATTTCTGCTCTTTTGCATTTCTTTGCAATGTTTCTATGCCCTATTACATGGTCAATCTTTGTGAATGTACCATGTGCAGCTGAAAAGAAGGTGTATTCCTTTTTGTCCCTATTTATTTTTATCTACATATCTATTAAATCTAATTTTTATAGGACTTCATTCACCTCTCTTATCTCTTTCTTATTTATTTTTTACTTTGATTTATCTAGATCTGAAGGAGGACTATTTAGATCTCCCACTAGTATGGTTTTACTATCTATTTCCTGAGCTCTGCCAGTTTCTCCTTTAGGAATTTGGATGCTATGCCGTTTGGTGCAAAAACGTTGAGCACTGTTAGTTCCTCATTTTCTATACTACCTTTTATCAGGATGTAATTACCTTCCCTGTCTTTTTTAATCTTATCTATTTTTACTTTGGCTTTGTCAAAAATCACGATCGCCACTTCTTCCTTCTTTTTCTCATTTGAAGCCCAAAAGATTTTGCTCCAGCCCTTCACCTTAAACCTGTGTATGTCCACCTGCCTCATATATGTTTCTTCTAGACAACATATGGTAGGATTTGGGTTTCTAATCCACTCTTCTATTTGCTTCCATTTTATGGACAAGTTCATTCCATTCACATTCACATTTTTAATTATCAATTGTGTATTCCCCAAAATTTTGGTATCCTCTCCTAGTTCTACCCCTTCTTCTTACACTATTTCCTTTCAAACCAGTGATTTGATTTAAACCAGTAACCCTTGTCCCTTCCCTTGATTTACTACCCTTTCTACCCCCTCCCCTATTATTCCCCTCTTTTTATTTATAAGGCCTAATGAATTCCCTCCCCCTTTTGCTCTCCTCCCTTTTTTGACCTCCCCACCCCTCTGCTCCCCTTGGTTTATCCCTTCTGACTTTCTCAGTAGGGTTAGATAGAGTTCTATATCCCAGTGGATATAGCTACTCTTCCCTCTCGGGGTTAATTCCACTGAGAGTAAGGTTTAAATATTACCTCTTAATGCTCTCTTCCTCTCATTCTTATAATAGTATTCGTCCCCTCACCTTCCCATGCCCTCTTTGTGTGTAATAGAATATCCTATTTTTCTTAATCATATAAGTTTCTCTTCGTGTCATCTACTATTCAACCCCTCTTTCCCACCCACCCCCATATCATCTTATACCATTTAGTACTCCAACCTCTCCCTATGAATAATTCTTCTAATTACTATAATATTGGATACTATAATAGTGAATAGAGTTAACTACAGAGAATTACACATAACATTTCTCCATATAGGAATATGAATAATTAGGTCTTATTGAAGCCGTTAAAGAGGCAAATTTAAAAATAAGAGTTTTCTTTCTTTCCCCTCTGTTTCTTATTTACCTTTTCATGTTTCTCTTGTTTCTTTTGTGGTTGGATATTGAACTTTCCATTTAGTTCTGTTCTTTCCTGTGCAAATACTTGGAAATCTTCTATCTTGTTGAATGCCTATACTTGCCCCTGAAAGTATATAATCAGTTTCGATGGGTAGGTGATGCTTAGTTGTACACTCAGTTCTCTTCCCTTTCTGAATATCATATTCCAAGCCTTGTGGTCTTTTGGCGTGGAGGCTGCCAGATCCTGTGTGATCCTGATTGGTGCTCCTTGATATCTGAATTGTCTCTGGATTCTTATAAAATTTTTTCTTTCACTTGGGAGCTCTTGAACTTGGCTATTATATTCCTGGGGGTTGTCTTTTCAGGGTCTAGTGTAGAGGGTGATCTATGGATCCTTTCAATGTCTATATTGCTCTCTTGTAGCACTTCAGGGAAGTTTTTCTGAATAATTTCTTTTAGTATAGATTCCAAATGTCTATTAATTTCTGCTTTTTCAGGAAGACCAATGATTCTCAAATTGTCTCTTCTAGACCTGTTTTCTTGATCTGTCAATTTCTGAGTGATATATTTCATGTTTCCTTCTATTTTATCAGTCTTTTGACTTTGCTTTATTTGTTCTTGCTGTCTTGAGAGATCATTGGCTTCTACTTGCCCAATTCTTGTCTTTAGAGAGTGGTTTTCTGCTATAATCTTTTTATTTTCCTTTTTGATTTGGTCTATCCTGTTTTCCAGCTTTTTGATTTTGGTCACCAATTTGCTTGTCAATTCTTTTGATTTGGGGGCATCTTTTTTGAATCGCCCAATTCTAGCCTTTAGAGACGGGTTTACGGCTATAATCTTTTGGTTTTCCTTTTTAATCTGGTCTGTTTGGTTTTTGATGGCTTCCAGATGGTCTTTTCTGGTCTTTAATTTGTTTATCAATTCATTTGATTTCTGAGCCATACTTTCCAATTGCGAAATTCTGCCTTTTAAACTGTTATTTTCTTGCCAGATCTCTGCCATCTTTCTCATAATCTCAGATTTGAACTCTTCAAGAGCTTGTGACCAGTATTCATTTTTTTGGGAAGGTTTGGATATGATTACTTGTTTTTTCTTCTCTGCTGTTTGCTCTGTTGTCTGGATTTTTTCTGTGAAAAAGTTGTTGAGTGTTAAAGATTTCTTCTTGATCTTTCTCTTCTGGGGTTCTTGTGTCTGGCTTACCATTGTTACCCCAGTGCCCTCTCAGTTTTATTCTCACGCCCAGGGCCTGTCTGTGCTCTTTAGGCTCCTGAGGTTTCAGCTCTAGTTGTTCTCAGAGTCAGTGTGGTCCCCTTACTTGTTCCTCTGCCTAAAGCTCCTTTAACAGTCTCAGGGCGCTGCTTCCACATTCATGCACCCCTCTCCACTGGGTCCCCACCCAAGGTCCATGCCTGTGCTCAGGATCCACATCTGTGCCTGTGTCTGTGCCTGCACTCAAGGTCTGTGTTCAAAATCCACGCGTTCTTTAGCCTCTTGGGGTCTTAAGTCTTACTGCTTTCAAGAGCAGGGCATGGTGATCCCAGGTAGCTTCCAACGACTTAATGGATGCCCCAAACTTGCTCTAACTCTTGTGCACTGGCTTTGGCCCTATAGGTGGTGTGGGAGTGGAGGGGGTTGCTCAGCTCGCATTTTAGTGAGAGGTATTTCGCCCCCTTATAGAATAGAAATGCCCTGATCACATATACCTTCAATGCTGCACTGTGTTGTGGGGTCCCTTCATTTGTCTGGATTTGTTTTTATGTCCTCTTGAGGAGTCCTATATGTGTGGGCTAGGAGAGGTTAAGCAGCTGCTTTTTACTCTGCCACTATCTTAACCTGGAATTTAATACCTTCTTTTCTTATAGGGATATAAATCAATTGAACTTATTGGGTCCCTTAAAGAAAATGTTTTTTGTTTTGTTTTGTTTTTCCCCCCTCTCTCTTAATTACCTTATGGTGATTCTCTTGAGTTCTGTGTTTGGGCAGCAAACTCTTTGTTTAAGTCTGGTTTTTTTTTTTTTTCATCATGAAAGCTTGGAAGTCTTCAATTTTGTTGAATGACCATACTTTCCCCTGCAAGAATAAAATCAGTTTTGCTGGATAGTTAATTCTTGGTTGTAGACCCAGTTCTCTTGCTTTCCAGTATAATATATTCCATGCCTTCCAGTCCTTCAATGTAGATGCAGCCAGATCCTTAATTATCCTAACTGTGGTTCCCTGGTATCTGAATGACTTCTTAGCAGTTAGTAATATTTTTTCCTTAGTCTGGTAGTTTTTGAATTTGGCTATAATATTCCTGGAAGTTGTCAGTTGTGGATCAAATATAGGAGGTGATCTGTGGATTCTTTCCGTTTCCACTTTTCCCCCTTGTTTGAGAATGTCAGGACAATTTTCTTGTATAATTTCCTGTAGGATGATGTCTAGGCTTTTCCTTTTGTCATGATGTTCCAGTAGACCAGTGATTCCCAAAGTGGGCACCACTGCACCCTGGTGGGTGCTGTAGCGATCGAGGGGGGTGGTTGATGGCCACAGGTGCATTTCTGAGTTCAATAAATTGTTTCATAATTTCAAAGTTCAATGTTTCTAATTTACACCTTTCTTTACTATATTTTACGAAAAAGGTAGAAACATTAATACACATATCTTTCCTATTTAATTGCTATTAAAATTTTTAAAAATAAGTTCCAGTGGACACTAAGTAATATTTTTTCTGGAAAGGGTGCAGTAGGCCAAAATTTTGGGAACCACTGTGGTAGACCAATAATTCTTAAATTGTCTCTTTGAGATCTGTTTTCCAGATCTATGGTTTTTTTAATGAGGTGTTTCATATTTTCCTCAACTTTTTAATTCTTTTATTTTGTTGTATATATTCTTTGGTTCTAGTTGTTGAATTCTAATTTTTAAAGACTGAATTTCATCCCTGGATTTTTGGTTATCCTTCTCCTTCTGGTCTGATTTTCTTTGTACAACATCTTTCACCTTCTTTGTTTTATTTTTAGCGGGTCAATTTGTGCTTTTAAGACATTATTTTCTTGTTTTAAATCATGTATTTACTTTACCCAATTATCTTAAGCCTCTGTTGATTGTGTCCTGAGTTCCTGAGGTATTTGGATTTTGAGTTCTTGAGTTAATTGAATTTTAAGTTCTTCCATTTCACTGAAGTTTCTATGTTTTTTCTTTATGTTCCTTTATCTTCTGATCCATTTGCTTTTTGTTCAATTTCTGGATAGAAGCTGCCAATTGTGGATTTTTTTCTCTTCCTGTTGTTTACTCACATTTTTTCCTTCTTTCTTCCCTTTAATTAGCTGTAATCTTGGTCCTCTGATAATTTTTTTCTGTGGCTTTGGGCTATTCAGTCCTGGGAGGACTTCTCTGTTTTGTTGATTAATTAGGTTAGTGGGACCTGAGGCCAGTTTTTCCCCAGCTGCTGGTAAAAGCTAAAGAAGTGAATTCAGCTACTTTCCTTGTAGTCTGTGGGGGAGGGTTGTTGAAGCTTCCCTGCCCTCTGAAGACTTCTTGTCTGCTGTGCTGATAGAATTAATCCAAGTGGGGTTGATCTGCACAGCTCCCTGAGGTCAAAACCTCGAGAGAAAGGGGAGGAGGGCAGAGCAAGATGGAGCATATGTTCACCCTCTATGGGTTTCTCCCCCAGCAGCCTCCCTGCTTTCAGTGATCAGAGCCTTGAGTTTGGCATAGCTGTGCCAGTGAGGCATTCCCTTGGACTAGCGCCCCAGCCCACCCAGAGATTCCAGGATATGCTGGAGACTTAGCACATTAGATGGTGGAAGGGGTCTGGGATCTTCCTCCTTTCTTTCTCCTCCCACCCAACTGTTCCAAGAATTCAGGCTTTTTTTTCTCTTTTTTTCCACATACCATTTAAGTTGGGTTCATCTGGAGGATCCCCCAGTTCTGTTCTGTTGTCAGATTTGGTTTTATGTTCCCTCAGAGCCCTTTGTCCTTGATTGGTGGTAAAGGGCTTTATGGAGGTCTGGATCCTTGCTGTTTTTATGCTGCCATCTTCCCAGAATGTCCAGTTTTGATTTCTTCATCAGAAAAATGTTTATTCATACCCCTTGACCATTTTGATTTGATTTCTTATATATTTGATTTAGTTCTTTGTATAGCTGAGAAATTAAACCTTTGTCAGAGAATTTTGTTATAAAAATTTATTCCCAGTTTGTTGCTTCCCTTTCAATTTTTGTTGCATTGGTTTTGTTTGTACAAAACCTTTTTTAATTTAATATAATCAGAATTACTCAGTTAATATCTTGTAATGTTCTCTATTTCTTGCTTGGTCTTAAATTCTTTCCTTCCCCACAGATTTTACAGGTATACTATTCCATGTTCGTGTAATTATAATATCACTCTTTATGTTTAAGTCATATACCCATTTTGAACTTATCTTGGCATAGGGTATGAGGTATTGACCTAAACTTAATTTTTGCCAAAATCTTTTCCAATTTTCCTAGCAGTTTTTGTCAAATAGTGAGTTCTTTTCCCAAAAGCTGGGATCTTTGGGTTTATCGAACATAAGATTGTTGAGGTTATTTACTCTTAGTCTATTCCATTGATCCACCCTTCTACCTCTTAGCTTTGATTGCTTTGATGATCACTGCTTTATAGTACATTTAAGATCTGGTACTACTAGGCCACCATCCTTAACATTTTATTTTTCATTTAGTTCCCTTGATATTTTTTATCTTTTGTTCTTCCAGATGAATTTTATTATAATTTTTTCTAATTCCCTAAAATTGTTTTTGGTAGTTTTATAGGTATGAGATTGGATTAGTAAATTAATTTTGGTAGGATTGTCATTTTTATTATATTAGCTCATCCTACCCATGAGCAATTAATGTTTTTCCAATTATTTTGATCTTATTTTATTTGTGTGGAAAGTATTTTGTATTTGTGGAAAGTGTTTATAGTTGTAAATTATAATTCCTGAGTTTGTCTTTGCAGATAGATTCCCCAAAATCAAGAATGATTTAAAATAGTTTCTCTTTCTATCTCTTGCTGCTGAGTTGTGTTGGAAATATACAGAAGTGCTGATGATTTGTGTGGGTTTATTTTAAATTCTGCAACTTTTCTAAAGATATTGTGATTATTTCTCTAGCTTTTTAGTTGATTTTCTAGGATTCTCTAAGTATACCATCATATCATCTGAAAAGAGTGATAGTTTAGTTTTCTTGTTGCCTACTTTTATTCCTTCAATTTCTTTTTCTTCTCTAGTCATCACCACTAGCACTTCTTTTTTGTTTTGTAAGATTTAAATCAATATTTTTAATATCTAATAATTAGTAATTTAATGAAATAATAAAATAAATAAAAATAGTTTAATCAATATTTAAATCAACAACTCCAAGTTTTATATTTTATAAAGTTTATTAATAATCACTTGAAGTAGAAAGAAAACAAACTAAAAGAAATAGAAGTTCAAACTTAATTATGTAAGAAAGAGTAAACCCACAGGTTTAGAGTCTCCTGCCTGGCATAAAGCCCACTTTCCCAGCCAAGATCATGGGAAAAAGGAGACAGGGGAAGGGTCACACGCAAACCTTTTCTCCTAAACCTAAGGACATAAAATGAGAAGGAACATGGGAAGCTGGGATTTAGAGTCCTGGGGTTCAAATTCTAATTATACAATCCCCCTATGATTCCACTGGAAAATGAGCATGTAGAAAACTCCCAGATTTACATGTTTAGTTTCCCCAGTGAATCAGTACACATATCAAACTTATATCTCTAAAGATCTTTAACTAGAAGTACATACAATATTGCACTTTATAAGGGGAAATTACAATAATTTGGGGATAAGAGGGAAATAAAAGAGAAAGAGAAAAACCAATGATCACTAGGTGCATTGACAAAAAGCCAATTAGGGGACAGTCCCCTTTGGCATAAGAGTACACAATCAAAATAAATGCGTTCAACCTCCCACAGTTCAATTTCACTACATCTCAAAGTTCATTCTGGATCTCTTGGGGCAGTGTGTGGTTTCTGCAGGTTTCTTCATGGCACCTTCTCCAAACAGTTCAGTTTCTTGATTAGGAGAAGTAGCAAGTTTATTATCCTAAAATTACTCTCAAAAAAGAAAATTTTTTATAAATCTAGAATTTTATGACAATAAAACAATAACCCTTGAGGAGGGTGTTGACCAACACATGGATCACCAAAGGATACATGGCTGAGTTATGAGGGATTTGAATCAATTGTCAAAAGAAAAATCAAAAACAAAATACCAAATAAAAGAGAAAAAATAACTTCTGGATAAAACATAAAATATCAAAGTTTCATGTGTAAAAATTCTAAAGTAAGGAAGGATAAACCTATAACAGGTCCTTGAATCAGGCCCCAATTAAAGTGATTTATGTCCCACAATCCTATATTAGCAATTATGCACTTACCCAATCAGGAGCCAGGACTACAGAAAATTGCCATACTAAAAAGAGAAAGAAAAAAAAAGGTCTAGACTTTGTGGAAGTAGAAGCAGAAAGGAAATAGCATTCCCTGGTCTCATTTTACCTTTTTGCTTTCCCTATGGGGGCCAAAATGGCAGCCAAACTGAGGTACTTGGTAGAAGTGTGGATCTGGCACAAGGGAATTCTACATCTGACTTTGCAAACAGCGGCTTCCTCAAACCCTCAAATAAGTTCAAGTCCTCTGTCTTGGCACAGAATTTCATCAATCCCACTGGGATTGGTTGGTCTCCTTGATCTTGGGCTCCTAGGCACTGTGCAGATTAACTTTGTGCTCCTTGGCACTGTACAGTGGCTCTTTTGTGATACCTTCTCCTGGAATCAGACACAATCATTAATCAAAGTCTCATAATATTTAATAATCAATGGTAGGTTTCCATAGTCTAAAGCTTTTGGATATGTGTTGACATTAGGGCTAATGGACATTTTAAACTTATCCTAGTGCAAAATCAAAAAAACCATCAATACTAGTAACATGTGCTTCAAGTTCAAAAAATGAGTGGAAAAAGAAAACTCAACTACCATATTGCACATACAAGGAAAAACAACAACAATTTTTTTTAAATCAAAAATATGTATAGTTCACATTCCATGAAAAGCTGTCAGCCAAATAGAGGCAGAATACAAAGTTTTCTCACCCCCAAATGAGATCTATTTCCTTTTTAACTTGGCCATGATCCACAGTGTGAGTGCACATAATTTTCACCAAGTAACAGTTTTATAAAACAGTAGTACAGCATCTAATGCACATTCAAGAAGTATCAAAATTCCCAAAATTACAAGAACCCATTTAATGACAATAGTAAACACACCCGCTATTATTAAGATTCATATGAGTCTCTATAGCTCATGGATACTTGTCACAAGTTTTCCAGATGTAGATAATCTTTCAACTTTGGCTGAGATACATTTAACAAAGTCTATTACTACCATAATTCCAAAATTTGGCAGGAGAGCCCAGAAAAGCCTCTGTACTGCTGATGAAAACCTTTTGGGTCTAAAATGTCACCAAGAATCTAGATCATTCTGGTGGAAAGGTAGAGTAAACTGAAGAGTTACAAATATAAAAACCATCCAGGAGCCACTAGGCTCCATGGGAAATACTCCCTCTCGGGAGCCATCCTGGGGTTACCATGCCCTCTAGGAAAACCTTCCCACTTCCCAGATGAGATTATAACCCATCATCGGGTAACCAAGCACCTTGAGAAATTTCCCTTCTCTGGTATGAGACTGTAACAGCCATAAAAGGCATGTCTTTATATGTCCCATCCATTGCATTGTGGAGGCGAGGACTACAACAGTCACTTCTGATGTCTCATCCATTACATTTTTATAAATACAGAGGTGAGGAATATAATAGTGCTGTTGCACTTCACTTCAACTACTAAATGGACCATTACCTCTAAGGTAGGCAAATGATCAGTCAGAAGTAATGGTGCTACTAGATATCTGAAAATCACTTATGAAGACCCATTAAAATCAATTGAGAAGGGGCAGCTGAGTAGCTCAGTGGATTGAGAGTCAGGCCTAAAGACAAGAGGTCCTAGGTTCAAATCTGGCCTCAGACACTTCCCAGCTATGTGACCCTGGGAAAGTCACTTATCCCCCAATGCTTACCACTCTTCTGTCTTGGAACCAATTGGTTCCAAGACAGAAGGTAGGGGTTTTAAAAAAAATCAATTGATATTATCAGCTCATTAAATTCTCCAAAGGTTGTATCCAGGTTGTAACCAGTTTGATGGAGTCCATCCTTCATCACCTTATGTGACAGTTAACAAAGGCAAAAAGGAGAAAAGGCAGTTAAAGCAACATGTAACCTCAGTGGATCTGGTGACAAACACAACATCCATAAAGACCTATGGATTTGCCACAGAAAAGGTTTATCCACCTTGTTTATGGACTTTTATAATGGTATTTTCTCCAGTCCAGTCACATGGGGAGGGTCCAAATAAAGACAATCTAACAAAACATATAGCTAATGGCCAAAACATGAAAATGACATAGTGAAATAGAATATATTAGATTAGATTAATATGTGAACTTAAAAACAAAATTAAGTCTTAAACAATCGGCAAATATAATATATGTGATAGGATGTGAACTATCAATTCAAGAGTCCTTTTCTCCAATTCAGATAGCTGCGTTACATAGACTTCTTCACTATTTGGAGGGGAACAAACTGAAACAGTTAATATCAATATGGCAATGGAGCCTGAAAAAAGGCTAGAAATTCACCTCTAGACTCTTTAAGGTTCCTTCCCCTCCCCAGTATCATCATCCATCTAGTTTCCTTTGGTCACACTTCTGGGGTTCCTCATACCCACACTGAGCATAGTGTAGACAAACCAAATACTGGTTGTGTTGCAGAAACTAGGTAGGCCAAAATAGTAAGATTACTCAAGCTAAAATAATAAAATAAATAAAAATATTTGAATCAAAATTTAAATCAACAACTCCAAGTTTTATATTTTATAAAGTTTATTAATAATCACTCGAAGTAGGAAGAAAATAAACTAAAAGAAATAGAAGTTCAAACTTAATTATGTAACAAAAAGTAAACCCACGGGTGTAGATTCTCCTGCCTGGCATAAAGCCCACTTTCCCAGCCAAGATCATGGGAAAAAAGAGACAGGGGAGGGGTCACACACAGACTTTTCTTCTGTTCACATGCAAACTGCATTAATCTGCTTTTCTCTAAACCTATGCTTCCACTTTTCCACTTCCTATTCATTTTAAGAGGAAAAAAGTTTTGGTTCATTTATTAGATGTCAGAGTTAAAATTAATCTAAGCCCTTCTAAGGTAGCAAGCTCAGCTGTAGTGTATGCCCAATGATTTTCCCTAGTTGTGGGAGTCAGTCTCTCCTTTATGGTCAGAACAATGAACAATAGCCATGGTTATGGTTTCAATGATCTCTGCATTTTCAATTCTTTTGGCAGCAGAATTCAGAAAATTCCTCTGCATCCAAACAGTATGGCAGACCCCAAAAGCATACCTGGATTCTGTATAAATTTTTTCTTTCTTCCTTTTGGCAAATATGCAACTTTTTTGGAGGGACAGTAATTTCACTCCTTGAGAACTAAAATTAGAGGGTAATGAAGCTGCATAGAAGGTTTTATAATCTTTCATAACTACAGCACCTGTGCAGAATAGTAAATAACTGGGCGCTCTGTGGGTCCCAAGGCTTACACCAAGGCCCAAGGAGCTACTCACCTCTATTCATGTACATACAAAGTAAATGACTTTTTATAGGCTGGAATTCCTAGAGCAAGGGCAGACAGAATGGTTTGTTTTAATTCTGCAAAAGCTGACAGGTGTTGGGAATCTAATTGAAGTAGTTCAAGGACTGAGTTTTTAGTTAGAGCTACAAAAGGATTTAGTCATTTCCCCCAAAGCAGGGAATCTATTGTCTACAGAACCCTGTTGTCCCCAAGATGACTCTCAGCTGTTTCTTAGTAGAAGGAACTGTGAATTGTTGAATAGTTTCAATGTGCTTAGGGGAAATGGAATAGATTTCTGCAGCTAAAATAAACCCTAAATATTCCACTTTTTGAAGACACCACTGAACTGTTGATCTAAAAAACTAGTGGCCTCTCCTGTGATGCTCTAAGAGGAGATGCCTTTTGTCTTCCTGGCATGTCTGTGCATCTGGTGTTGCTAAAAGCAAATCACCAACATAATGAATTAGAGTACTGCTCTCAAAAATATTAGCTAGATCCTACCGTAAAATTTGTGAAAACAAAGTTGGACTCTCTACACGTCCCTGAGGTAATCTTGTCTATATCCTCAGTGAACCTTTCTAGTTGAAAGCAGATATTTTCCTAGAATTTATATATATATAGGAATAGAGAAAAATGCAGAACAGATATCCATGACTCTTAAATATGTAGCTTCACTAGGAATTGAGGAGATGACAGTTATAGCTTTGGAACCACTGGATTCCTAGGCATAATGCGTGGATGTTCTCAATCTTAAGGGTCACATGAGGCTCTTTACTAGGGGGAAGGACACAGACTGGAATAATTGGCATCAAAACATTGGGGTCTGAAAAGTATGAGATCTCCCTCTCAGACTCCCTCCCACTATCACGAATCATAATTCCTTCTGGCTATTTCTCTTATATCACCCACATTATGACCTATGTTGGAGTCTCTATTATTTCTCCAGTTTTTGTTTATAAATTCCTGACTTTTCCTTCTATAATTAATTGCTACATGACATGGCTTGCCACAAAAATAATGCTGTTTTGAACTCTGTTTAGAGTCTTTGCGATTTCTTTCACAGGGATTATGACTTCTTCAACTGCATTTGTTAAAATGAGAGCCAACAACTCTCCTTAACTTTGTCAAATTTTTCCTTTTCAGGTTCTTCCTTTTCCTCTCTCTCTCACACCCTTCAAATACATAAACAACTATCCTTTTCAACTGTTCTATTTTCATACTAGCCCAGTCTGAACAATGCTTTTGAAAATATTCTTTTATTTTGGGGGAGGAATGGTTCACAAAATGGAGCTTTGTGATGTGAGCATTAGTGAGGTTACTTGGGTCTAATCTTGTGTATCTCTTTCCTGAATCTCAGACATGATCATCAAATTGGTTTGGAAACTCATTTTCTTTCTGATTATCATATTCAAATTTTTATCATTTTTCTGGGTGAGTCCCTCATACCTTTCAACTGTGCATCCCTAGCCTCACATAACCTCCCAAGGTCCTCAGGATTATTTCACATCCTCATTTTGAGAATTATTAGTGGCTTCAAAAATGGCCTTTCTCCCTCAGTGAGTAAGGCATGCATTAGATCCATTACATCACCCCAGCTTCAATTTTACTTCAAAATATACCCCTTGAACATCCTGATAACCAGCAGGGGTTCAGAATCATAGCTTGGGGTATTCTTTATCTACATATTGAGATATGATGTTGGGGCAGGTGGGTGGCTCAGTGGATTGAGAGCCAGGCCTACAGATGGGAGGTCCTAGGTTCAAATCTGGCCTAGCTGGGTGACCCTGGGGAATTCACTTGACCCCCATTGCCTAGCCCTTACCACTCTTCTGTCTTAGAAGTATTCCAAGATGGAAAGTAAGAGTTGAAAAAAAGCAGTAGAGACATAATGGAGAAAAACATGATTTCTTAATATCACTAGGTTTCCTCTATGATCATGCAATTCGAGTTCCCTCAGAGGAAATATACTATTAGGGGAGTCATCATTATTCACTATTGGGTCTAAAATATGGGTGAAGACTGAGTAGAACAGGTGAGGAGGAGAAACAAGAGGAAGAGGAGAAGGAGAAGAAAGAGAAGAAGGAAGAGGAGACTCTTGGTGAGATAAAGTGTATAAAATAGGTGGGAAAATAGGAGGATCAGAAGCAGAATGAAGGGGTGTGACCAGAGAAGTTTGTAGAGCAGAGTTGAAAGAAAGAGTTATTGAGGGACAAAGACCAGAGCTACCAAAGAAACTGAGAACAGAGTCTGGGTGTGAAAGCACAGAAACTATAGGAGAAGGAGGGATAAAGGAACCTTTGGGGAGGGTCCCTGAAAAGAGAGAAGAACTAGGCTGAGAGGAAGGAATAAGGCAGATCCCTAAAAAAGGGGTTGGAGGGGCACATGAATAGAATAATGAACTGACTCAGACACTGGCAGAGAGGTCAAATGAGAAGGTTGTTGTCTGAAGAAACTTACCCTCTACCCCTTTGATGGCATAAATGTGACATCATCCTCTGGCAACTGCCTGCACATCTGGTGTCCCCTGCACATCCAGTCTAAATGTCAGCAAGGGACATAGCTATGGAAGGAGGAGCAAGTTGAACTTAAAAGTCTGCACACTGAAGGAGGAGACCCTATTGACTTCAAGGACAGAGACAGATGAGATGCACGAGGTGGTTCTTGTGATAAGGAGGTTTAGGTGTTAGTCAGAAAAATGGAGGCTCATCCTTTCCTTTCTGATTAATAAAATAATAAAATCCATGGCCTGGTCTCTCAATTTTAATCATAACAATGTGAACAGGCATCTAAAGCCTGGTTAAAAATTTAGCTGTTTGGGAATTCTGCGAAGATGGCAGCGTAGAAGCAGTAAGGCTCCAAACCTCTGTAAAGCCCTTCACCACCAATTAAGGACAAAGGGCTCTGAGGGAACAGAAAACCAAATCTGACAGCACAACAGAGCTGTGGGATCCTCCAGCTGAACCTAACTTAAAAGGTATGCAGAAAAAAAGGAAAAAAGCCTGAATTCTTGGAACTCTCATATGGGAGGGGAAAGAAAGAAGGAATATCCTGAATCCACTCCTCCACCTAATGTGCTGAGTCTCCAGCATATCCTGGAATCCCTGGGTGGGCTGGGCCACTAGTCTGAGAGAGTGCCTCGCTGTCACAACTGTGCCAAACTCAAGGCTTTGATCTCGGACAACAGGGAGAGAAACCCAGAGAGGGTGAACATACCCTCCATCTTGTGCTACCCCCGCTTCTCTTGAGGCTTTGACCTAAGGGTACTTGAAGCAGTGTAGATCAACCACACCCAGGCTTAGTCCTATCAATACAACAGACATGAAGTATTCAGAGGGCAGGGAAGCTCCAACACCCCTCCCCCACAGACTAGAGTGAATAAAGCCTAACACTCCTCTCTAGCTTTTACCATCACCTGAGGAAAATCTGACCTCAGGGCACTTGGAGATGAGCAGATTAATCCCACTTGGCTTAATCCTATCAGCACTGCAAACAAAAAGTCTTCAGAGGGCAGGGAAGCTTCTACAACCCTCCCTCACAGACTACAAGGAAAGTAGATGAATTCACTTCTTTAGCTTTTACCACCAGCTGGGGAAAATCTGGCCTCAGGTCCCTCTAACCTAATTAATCAACAAAACAGAGAAGAAGTCCTCCCAGGACTGAATAGCCCAAAGCCACAGATAAAATTATCAGAGGACCAAGATTACAGCCAATTATAGGGGAGAAAGAAGGAAAAAAACATGAGTAAACAACAGAAAAAGAAAAAAGAAACCACAATCAACAGCTTTTATCCAAAAATTGAACAAAGAGCAAATGCATCAGAAGAAGATAAAGGAACAGGAAGAAAAAACAGAAAATTTCAGTGAAATGGACACAGGCTTTGGAAGAACTTAAAATTCAATTAACTCAAGAACTCAAAATCCAAATAATTCAAGAACTCAAAAAACAATCAGCGGAGGTTGAAGGCAATTGGGAAAAGGAAATACATGATCTAAAAACAAGAAAATAATGTCTTAAAAGCCCAAATTGACCAGCTGAAAAATGAAGCAAAGAAGGCAAAAGATGATCTACAAAGAAAAGCAGACCAGAAGAAGGATGAGCAAAAATCCAGGGATGAAATTCAGTCTTTAAAAATTAGAATTCAACAACTAGAAGCAAATGACTTCACAAGGCAGCAAGAATATATAAAACAAAATTTAAAAAATGAAAAATTTGAAGAAAATATGAAATACCTTATTGACACAACTACAGATCTGGAAAACACATCTGGAAGAGACAACTTAAGGATTATTGGACTGCCAGAACATCATGACAAAAGGAAAAGTTTGGACATCATCCTACAGGAAATTATACAAGATAATTGTCCTGACATTCTCAAACAAGGGGGGGAAATGGAAATAGAAAGAATCCACAGATCACCTCCTACAGTTAATCCACAACTAACAACTTCCAGAAATATTATAGCCACTTTCAAAAACTACCAGACCAAGGAAAAAATATTACAAGCTGCTAAGAAGTCATTCAGATACCAGGGAACCACAGTTAGGATAACACAGGATCTGGCTGCATCTAAATTGAAGGACAGGAAAGCATGGAATAAAATATTCTGGAAAGCAAGAGAGCTAGGTCCACAATCAAGAATTAACTATCCAGCAAAATTGACTATATTCATGCAGGGGAAAGTATGGTCATTCAATAAAATCATAGACCTCCAAGCATTCATCAAGAAAAAACCGGACTTAGCAGAGAGTTTGCTGCTCAAACACAGAACTCAAGAGAATCACCATGAGGTAATTAAGAGAGTGGAGGGAAAACCAAAACAAAACAAAACCAAACCAAAAAAAACTTTTCTTTAAGGGACCCAATAAGCTCAATTGACTTTATATCCCTATAAGAAAAGAAGATAGTGGTAACTCTTAAAAATTGTTATTATCAACAGGGTAGATAGAAGAAGTATAATTAGAGGGAAAAGGACAAACTGTATAGGATGAAATGTCAAGATATATGTATGTATGTATATATCTACATATCTACATATAATATATATATACAAAACTAGAGGTAAAAAGGGAGATAATATTAAGAGAAAGGGGAAAACAGACAAAATGGAGTAAATTTATATTTCATAAAGAAGTGCATGGGGTGAACAGGGGAGAAGACCAATACAATGGAAGGGTAAAGGGGTTGGAGAAAGAAAATACTTAATTCGTAAGTGCATTGAAATTAACTTAAAGAGGGAAAAACAATCAGATCCATTGGGGCAGAGAATTGATTTGTGCCCTATAGAAAAGTGGAAGGGTAACAAACAGACTGGTGGTGGAATACTATTGTGCTCAAAGGAATAATAAACTGGAGGAATTCCACGGGAACTGGAATGACCTCCAGGAATTGATGCAGAGTGAAGGGAGTAGAGCCAGAAAAATATTGTGCACAGAGACTAATACACTGTGGTAAAATTGAATGTAATGGACTTCTATACTAGCAGTAATGCAATGAACCAGGACAATTCTAAAGGGATTTATGGAAAAGAACGTTACCCACATTCAGAGGAAGAACTACAGGAGAAAAACAACTCCTTGAACACATGGGTTGAGGGGGACATAATTGGGGATGTAGACTCAAAATGACCACACCAATGCAACTATCAACAATTTGGAAATAGGTCTTGACATGTTAAAACTAGTGGAAATGTGTGTTGGCTATGGGGGTGGGGGGAGGTCGGGGAGTGAAGGAGAAAGTAAGACCATGAATCATGTAACTATGGATAACTTTTCTAAAAAATAAAAATTATTTTTAAAAAAAAGTTGGCTGTTTGGTTCATCAAGGAGCACTGCCCCAAGTTACTAGTAAGCAAGTTCTTTGCAATTATCATTTCCAGTAGCTAATTTTAACTCTTTTAATGTCTTGCAATCAAAGAAACCATATCTTGGCCAGTGTAACAATGGAAATAGCCAAGAATGTTAACGGCAGAAATGTTACTATAAGAACAGCTAGGAATGTTAATGGGGGAAATTGGGATATAATATCTCCTTTACTGCTTGTAATAGATCAGACATGTGTACAAGGATAACCACTAGAGACAGATGTAAAAAAAAAAAAACCCTTCTATTTAGTAACTATTAAAGGTTAAGGAAAGATAAAGAAAGATAAGCAAAGGTTTTGAGGATTATGATTCCCTAATCTAAAAGGGGTCTAAACTTACCCCAGTCCCCCCTGGTCCTCACAGACCTGCTTCTTGCTCAGGGTTTCCCTTGAGCCTCCATAAAACTCCTTATCTATCACTAAAAAAACCCAAAACTATACTAAATTACCTTATGCTAATTACTAATACTCTTAATTATATATTTACTGTCTATGTAAATCTCCTTCAGCTTTGAATCTGTTGATAGTTTTCTCACTTTCAGCTAGCTACCAGGCCTCAGGCCTGATCAGGCTTCTGGGCTAAGGACAGGCAAATAGTCTCTCTCCTTTTTATTATATATTTAAGTTACTGTCTCCTTAGATCTCTTTCAGCTTTTAACCATTTCGGTTATTCACTCACTCTGCCCACAGCCAGCCCTTTTGGGCCTAGCTAGGCTTTTTAGGCCTAAGCAGGCTTCAAAATGAGTTGGCCCTCTCAACAACCACCCAGAGGAAAAAAATAGTCTCTCTTTCTCTTTTCTGTTAATTTCCCCCACAAACTTATTCTAGAAACTCTAACCTGTTCTCCTCCTTCACCTGCCTCTGGGTTTTTTTAGTGTTCCAGGGAACAGAAACACTAGGAGTCCATTGGCAGTTGGAAAACCCAACTGAACCCAGCTACCCAGAATTCCTACAGGCACTCTTCCCAAGATTCTGTCTGGTATTAAAGAAACCTTACCCACTATTCTTTACCTTGTCCTTAGCTGCTAATTAATCCTAATTAGAAGAAAAAAACAAAAACTTTTTTGACCAAGATCTACAGAAATTGGTTGTTTCCTTTCCAAACATGCCTGGCTTAATCAATAATCCTTTCTCTGTCCACAAAATAAATAATTTGTGTAAAGAGCTTACAGTTGGGATGTTCTAAACATTCCCCCTCTTCCCAGATCCCAAGGACATTTTTTGCCTTCCCTCTCCCTCTGTCTAGCTGCTCAAAGTGAGCACCTCTGCTCTCTGGGGTTAACATAGAGGCTCACAGACAGCTTGAATTTGCCTTCTGGGTACTTGAACTTGGAAAAGGTTTGCCAATGCTGCCCTAGGAGAATAAGAAAAAGATATTGAGTGAAATTTTAAAGTTCTGGGAAACTTTATTGTTGTAACATCCAGGAGAGAAATAATAATTTGGCCCTAAATTATGATTAATGAATCTTGCTATTTGAGATGAAATCTCATGGGCTATAATCTGATATTTTCTGAGTTTTGATTTCATGTATATTGTCTGTATTGTCATGAGGCCAATAGTATGTGCTTCCCAGAGGGAAAGCAGTCTGGAAACTGGTTTGTCCATGCCTGGAAGGCTGAGAGGACAGCCCTGGCATAGTTCCAAGGTAGGATCTTTTTGACTCTGCTTCTCCATTAAGCTTCTTCCTTTTAAGTAGAAATGTTTCCCACCTAGTGTAAGGAATTAAAATGAAGGGTTTGATTAAAACATATGAAAATTATAAATAATATGATTACTGATTCATAATATTATAGCTCAAGTCAAAATGACTTTCAATAGTTTTTATTTACAAAATAGGTGGAGAGAGTAAAAGTTGAGAAATATAAGAAGAGGGTAAAGAAGGTATTTAGTCTATCACACTAAATATTGCCCTGGTGCTCCACTCAGCCTGGCATGACTTGTTAACCCTTGACCAGAATTAATCTCTCTCCAGAAGTCAGGAAAGGAAAGCCAGCTATTCACTTACCCAAGTTCCCTCTAAGAGACAATTTGAACTAAAGATGATAAGATCTGTTAGTGTTAACCAAGTGTTAATTCAAAATAGACAAAGAATAAAGAATTCCCTTTCACACTAGTGAAATTCTGAGTCTGGTTTTGGCACCCTGTTAATGGAAGTAGGACTTGGTATGGTTGGCTATTTCAGAAACTTGGCTATGACTCTTACATGTACTTTATCCTGGGGATAGTTGTATCCTGGTATAGCAGTGTTGAGTCATTTCATGTCTTTAGGCTTGGGCCTGGAGGACTAGTTTTTGATACTGTTATAATCATGTCCCTGCTCCTTTCTCTTAAGGCAAATTTCTATTGTCAGGACAGGTGAATAGTGGAAGTTTGTCATTATAATGCTGAATCTATTAGTTTTTAGGTTGATATTGACACTTGAATTACTATAGTATGCTGCAAGTGAGCAGTGTTTTGATATATACACTTTTGATATGAATTTGTAATTATTCCATAGTCTAAGCAAAACTTAAATTAAAAATGAACTTGTCATCTGTGTAATATTAAGTCCCAGAAGAATCTCATTGTTTCAGAATAATATGAGAATAATTACAAATTCAGATCAAAATGGTTTGTGTATCAAAACACTATGCTCACTTGCAGCTCTACAGTTTAACATTATATATAATTAATTATATATATATATATATATATATCTTTTTCCAAAGAAGTAACACATTGGTGTTTGATTCATGTATTCTTGCAAAAAGGCTATAGACACTGCTTGATTTGCTTTTTTTCTCTTTCAGTTTCCTCCTTTAAACTTTTAATTTCTCTCCTTAACATCTCTACTAAGTCATTGTTCTCCTCATCTTTCTCCTCATGGCTATTAAACACATGAACTGCTACTCTCCTGAATTCTTCAAGGTCCATACTAACCCAATTAGGACAATTGGTCTTAAAATAATCTTTAACCATTTTACAACAGTTTTTCACAAACTGTCTCCTTATTTGTCTGATATCTCTTTCTCTGGCAAGATTCAGGTCTAAATATCTACCTCCCAGCTCAATAAGTCGATCCATAAATTGGGATTTTCATGGGGATTTTGTTTAAGATTTTTGAATTTTGTCCATGAATCAGGCCTATCAGAGCAAACTCTCATTGTGGTTAATAATGCCTCTCTTGCCTGGCATAGTCTTATGTAATCTTGCTCATTGTTGGGGTTCCATTTTGGGTCTTGTGGAGGTCAATGAACTACTCTCCTTCCCTGAGCCTGATTGACAAGAAAGATGATTTTATTTTTCTCTCTTTCTGTCAAAAAAAGTTTGGAGCAAATTTTAAATATCAATCCATCTGGGATCATACATGTGAAAAATGCTCTCCAGCTTTTTAATGATTACAATTGTTTCATCCTCAAAAGAAGTGATATTTTGCTTGACTGTCTTAATATCTTGGGGGGTGAATGGTGTATGGTGCCTTAACAAAATTAAATCTCCACTCTTATCAAAAGTGAGTACTTCTTTAAGGGGAATAGTCCTGTAACCAAACTATTTTTGGTTTCTGTCTCTTGTTTTTTTATTTGAGTTGCCATTGAACAGGTAATGGACATAAATGGGGAAATAGGTCAAGTGGGAGGAGTTTGGGTAGATTTAGAGATAGAACAGGACAAGGAGTTGAGGTGATTTGAGTATAAGCAGAAATGCATGAAGCAGGACTGGACAGAAACTGAGTTGGCTCTACTGATGAGGGAATATTGAGAGGTAAATCTCTCTTCTTACTCTGGTGATTTCTTTTTTTTTATTAGACATTTATTAATATTCGTTTTTAATCTGTTTACATACTTTATGCCCCTACTTTCCCCTTCACCCCCCGCACTCCCCTCACCCATGGCCAACGCACATTTCCACTGGTTGTAACAAGTGTCCTTGTTCAGGGTCTATTTCCCATTCATGTCCGCCTCAGTCCATGCATTCAAGCAATTGTTTATCTTATATGTTTCCTCTCCTGCAGTCCTTCCTCTGAATGTGGGTAGCATCTTTACCATAAATCCCTCAGAGCTGTCTTGTGTCATTGCAGTGCTGCTGGTACAGGAGCCCATTACATTTGATTTTACCATAGTATATCAGTCTCTGTGTACAATGTTCTTCTGGCTCTGCTCCTTTCGCTCTGCATCACTTCCTGGAGGTCTCTCCAATTTGCATGGAATTCCTCCAGTTTATTATTCCTTTTAGCACAATAGTATTCCATCACCCGCATATACCACAATTTGTTCAGCCATTCCCCAATTGAAGGACATCCCCTCATTTTCCAGTTTTTTG
The DNA here is from genome assembly GCF_016433145.1 of Gracilinanus agilis. Lineage (NCBI taxonomy): Eukaryota > Metazoa > Chordata > Mammalia > Didelphimorphia > Didelphidae > Gracilinanus > Gracilinanus agilis. The sequence continues at coordinate 289,623,745 of NC_058130.1, read as the reverse complement.
CCACTACAAAAAGCGCAGCTATAAATATTTTTGTACAAGTCTGTTTATCTATGATCTGTTTGGGGTACAAACCCAACAATGGTATGGCTGGATCAAAGGGCAGGCAGTCTTTTATAGCCCTTTGGGCATAGTTCCAAATTGCCAGCCAGAATGGCCAGATCATTTCACAACTCCACCAGCAATGCATCAATGTCCCGATTTTGCCACATCCCCTCCAACATTCATTACTCTCCCCTTCTTTCATTTTAGCCAATCTGCTAGGTGTGAGGTGATACCTCAGAGTTGTTTTGATTTGCATTTCTCTAATTATTAGAGATTTAGAACACTTTCTCATGTGCTTATTGATACTTTTGATTTCTTTACCTGAAAATTGCCTATTCATGTCTCTAGCCCATTTATCAATTGGGGAATGGTTTGATTTTTTATACAATTGCTTTAACTCTTTGTATATTTGAGTGATTACACCCCTGTCAGAGTTTTTCATTATAAAGATTTTTTCCCAATTTGTTGTTTCCCTTCTGATTTTGACTACATTGTTTTTGTTTGTACAAAAGCTTTTTAGCTTAATATAATCAAAACCATTAAATTTACATTTTGTAATTTTCTCTAACTCTTGCTTGGTTTTAAAATCTTTCCTTTCCCAGAGATCTGACAAGTATACTATTCTGTGTTCACTTAACTTATTTATAGTTTCCCTCTTTATATTCAAGTCATCACCCATTCTGAATTTATCTTGGTGTAGGGTGTGAGATGTTGATCTAAACCTAATCTCTCCCATATTGTTTTCCAAATTTCCCAGCAGTTTTTGTCAAATAGTGGATTCATGTCCCAAAAGTTGGGCTCTTTGGTTTTATCATACATTGTCTTGCTGACATCATTAACCCCGAGTCTATTCCACTGATCCTCCCTTCTATCTCTTAGCCAGTACCATATTGATTTAATGACTGCTGCTTTATAGTATAGTTTGATATCTGGTACTGCTAGGCCCCCTTCCTTCACATTTTTTTTTCATTATTTCCTTTGATATTCTTGATCTTTTGTTATTCCAAATGAAATTTCTTATAGTTTTTCCTAATTCAGTAAAGAAGTTTTTTGGTAATTTGATAGGTATGGCGCTAAATAGGTAAATTAATTTGGGTAGGATGTTCATTTTTATTATGTTAGCTTGTCCTACCCATGAACAGTTAATGGCTTTCCAATTGTTGAGGTCCAGTTTTATTTGTTTGGAAAGTGTTTTGTAGTTGTTTTCATATAATAGCTGTGTTTGTTTTATTAGATTGATTCCCAAGTATTTTATATTGTCTAGGGTGATTTTAAATGGTGTTTCTCTTTCTACCTCTTGCTGTACTAATGTGTTGGAAATGTATAGAAATGCTGATGATTTATGTGCATTTATTTTGTATCCTGCCACTTTGCTAAAGTTGTTGATTATTTCTACCAGCCTCTTAGTTGATTGTCTAGGATTTTTTAAGTATACCATCATATCATCTGCAAAGAGTGATAGCTTAGTCTCCTCCTTGCCTATTTTGATACCTTCAATTTCTTTTTCTTCTCTAATTGCTATTGCTAGTTTTTCTAGTACTATGTTGAATAATAGAGGTGATAATGGGCATCCTTGTTTCACTCCTGATCTTATTGGGAAGGCTTCTAATTTATCCCCATTGCATATAATGCTTGTTGATGGTTTTAGGTATATATTGTTTATTATTTTTAGGAAGGGTCCTTCTATTCCTATACTTTTCAATGTTTCCAGTAGGAATGGATGCTGTATTTTGGCAAAGGCTTTTTCAGCATCTATTGAGATAATCATGTAATTTTTGTTTGTTAGACTGTTGAGATGGTCAATTATGTGGAAGGTTTTCCTAATGTTGAACCATCCTTGCATTCCTGGTATAAATCCCACCTGATCATGGTGGATGACCTTCTTAATTACTTGCTGGAGTCTCTTTGCTAATATTCTATTTAAGATTTTTGCATCTATGTTCATTAGGGAGATTGGTCTATAGTTTTCTTTCTCTGTTTTTGGTCTACCTGGCTTTGGAATCAGTACCATATTTGTGTCATAAAATGAATTTGGTAGGACTCCTTTGCTTATCATATCAAATAATTTGTATAGTATTGGGATTATTTGCTCTTTGAATGTCTGATAGAATTCACTTGTGAATCCATCAGGTCCTGGTGATTTTTTCTTAGGGAGTTCTTTAATGGCTTGTTCAATTTCTTTTTCTGATATGGGATTATTTAGGTATTCTATTTCTTCTGCTGTTAATCTAGGCAATTTATATTTTTGTAAATATTCATCCATATATCCTAAATTGTTATATTTGTTGCCGTATAATTGGGCAAAATAATTCTCAATGATTGCCTTAATTTCCCCTTCATTATAGGTGAGGTCTCCCTTTTCATCTCTAATACTGTAAATTTGGTTTTCTTCTTTCCTTTTTCTTATTAGATTGACTAGTACTTTGTCTATTTTACCTGTTTTTTCAAAATACCAGCTTCTAGTCTTATTTATTAATTCAATAGTTCTTTTACTTTCGATTTTATTAATTTCTCCCTTAATTTTTAGTATTTCTAATTTAGTTTTCATCTGGGGGTTTTTTATTTGCTCGCTTTCTAATTTTTTGAATTGCATGCCCAATTCATTAATCTCTGCTCTCCTTAATTTGTTAATATATGCACTCAGGGATATAAATTTCCCCCTGAGTACTGCCTTGGCTGCATCCCACAGAGTTTGGTAGGATGTCTCATCATTGTCATTCTCTTCAATGAAATTGTTGATTGTTTCTATGATTTCTTCTTTAACTAACTGGTTTTGGAGAATCATATTGTTTAATTTCCAATTGGTTTTTGATTTGCCTGTCCAGGTGCCCTTACTGATTATTAGTTTTATCGCATTATGATCTGAGAAGGTTACATTTATTATGTCTGCTCTTTTGCATTTTTTTGCAATGATTCTATGCCCTATAACATGGTCAATCTTTGTAAATGTATCATGTGCAGCTGAAAAGAAGGTGTATTCCTTTTTGTCCCTATTTATTTTTCTCCACATATCAATTAAATCTAATTTTTCTAGGACTTCATTCATCTCTCTTACCTCTTTCTTATTTATTTTTTTGGTTTGATTTATCTAGATCTGAAAGAGGAATATTTAGATCTCCCACTAGTATGGTTTTACTATCTATTTCCTTCTTGAGCTCTGCCAGTTTCTCCTTTATGAATTTGGATGCTATACCACTTGGTGCATATATATTGAGCAGTGTTATTTCCTCATTGTTTATACTGCCTTTAATCAGGATGTAATGACCTTCCCTGTCTTTTTTAATCGTATCTATTTTTACTTTGGCTTTGTCAGAAATCACAATTGCCACTCCTGCCTTCTTTTTCTCATTTGATGCCCAAAAGATTTTGCTCATACCCTTAACCTTGAACTTGTGTGTGTCTACCCGCCTCATATGTGTTTCTTTTAGACAACCTATGGTAGGATTTTGGTTTCTGATCCACTCTTCTATTTGCTTCTGTTTTATGAGTGAGTTCATCCCATTCACATTCAGAGTTACAATTGTTAGTTGTGTATTCACTGACATTTTTGTATCCTCCCCTAGACCCACTCCTTCTTATTACACTATTTTCTTTTACACCAGTGGTTTGCTTTGAGCTGGTATCCCTTATCCCCTCCCTTGATTGACTTCCCTTTCTGCCCCCTCCCTTGTTGTTCCCCTCTTTTTGTTTTTTAAAGACCAAATGAATTCCCTCCCCCTTATTCTCCCCTCCCTTTTTTGGCCTCCTCACTCCCCTGCTCCCTTTGGTTTATCCCTTCTGACTTCCTCAGTAGGGTTAGATAGAGTTTTTTATCCGGATGGATAATAAAGCTACTCTTCCTTCTCTGGGTTGATTACACTGAGAGTAAGGTTTGATTATGCTCTCTTCCTCTCCTTCTTATGATATTATTCATCCCCTCCCCTTCCCATGCCCTCTTTGTGTGTAATAGAATATCTTATTTTTCTTATTTACTTGGATTTTCTTGGTGTCCCCTACTATTCCCCCCCTCTTTCCCACCCCCCATGTCTTCTTAGACCATTTAGTATCCTGTCCTCTCCCTATGAATTATTCTTCTGGTTGCTATAATAGTGAATATTATAATAGTGTATAGAGTTCACTACAGAGAATTATACATAGCATTTTTTCACCTAGTAATACAGATAATTAGATCTTATTTATGCCCTTAAAGAGTCAAGCTTAAAAGACTATGAGTTTTCTTTCTTTTCCCTCTGTTTCTTATTTACCTTTTCATCTTTCTCTTGATATTTGTGGTTGAGTGTCAAACTTTCCATTTAGTCCCGGTCTCTTTTGTACAAAAACTTGGAATTCTTCAATTTTGTTGAATGCCCATACTTTCCCCTGAAAGTATATAGTCAGTTTCGCTGGGTAGTTGATTCGTGGCTGAAGGCCCAGCTCTCTTGCCTTTCTGAATATTGTATTCCAAGCCTTGCGGTCTTTTAGCGTTGAGGCTGCCAGATCCTGTGTGATCCTTATTGTTGCTCCTTGATATTTGAATTGTCTCTTTCTGGCTTCTTGTAAGATTTTTTCTTTAACTTGAAAGCTCTTCAATTTCGCTATTATATTTCTGGGTATTGACTTTTCTGGGTCCAGTGTAGAGGGTGTTCTATGGATCCTTTCAATGTCTATATTGCCCTCTTGTTGTAGAACTTCAGGGCAATTTTGCTGAATAATTTCTTTAAGTATGGAGTCCAAGTTTCTATTAATTTCTGCCTTTTCTGGAAGACCAATGATTCTCAAGTTGTCTCTTCTAGACTGGTTTTCTTGGTCTGTCACTCTCTCATTGAGGTATTTCATGTTTCCTTCTATTTTATCAGTCTTTTGACTTTGTTTTATTTATTCTTGTTTTCTTGAGAGATCATTGGTTTCTAAATGTTCGATTCTAGCCTTTAAAGACTGGTTTTCGGCTTTAATGTTTTGGTTTTTGGCTTTAATGTTTTGGTTTTTGGCTATAATTTTTTGTTTTTCCTTTTCAATCTGGTCATTTTTGGTCTTCAGTTGACTTGTCTCACTTTCCAAATGCGAAATTCTGCCTTTTAAACTGTTATTTTCTTGCCAGATTTCTTCCATCTTCCTCAGCATTTCATTTTTAAACTCTTCCATAGCTTGTGACCAGCTTTCATTTGGGGAGGTTTGGATTTTTGTTTTCCCTCCTCTGTTGTCTGGATTTTCTCTGTGTAGAAGTTGTCCAGTGTTCCAGAGTTTCTCTTGATAGTCTTTTTCTTCTGGACTTCCTTATTGCTGGCCATTGTTAGCCCCGCCCCTTTTCAGCTTTGTCTTTGCACTCAGGGTCTGCCTGGGCCTTGCAAGCTCTGGGGGGCTCTGGTCTCCTTGTCCTCGGGGTCAGGCCTCCTGGTAGTTCCCGGTCTGCCCCTCTCCCAGAGGTTCCTTCAGCAGTCTTTGGGGCTGCTTCTACTGCCATGCTGGGTCTGCACAGGGTCCTCACTGGAGGTCCAAGCCTGGGCTGGAGATTGTTATTCAAGCCTAGGGCACTGCCTTCACCCTGCAGAAGGTAGTGAAAGTCTGTGGGCTGGAGATCTTTATTCGCACCTGAGGCAATGCCTTCAGTGCTTGGGAAAGGCCATGTTTTAGAGGCCTTTGTCCCGGTCCCAGGCGGTGCCTTCACCCACGTGGACACTTGGGGAAAGTCTGTGCACACCCCCCCCCCCCAGCCACCTGGGGTCCCTCGTCTTGCAGCACACAAGTACAAGCCCTGGGGCTGCCAGTGATTATCTGGTTGCCCCAGTCCTGTTTTCACACTTGTGCGTTGGCGTTGTGCGAGGTGTGCGGTGTGGGGGGGTGGGGGAGGGGCTTCTTCCTCTTGAATTTTAGTGAGAGCTGTTTCACCCCTTTATAGTGTGGAAATGCCCCGATTCTGTGTATCTTCAATGCTGCGCCCTGTTGTGGGGTTCCTTCGTTCCTCTGGACTCGTTTTTATTTCCCTTTGAGGAGTCCTGTATGCTTCGGTCAGGAGAGATCGAGCAGCTGCTCCTTACACTGCCGCCATCTTAACCGGAAGTCACTCTGGTGATTTCTTAAGCTTTTCTTAATACTTTTTATATAAGCCTTGACATCCCCCAGATTCTCCTCCAACTTCTTTTCAAGGTCACTTGAATTATTTTTCTAGTTTTTCTACAAGGTGAGCTTTTAGTTTAGCTCTGAGGTTTCTTCCTGAGAAGAAATAGGCAAAATGCAAAGCCTCCTAAGCCTCCTAAGCCTCCTATCACTATAAGTACAGGTAGGAACAGTGCTATATAAAGCCACTATGTAATATTCTGTTGAATAATGAGTCATTTTAGATAGACAAGAAACAGCATCATTATTTGAATTAGACTGCTCAGAATCATTGTAAATCTAATTGTTAATTTTGTTTGCAGTTCTACTTTCTGTCAGTAGATGGTGCTGTTTAACATAAAGGATTAACATCTATAACAGAATTACCTTCTAGGAACTTGACAGAGATATTTTCAGTAAAAAAGTAAGGAAAATGATCAGAAGATTGAGGGTTCGAGTTTTTTCATGGTAGCCAATTAAATGTAAGGGTTAAAATAGGGGTTTGACAAAAATAAAAGAGCAGCTTTTAATAATTTAAGTTGTAATGAGAATGTAGTAGAGTTGTAAATTAATATTAAATCTTTAAGCCAGAGAAAAGAAAACGTCTAGCAGCTTTTAACAATTAATAATTTAGTTTTATTAAAATAGAGATAGTAAAAGAATATAGTAAAATGAATATGGTAAAGGAGGAAAGAATAGGAAAGAGGTAGAGAAAGAAATTTCCTAATGTCTGTACGAGTTATCCTCTAACTATCTATAACTGCCTATAACTACTATCTAAAACTGTCTATAACTACTACTAATAACAACTACTCCACAAAGTTCCAACCCAATCTAGCCCAATCAAAACCAACCCAATCAGTGTTTAATCCAATACCAATTGATTCTGTCAATGAAGACCAGCTACCTTACAAAAAGTTCAAGGAAGGGAAAAAAAAAACCTAATAGCCCAAACCAAAAGCCAAAAACCCAAAGACAAAAAGCCCTCTAAAAGCTAAAGCCAAAAGCCCTCTCAGTAAGCTCAGGCCAGTCTTTATATTCCAGCAACAAAACACCAACCACCAACTAATCACCAACCCACACCACCAGCAACCAACTTCCAAAGACCAACTCACACCAGACGAGCCAACTTCCCCTCAACTGCCAGCCCTGTCAGCAACTGACCACCCAGACCAACTCATGCTGGCCCAGCAGGGGGCTCCCTGGTTCCTACTTCCTGTCACTGTGGGCTGGTTAATCCCTACACATTTGTATGGTAAGAAGACCTCCAGGTCCCCCACTAAATTAAAAAAGGAATAAAGAATTCCTTTTTACATAGCATACCATATATACTATAGTAAATCAGGTGTCTTAATATTAATCTAATAACTAATTAGATGAAGATGAAGGAGGTTGTGAAACAATGATGTAAATCTGTTTATTTACGAGGTTAAAATCAGAAACCTCTTCTGTTTTTGTTTTGTTTTAAGGTATGGAAGTTCAATGCAATCAGTATTCTTGGTGTAAAGTAATTTATGAGTTGTCTTGTGTTACTTTAATGGAAAATGTGATTTTATTTAGAGTTGAAATGCATGCAAACTACTTAAGGGAGGGACTAAATAATGAGCGCTCAAAATTGTATTTATGAACCTGTGTTAGAGGGCTTCTGGATCTTTGTTTATCAGGAAAATTATTTGACTAAATTAATTTGTCCTGACTGGTCAATTAATAAATTAAATAACCAGAATCACTGCCTCTTGAAATTTCAGTTGTCACAGCTACATGCAGAAATGTGTATTTATGTAGAAATAGAGATGTATTTGTATATATTTCTGTGTGTATAGATATGTATATATGTAGAAATATTTACATGTATTAGTCTAAAGAAAGTCAAACTCTGGGGAGTACACAAATGCTGTAGTCTTCGTTTTATGAAAAATTGGGGCATAAATATTCTTCTAAAAGAGTTGGTATTTGAGTGCTGGGCCGAAAGTCAGGAAGACTCATATTCCTGAATTCAGATCTGGCTTTAGACACTTACTATGTGGCTGTGGGCAAGTCATTTACCTGAATTAGCCTCAATTCCTCATCTGCAAAATGAACTTGAGAAGGAAATGGCAAACCATTCCAGTATCTTTGCCAAGAAAACCCCAAATGGAGTGCTGAAAAGTCTGACATGAATAAAAAACAACTGCACAACAATTTAAAATAATTCTTTCACTTATATACCAGTTCTTAGAGAGTAAAGGGACCAAAAGAGAAGAGTAAAACATCATGTTAGCAAGAGAAATTCTAAGTCCTTTATCAATGAAGGTCCTTAATGGAAGACATTAATTGCAGTGTCAAGAATACAGTATATGCTTTGTAGCCCATAGCAGAAAATGCCAACTGGTATAAAAGCAGAGAACACACCCAATAATGAATCAACACGTATGTCTTCAGCAGACTTTCATACTAGCCAAAGATTATGTATAATTCTGTGGAGGACTGCCCATATGCAGTGGCTGGCTTGATATAAATCAGCAAAACTAGTTTTTCAATTTGGTTATACAATCTTAGTTTCCTTAGTTGTGGAGAGAAGTGGTGTTTTTACATTCTTCTCTAGCTTCAGAGGAGTTTTTGGGTTAATCTTTTTCTCTCGCATCCCATCCCCCATTTTCCAACCTTTTGAGGAAGTCTCCCTTTCCGAAACAGTTTTCCGAAACAAGCTTTCCTTCATCCCTGTTTTATTGCTGGCTGGGCCTCTAGCAAACCAACGGAGCAATCCACATTAATTTCAAATACGTCCTCTCCTTTCCATCTTTCACTAAGCTTCCCCTCTCCTGCCTCCTCCCCTCCCCCAGCCCCTATTAATTTCTTATCAATGAGGTAATGGGGGCTGAGTACGTGCTTATTTAACCAACAACACTCCCCAGCAGGTGGGGGTGGATGTAAACTGTGAATCATGTAGCTTGACTTGTTTTTTTCATCTCCTCGACCAGACTCACTGTACATATTTAAGCAAAGCTGCCTCTCCAGCCCAACCCAGGGGATCCGCCCGCAACAGGTAAGGTAACTGTCTTTCATAATTTAAAAAAAAAAAAAAAAAAAAAAAAGCGGGTTGTAAGGGTGGAAAGGAAGAAACAAGAGGGGAGATTAAGAAATGAAACAGGAGAATGAAGAGGTTTTAATCCACCTTAACTCAAATTCGCAGGCTCGTTCCATATTAATGTCAGAGCCCCTCCTTCCTTCCCTCTTTCTTTTCTCCTCTCCCCTCCGCTCCTTATGCTATACACAGAGCATAGCGTATATCTATGGTGCCACAACTGGTAGAGCTGAGGGAGGGAAAGAAGAGGGAGGAGCAGATGCAATAGGGATATGGAGAAAAGGAAAGCTTTGGTAGTGGTGATGTTGGAAAAGAGGGAGGGAAGAAGTAAAATGGGAGGGACGTAAGCAATTCAAGTTTCAGGCTTCCTCCTCAACTCCTCCGCCCAGAGGAACAGTAACTATTGGTGGCGGGGCGGGATCTGGGCTTTGTGATTGGGGCACAGTGTACGCCAGTCACCACCGGGGCTGGCTGAAGGGTACGTTGCAAGGAACACTGTATTGACCTACTAACACAGATCTCTGGCGGCGGCGGCGCGGCACGGCACGGCACGGCGGAGGTGGTGCCCTGCTGTAGCAAGCAGATAGACCCCTCCTATCACTCCTCTTCTACTGCCCCTCCCCCGCTCGTGCCCCTCTCTCGGAACCGAGGAAGTGCTGCAACTGTCTGTCTCCTCCGTGTCCCGCTACCGGCCTACCGGCCTTCTCGGGAGGTGGGAGCGAAACCCCAGGCGAGCACTTCTCATCAGCTCCTTGCTGCACTCGCCCACTCCAGAAAACAGCCGTACCCTAGCTTTACTCAACCCTGCCCATCCTCTGTCCTAGTCCAGAGCTGAGGCAAGGAGTCGGGTGTTCTGTACTCTGGTTGACTTGCTGACTATTCTGGAGGAACCTCTTCGTTTTTGTTGCGTTTTCTGCCCCTCCCACCACATTCTCCGGGCCAAGATGAAAGTGAAAAAGGTAATTACACATGTCGTGAACTAATATGTCTAGGTTTTGTTTTCATTCTGTCTCTATGTCTCTCTGACTCGTTCTTTCTACTCACACTACCTTACCCCACCCACTCGTGTAATTTTAAAAAGTTGCTGTCATATCCAGAAGTGTATATGTATGTGTGTATGTAGAAAATAGTATGTTTATATTACATCTCTAGAGGTGTGTATTTATTAATTATACAAACTTTTGCTGGTATGTCAATGTGGGAATCGCCACCTTAAGGTGACTATATTGATTGCAACTCCCTTTCCCCAGCACGTAGACTTTGCTCGCTTTCTGTACCCTGCAGTTGCATAATATGACTGTATTTAAGGAAAATTGATGTTTTGATAGAGAAAAGCACTAAGACAGCTCTTCTGAATCCATTTCCGAGCATGCAGCAAAAAGCTTTCTGACTCACGCTCCCACCCCCTCTTCTCCAGGAATGGAGGGAGATTAGGGGGTGGAGGAAAAGGAGAAGATGTAAGACGTTGAGTAACTCTAAAAATACTTGATTTGGTTATTGAGAAATAGGGTTTTAAAGGGGGGGAGGGGTGTGACGGCATTCAAAAAATGTCTGTTCAACAATTGTTTCTGTGTTGGAGATTAGTTCTTACCTAGATTTTTCCATCCCGTTTATCGTCAGTATGCTTTAAAAGCCCGAAGGAAGATGTATGAGATTTGTTCTTTCATACATTGCATAATCTGCCCACTATGAAATACTGGGAAGGATTATGAGAAGTGTGTGTTTGTGTGTGTGTGCAATGATTTTGTAATTTTGGCGCAGCGTCGGGGAATTAGCTTATTAAAAATTACCTCTATTTTCTACTTTAAGTACTAAATAACTTAAGATCCACAAAAATATACACATATTCTAGCTGAAGGTTATATTTAAGATTATAAAAAAAGCAATATAATCTTACCGTGTATCTCTAGGGTGTTATTTTAAAAATCTGCTAAAAAAAAAGAATTGTGCCGCTTAAATTACTCCCTTCCATTAAGGAAAATACATTTTATTGTAACTCCCCTTTACCCTCACTTTTGTGTAATTGGTTTTTCAGACACTGCAAAACAGATCCCCTAATAGTTCCTGGAAATGTTGCATTATGTAACCACAGAATTTGCTGGCAGAGGATAGAGGAAGAGGGAGCTAATTACGAGATTTTTTATAATCTAGCTACAAAGAAACTAGGGCAATAAGCTTTTTAAAATGTCACTGTAGCAGTTTTTTAAAAGGATATTTAAATAGGAAAGTAGACAACTGGTTAAGACTTGAGTTAGTTCATGCTGCTGAATATGTCATATACCCTAAATTGTGTTCTTCTATATTTAGCCCTATCACAATTTAGCAATTGTGGCTTCACAGTGCTATTTCTGGTTTTTCTTCAGGACTGTTAGCAAATAGACGGTCAGGGCCATTTGCTGAGGGTTTAACTCCACGCCTTCTGAGACATTTTGATGATTCTATATTTTTGACGGCATTTTCTCTAGGTGAAACTGACTTTATTTAAAAAAAAAAAAAGACGGAAACTGCTCTTCACAGAAAACCTCACCGAAGGTTCGAGTCATTTTCTCATCTGAGCATTTTTAATTAACAACGATGAAGTCACAAGTATTTCTTAGATTTACCACCCCCACCCTCAAATATGATTTGTGGGAGGTAGACTTAGGTCAGTAATTTGTTTAATATTGCATTTCCTGATTTCATTCAGAATAATATATTGTGGAGTGTGTGTGTATACTACATAGTCTTTACGTTTAATTTAACCCCCACCCTTCCCCTCTTCAAAGCTCATTCTATGATTGATTATATTGGCTTGCTATCCTCATCGGGAACTTCAACATATATATTTGTGTAAGTTAGGTGTAGACAGACTTTTTCAATTAGATTTTTTTTTTTAGTGAAAAGTAATTTTTCCAAATTTTTCTAATTCTCGAGAAATTTATGCTATTATAAATAATTACAGCCTCTTTCTAGGAAATTAATCTCTGCCTCGGCAACCTCAATTAAGCCTGTCATCCATCCATCCATAGTAGCCCATAGTTGATTTGGTTGAGGGGTAACTCTGAGCTCTCACTAGGGGGTCAAGAGAATTGAATCTTCTGGTTGCTTATTGCCAGTGGCTAGGCCCCAGTTTCCTTTTTCTACTAGCCCAACACTATCAGCTGGTCCCAGGAGTAAACTACACTCTCTCCTTCCTAGGCCTTACCCCTCCAAACCTTTACGAGGTCCAGTATGATATTGAGTTACAAGTTGTGAGGAATAGTAAGTAGGAGAAACTGTCAGCATTGTCTGAGGTGGTAGGATAGTGGTTGGAGAGATAGGGTAGAAATGGAGGGGACTCGGATTGGCCGGGGGTGGAGTTGAGGGTAAGAGCTCACTCCCCCTAGTCTGGGGGAAAGGGACACAGATGGATGGCGCTGACGATTCTGCTCTTTCTCCTCATCCTATTCCACGCATTTCTTTGTTCTGGGTAACGGGAAGGGGGAAGGGAGATATGGGGGAGGGAGGGTTTGAGGGAGGGAGGGGCGATGCCGGAGGCTAGGAGGAGTGCAGCAGCACTTAAACCTTCAGTTAGAAGAGGCAAAGGGTAAAGAGTAGTTGGGTCATGTATAAATGGGGCAATATGGGGGCAAGTTCAAATCTGGATTATGTGGGAGTAGGGAACACAGTACTGCAGTTGATGATAATATACTAACTGGCCGAGCTGAGGGGCCGGAGAGAAGCAGAAATGCGTCTGTAGTCATGTAATATGGGTATGTGAAAAAGCGGCTCATTAATATAGAGGAAAGAAAAGGAGGGGAAAAGGAAACCTCTAAGAATGGAAACCGGGCAGGGTGGGGGAGTAGAGAAAGGCATGCTGGGAGGGAAGAGGAAGAAAGAAAGGGAGTTTGTCATGTTGCAAATTGTTAAGCAATGCTCCCACTATCTAAATCGAGTTCATTGCTTTTACTCTTCTTTGTGTCTGATGATTGGGAAACATCTCTGTTCTAGGGACTGAATTTGGTTTTAGAAATCAAATGGAAAGTGGAACACTCTTACCTTATTGATCCATTCCTCCACTCCCACCCCCACATGTTGATGAAAGTTAGGGTGATACTGGACCATATGCCCCTGGGTTCTTTAGAGGTTTGCAATGGGAGGGGAAGTGTAAAGTGAGCCTCTTTATATTTGAGTCTCCCTATCTGGTGGGATTTTTTTTTGTCATTAAAAATCATCCAATGGGCATGACTAGTAGTTATCATGTGTGGTCATCATAGTTCAAAGTAAAGGGCAAGATCTTACTATGTTGTTCTGATACTGTAATTCCAGTAGATTTTGGAGAATTTTAAGGGACTGGCTTTTGGGAGATATGCCAAAGAACCATTCTGTTCTTTGAATATAAATAAAAATGTTAGTGGACAGAAAAGTTGTTGTGGTGACATTTCCTTTTGCAACATTCAGATAGTATTTACTGTGACTCTCCTCAATTTTTTAATTTTTGGATAACTCTGCAACACTTAGTCCCAGAAAATAATTGGTAACATTCAAAAATACAACTATTTTAATTTCTTTTGCTCTGTATAATATTTGTTTAAACACAGAACCTTCCTAACATTTATTTAAAGACTTAATATTGTTAAATTAGGTCGTTTGACAAGTCTCTTAGCTTTCCAAAGATTGTATGTTATTTTAAATTTGAGGTTTTATTCCTTTTTTTTTTTTTTTTTTTTAACATCAAGTCTTAAGTGACTCTAAGGGAGGAAACACTACCAGTAATGATTGGCAAACACAACTTAGTCTAAGAGTTTGGGGAGGGGGGTACTGAAAGGTTAGGTGATTTGCCTTGAATCACATGTGACCTGCATTTATTAGCTGAGATTCAAACTGCCTTTCTGATTCTATTTAACAAAGTCTAAAAAAGATGTCCAATGAGATTTTAATAAGGCTTAACAATCCAGATTTTCATTTCACAGCTTTAGGCTATTTCCCTAATTACTTTTGAGACTTGAGACTTTTGAGATTACCTTGGACTTGTGTCAATAATAAGGAACTTTAGATTTTACAGAGCTGTTTATTCCTGATAACAACTCTAAACTAAGTAGGACAAGTATTGATCATCTCTTTTGCAAATGAAAAAATTAAAGGTAAGAAAGGTAAAGTATCCATCCATAGGGAGGTCTCTACATAGTAGGAATCTGAGTTTGAAACCTAACACCTCTTAGTTATCTTCCCAGTTTGTGCCCCTTTCTAAGAAGCAAAAAAACCAGAAGACTTGTGGCATATTATGCTTTCTTTATCTTACCTTATATGCAGGAAGGGTATCTAGCTAACCTTGATTGAAAATTATGATACAGTAACTTTTTATTGTTAACAATATTAAGATAAAGAATAAAAAATTTTATTCTAATAAAGCACATGTTTCTCACAGCCTGTGAGGTAAACAGATGCATGGTGTGTGTGTGTGTGTGTGTGTGTGTGTGTGTGTGTGTGTGTGTGTATGTACACATGATAAAAGTGAGGTTAATACCTTAGTATTCTTACCCAAGATCAGGGATCTTTTCCCTACATAATTGCATCTCCAACCTCTCAATTGCTATTACCTTCCTTGGATTACAAAAGAATTTTTAGCTGTGGTAAACTTACTCCCTTTTGATGCTGAATTTTAGCGAGGGCTGACTACAGTTTGGGAAAGTTTCCTCATCTGGTTAGCTAATATTGAAAGCTTATCCTTGTGAACTGTAATTATAAAATAACTATGAGGCAACTACCTGAAAAATAAAAACCTTTGCTTAAGACTTATATTGAGCAATGTGTCTGACTCACCACTTTAATAGATTCTTCTAGATGACCCTGCCGTGGTCGTTAACAGCCAACTATTACATACATGATTAAGGATATGTAATGGAAAAGGTATAGTCATGTGGCTAAAGTTTTATTTTTATGACAGAATCACAACTATTAAATATTTCAGTTGTAATCCAGATGGCATGAAGGCATTAAAGTTTAAAGAACAAAAGAAAAAATAGAAATTGATGACTAAGCATATTTATAGTTAGAAATTTATTCAAATTATGGAAAGATCATTGAAGATTTCTTGTTTGTTTGTTTTTGTTTTTTTTTGTTTTTTTTTTTTTTTGTTTTTAACATTTATTAATATTCATTTTTAACGTGGTTACATGATTCATGCTCCTACTTTTCCCTTCA
>NC_058130.1:289529489-289603442 GCF_016433145.1 Gracilinanus agilis | reverse complement strand
TATAATAGTGAATATTATAATAGTGAATAGAATTCACTACAGAGAATTATACATAATATTTCTCTACAAAGGAATACAGATAATTAGATCTCACTGAGGCCCTTAAAAAGGCAAATTTAAAAATTATAAGTTTTCTTTCTTTCCCCTCTGTATCTTATTTACCTTTTCAGGTTTCTCTCGATTTTTGTGGTTGGATATCAAACTTTCCATTTAGCCCCGGTCTTTTCTGTGCAAATACCTGGAATTCTTTAATTTTGTTGAATGCCCATACTTTCCCTTGGAAATATATAGTCAATTTTGATGGGTAGTTGATCCGTGGTTGCAGGCCCAGCTCTCTTGCCTTTCTGAATATTGTATTCCACGCCTTGCGGTCTTTTAGTGTTGAGGCTGCCAGATCCTGTGTGATCCTGATTGTTGCTCCTTGATATTTGAATTGTTTCTTTCTGGCTTCTTGTAAGATTTTTTCTTTTGCTTGGAAACTCTTGAATTTTGCAATGATGTTTCTTGGTGTTTTCCTTTCTTGATCGAATGCCGCAGGTGTTCTATGAATCCTTTCAATGTCTATATTGCCCTCTTGTTGTAGGACTTCAGGGCAATTTTGCTGAATTATTTCTGTTAGTATAGAGTCCAGGTTTTTATTAATTTCTGGTTTTTCTGGAAGACCAATTATTCTCAAATTGTCTCTTCTAGACCGGTTTTCTTGGTCTGTCACTCTCTCATTGAGATATTTCATGTTTCCTTCTATTTTTTCAGTCTTTTGGCTTTGTTTTATTTGTTCTTGTTGTCTTGAGAGATCATTAGTTTCTACTTGCTCAATTCTAGCCTTTAGGGATTGATTTTCGGCCATAATCTTCTGGTAATCGGCCATAATCTTTTGATTTTCGGCCATAATCTTCTTGTTTTCGGCCATAATCTTCTGGTATTCCTTTTCAATCTGGTCATTTCTTGTGTTCAATTTGCTTATCAGTTCATTTGGTTTCTGAGCCTCGCTTTCCAGTTGCAAGATTCTACCTTTTAAGCTGTTATTTTCTTGCCAGATCTCTTCCATTTTCCTCAAAATCTCAGATTTGAACTCTTCCATAGGTTGTGAGGAGTTTTCCTTATTTGGGGAGGGTCTGGATGGTTGTTTGTTCTCCTCCTCTGTTTGCTCGGTTGTCTGGATTTTCTCTGTGTAGAAGCTGTCGAGTGTTAAAGACTTCTTTTTTTTGTTATTATTCTTTCTCTTCTGAATTTCCTGTAACTGGTTAGCCATCATTAGCCCAGCAGCTTCTCAGGTTTATCCTCGCTCTCAGTGTCTGCCTGAGATCTATTGGCTCCTGAGGACTGAGATCTAGTTTTTTCCAAGGTCAAGCCCCCTGGTGGGCCCTCTTGCTTGATCCTCTGCAGGAGGTTCCTTTACAAGTCTCAGGGCGCTACTTCCACAGTCGTATACCCGTCTGCACTGGTTCCCCACTTAGGCTTTAGTTCCTGGTTGTGTTTACCTCCACCCACACCTCTGCTCAGCCGGCGCTCCGCTCCCAGCGTCCGCTCCCGCGTGCGCGCTCAGATTTCGCGTGCGTTCTTGACTTAATGGGGTCCTAAGTCTTGCTGCTCTCGGGAACAGGTCCCGGAGCTGCTGATGACTCGATGGGTGCCCCAAACTTGCTCTATTTCTTTTTAGCTGGGTTCAGAGCTATAGGAGAGTGTGGAGGGGGTGGGGGTGGGGCGGTTGCTCAGCTTGCGCTTGAGTGAGAGCCCTTTTTAGCTTGGAAATGTCTCGATTCCACGTACCTTCCACGCTGTGTCCTGTTGTGGGGTTCCTCCGTTCGTCTGGACTTGTTTTTATGTCCCCTTGAGGAGTTTTGTGTGTTTCGGTCAGGAGAGGTTTAGAGCTGCTTCTTACTCTGCCGCCATCTTAACCCGGAACTGTTTGTTTGTTTTTTTAATGGCATGCTTGAATTTACTGATTATAATACATTGTTTGTTAGGTGGTACACTGGACCTGGAGTCAGGATAGACCTGAATCTAAGCTGTGTGACTCTGGGTCACTTCTTTGCCTCAGTTTCCTCATGTGTAAAATGAACTGGAGAAGAAGAAAACCATTTTATTTTTGCCTAGAAGAGTCAGACATAATTGAGCAACAATATTGCTTGATATCTTGCTATTTTAAAATTTTTTATTTCTGTTAAGATGAGTCTTTCAACATTTTCAAAATATTAGACTAATCTTGACAAAAACAAATTTAGAAAAATAGTATACACAGTTAGTTCTTTCAACTTTAATGCCTTTGTGCCTGTTACATGAGATTTTTATCACCTCTTTTCAGTTATCTCAAGATTTCTCTGAATAATCCTGTACTACTTTTTATATGATTTGAATTTCAGGTCAGCATTATAAATAAGAAAGTTTCACTGATAGTACATAATTTTTATTAAACTGTGCTTTGCACATCCAATTTCACTGGAATGAAAATTTTGTTTATATAGCAAGTATAAAAAGTTGATATCTCCTCAAGTAGCCAGTTAAATAGGTTCTGTGGACTACTACCATATTTGTTCTGTAGGTTACCCTAATTCATCCTTCCACTTGACTCATTCCTATGTATTTTTAATTTTATGAGATTTATAGCTACTTAGGTTTATTTGGGAATGATTATTTCTCATTAATAAATTTGTGACCTCTGCTTCATTAATTAATTGCCTCAGTTCCATTTCCATTCATTCAATGTTACTTGTATAAAGTTGTATAAATGGGAAAGCTCCATTCCCAGTAGTAGTTTCCCCTCCTCCACTTATTTAAATAGCTTGAATCCATTCCTTGTGATCGTGTTAAAAATACTGCTTACAGCTTAATAAATGAAATTCAACCTAAAGGCTTCCTACTGGAAGCCTTCCCCAACCTCTCTTAATTCCAGTACTTTCCTGTTAATTCTTCAAATACAGATCCTAATGCCACTTCTTATTTATGAAGATATAGTCTTCATTTCATTTTTCAATTTTCCTTGGAAGATAAGTTGTAAACAGTTTTCTCAAAAAAAAAAAAAAAAAGACAGTATTTCCTTCTTCCTGTGTCTTCAATATTTTCTGACAATGACAAGAAACATTACTTTAGCTTTCTCTTTTATACATTATCAAGTTGATCCTCACATAGTAAAACAGTTAAATTAAAAAAAAAATCTCTATCCCTGACTCCAAAGAGAGGCCCACAGTTAGATATTTCTCAAATGTCACTTTAAAACTACCTAGAATAACTACTTTTCCTACAACATTCCACCTGTTTTTAACTTTAAACAGCAACAAATCTCCACAGTCTTTATGAGATGGACATTGGAATTAGGGGTTACATTTACAAGGCTTTTAGCTATACCAATTGTATATTTGGTCATTTTACCCTTTTGGAATCTTGACTCTCAGTAAACAGCCTTACAAATTATTGTCAAAGATATACTCATTTCATGAAGTTTTTAATTTGACCTCTTCCTAGAAAAATTACATTAACAATCAGTGAAATCTGCCATTTCTGTTACTCTGAACCAAAGTGTAGAATAATATAAAGGTGATGAGGATCGTTAGTTTGCTGCCCTCACTCTCCCTTTAATCATTCTTTCATGTTGTATTCCTTCTACTTCTTATATATAGAAACAAAATTTTAGCTGCATTTTTCAGTGTCCACTGAATTGTCATTGTTACTGACCTGCCTTGAAACCTTCTCCTGAAGTCTAAACCATTTGGGCATTTACTGCACTTTGTCTCCACTTTGAAGAATATTCCATATTTTATACTCTCAGATGCATTCTGTACTCTCAAATTATTCTTCCATTTGAGATTTTAAAAATTTCATACTTTTTAATTCTCAGTAGAATTTTTTTCTCCCTATTTGATACCACTTTTCAGATCATTTAAGTAATAACTTCCAGGTATATGCCTATGTATTTACTTTTTTTTTTTTTTTTTTTAAACTAACCCTTATCCAGTTTAAGACAGAAGAGTAGCAAGGGCTAGGAAATTGGTATTAAGGGACTTTCCCAAGGTCTAGCTAGGAAGTGTTTGAATTCAGATCTGAACCCAGGTCCTCCCAACTCCAGCCCTGGTTCTCTACTCACTGTGCTATCTAACTGCCCATTATCTATTTACTTTTACAACATTGTTTCCAGATTCTATTTTCATAGTGAATTCAATTGCACCTGATTCTACTTTCATGTAAAAGTTTATCTGAAATACTTTGCCTATATAAAAAGGAAAATAATTGTCAATATAAAATATTTTATCATCAAAACCATTCATCTTTAAAAGCATTGTTCTTTGTTCACTTAAGCTAATTTATCAGGTTCTTTTGTCAAAGATGAGAGAAAATAAAGTAAAAGCTGAGTTTCATAAGAACTTGACCATTTATTTTTTCTTTCAACCTTTAGCTTCCATCTTAGAATTAGTACTCTGTATTGGTTCTAAGGCAGAAGAGTGGTAAGGGTCAGGCAATTGGGATTAGGTGACTTGCCCAGGGTCACATAGCTGGGAAATGTCTGAGGCCAGATTTGAACCTAGGACCTGCCAACTTTAAGTGTGGCTCTCAATCCACTGAACCATGTAGTTGCCCCCAGAATGTTGATCATATTTTTATATTTGCTAGTAGGTTTTACATGAATTAGAGAGGAAAATTATTTCAATATTATAGTATTTTACTTTAAACATATAAGTTGAATTTTCTAAGAATTCCAAGGTTATTAAAAACGTATGTGAGGAATTTTCTTATGTAAGGCACTTAATGATGAAAAAATTCAGAATATCTTTTGTAATTTAAAACTTTATTTTATTTGAAGTTTATTTAGAAAATGCTCATTTAAACTGAAATATTTTCTTGCTGGACTTTCTTTTATCAAATATGCATAGCACATTTTTTGGTATGCTAGTGATTACTTTTCATTCACATTTCACTTCTATTTACAACTTTTGAATGTATAAATTAGAGAAACTTCAATGAATGAATTTTTAAAAAGTACATCCATCTTAGTATACAATTTAACTTGATTTCATATCACTATGAAAAATTTCCTTGTCAGCTTATTATTTTTCTTAGAATCATAAAATCAGAACTAGAAAGTGCCTCAAAGATCATTTGGTCTCATAACCTTATTTTACAAAGGCACAAAGAGGTTAAGTGACTTGACCAAAGTGAAATAGATAGTAAGAAGAAAAGTTAAGAAATTGAATCCAGTCCTTCTGATCCAACATTCCTAGGCTAGGCACACTTAATAAATGAAGGAAGTAGAAGAGAGGAAAGGCAAGCATTTAATTCTCAGTCAGTGGATGGTCATCAACATGAATTTCTTCTGGGACAGGATACTAGTTTTCTATCACAGAGTAAAAAATTTAAATATTTGAAAGATAAGATATTTTAAAAATAGCCTAGGCTATGAAACATTCCCTCAATGTTATTGGTAATTCCAGTTAGACACTTCTAGTGTAATATTCAATATTGTTGAAAATAGAGATCTAGAGAAATAGATTTGTGGTATGGGCCTGTGACATAAAAATTGGAGGGATAACACTTGATAAGAGATACAAAATTCAAAAAGATCTTGATGGACTAGGAAAGGGACATAAATTTAATAAGATTCAAAATAACAGGGATAAATGTAAAGTTTTATACCTGAGTTCTAAAAACCAAATTCAAATACAAGATGAATATATGAAGCATTGTTATTAGTAGATTGTTTGGAAAAAGATCTTGGGATTTTACTGGGCTAAAGCACAAAATCAATTGAGTGAGATATAATAACATCTTACATTTTCATATTATTCTTAAAATTTTTAAAATACTTTGCATGTGTTATTTTATCCTAACAACAACTCAGTGAGATGAGAACTATAGCTTTTGTTAAGCTCTTTTTACATATGGGATAATTGAAGTTCCTATATGTTAAGTGACAAGTTCATGAGAGTTCTCAGAAATTTTAAGTTGTCTTCTTGATTACATACATGATACAAAACACTGTATTATTGTAATAACCAATCTTATCCCTGGAAAGGAGGTAAAGAAATGTACTTCATTCCTTTTCTTTTTTGGAGAGAAGAAAGAATATGAATGAATAATGTTATATTCTGTGGTTTTGCCCATTTTTCTTTATTAAAAGAAAAAACCGTGTGTGTGGGAAGGATGGCAATGATTTTGATGTTTAAAAGGGCATTGATATATTTGTAATTTCTAAAAAGAAAAAAATTAAGTTTATATGGAAGTTTGTAGTGCATCCACGTGGATATCTTTAGATACCTCTCCTTTTTCCTCTTGGGTAGAATTTGAACCCTTTGTGTCTTTAGAATTTAAAAAAATTAAATATCAAAGTAATATTTAATGTCCTAAATTGATTCACAAGTATGATTGATATTGACTATACTGATTTTAAGTCATAAAGTTCTATTTTTTTTGCCTACAGCGATTTAAAAAAATTCTATTACTGCCACAAGAGAATAAGTAAAAATATAAAGTATTTTTATTATATTGTAATTGTTCGTTAAGATAGAAAAAGAAAATACAGAAAAACCCTTCAAAATGAAGCCCTGCAGTGTCCGTGTCCAATTAATTCTCTCACGTATCCTCAGTCTTCTGGACTAACAGTTATTGCTATGGATTTGAGTTCTAAGTCTTGCAAAGCTATTTTTCTCTCTAATGTCTTTTTTGCTATTTTAGTTTTGCTATCTTTACTTTTGACATCATTTAAGTCTTCCTAGTTTCTCTGAAATTGACTATTTTATCATTTTTTGTGGCACAGTAATATTCCATTACATTCATATAGCACAGTTTTTTCTAGCCATACCTAAATAGATGAGGCTCTCTTAATTTCCAGTTTGGGATTGCTATTTTTAAAAGCTGCTTTATTTTTGTACATATGGGCAGTTTTTCTCTTGATTTCATTGATGCAGCAAAGGGTTATTATTAAATTAGTTACAAGTTAGTAAGGGCATAGATTAGTAACTTTTAGGATAGAGTTTCAAATTGCTTTACAGAATGACTGGACTGAGTCATAACTTTACTAACAATGAGGGTGCATGTTTTCTTGTGGCATTTCCATTCCAGCATTTACCATTTTCCTTCTTTTAAATCTTTACCAGTCTAATAGCAGAAATTCATCCGTTAGAGTTTTCTATTCTTCCTGGGATGATTTTCCCTGTAAAGTTTAAGTTAATAAAATCTTACTTTTTAGCTATACAAATTAATTCCATTTTAGCTTGCACTGAATGAATATAGGACTGAGAAAGTCTTCCACCTTAAAAAAAAAGACAAGAGAGAAAAATAATCTATAACATTGTGTGCAGTTGTGACTCCACACTTTTATGAAGAATATTAATAAACTATTTGTTCACAGGAGAATAAGCAGTATGCCTTTTGCCATTATTCCTCCTTTACCCCATCTCACAGAAAAAGGTGACCCTTCTCCTTGCCAAAATTAATTCCTTAGCACCCACATGACTCATTCCATCCCATCTTCTACAACAGATTGCCTCCTCTATCATCCCCACTATCTGTATTACTTATCTTCAATATCCCTTTCCACTGGCTACTTCCATACTGCCTATGAACATGGCCATATCTCCTCCATCCTGAAAAAACCCTCACTATACCAACTATGCTTTCTAGTTGTCTAACTCATCTATACTTTGTAGCTATACCTAGATCCTCCCTTTGTCAACTAAACTTCTTGAGGAAGATGTCTTTACTTGCTCTCTTCTCACTTCTTAATTTTGTATAATCAGGCTTCAGGACTCATTATTTAAATAAAAACTATTCTCTCCAAAATTGCTTTGATTTCTTAAATATCACATCCAGTGACTTTTTCTCTCTCCATCCTTCTTGACATCTCTCCAACTTTGACACTGTTGATCACCCTCTTCTTGATACTCTCTTCTTTAGGTTTTTGTGACACTACTTTCTCCTGTGTGACTACTATTTCTCGGTCTCTTTTGCTGACTTTTCATCCCGTTCATACTGCCTAACTGTGGAGTCTAAGACTACTTCTTCTCTTTTTCTCTCTTTACTGTTTCACTTGGTGATCTCATCAACTCACCTGAATTTATTATCCCCTTATGCTAATGATTCTCAGATATAACCAGCCCTAACCTCTCTATTACTCTCCAGTTTCATATCTCCATCTACCTCTTGGACATCTCAAACTCAATATCCCATAAAAATCTTCAGTTCAATTCATCTTTTCCCTAAAACTCTCCCTTTATTACTGTCTAGGGAAGTGATGGGCAAACTATGGCCTGCGGGCCAGATGTGGCCCCCTGGAATGTTCTGTCCCACCTGCAACATTATTCCTAATCAGACAAATGAGTAGGATACAATATAATGAAACTTCGAAAGAGTTGCCTTAGAAACAGACTGACAGAAGAGCATTTCCTTTCCTTTGACCTCCTCTTTAAAAAATTTGCCTGTCACTGGTCTAGGGGACTATCATCTTCACAATCCCCCAGGCTTAGAAACCTGCTGTCTTCTCTATCTCACTTGCAACTCTCCTCCTACCCTACCCTACCCACATTCATTATCTTGCAAAGTCTGACAGTTTTATCTTCATAACAGATCTACTCTGGTGCAAGTCTTCATCACTTCATGCTGGTTGGTCTTTCTCCCATAACTCACTCTCCTTACTGCATTCTACCTTTTACTTCCCTAAAATGCAGGTCTGGCTTTATCATCTCCTACTCAATAAACTCCAGCAGGTCCCTATCACCTCTTCTGTCTGGTGTTCAGTGTTCTTTTTCACCTATTCTCTCCACCATTCCTACTTCTTATACCTTATATCCCCCATTTAATCTTCAATTTAGTGACATTAGTCTCCTTGCTGTTCCTCACACAAGACACTTCGTTTCCTTACTGGGTATTTTCAGACTGTCTCTCATGCATGGAATGCTTTCCATTCTCATCACTGCCTCCTGGCTTCTTTTAAGACCCAGCTAAAATCTCATACACTGGAAGGCTTTCCTGAGTGAGCCCTCTTAATTCTAGTACCTTCTTTATATTGATTACTTTCATATTTATCCAGTATATCTTTATGTTATTTCCTCCATTAGTTTATGTTCCTTGAGGGCAGTGACTGTCTTTTGCCTTTTATTGTATCTATCCTCAGCACTTAGCATGGTGCTTGGCACATAGTATGTACTTAATAGATGTATATTGACTAATTTTGATACCCTGCTATGAGAATTGGTTGATGGAAGTAAGGATGTTTTAACCTAGAGAAGAAAAATCAAATGGGGTTTGGGGTGGGATACCTGACAGTTGGTTCCAATTATTTAAAGGACTGTTATGTGGAAGAGGGAATAGATTTATTTTACTTGGTCCCAGAAGATGGAAATTATAGAGAGCCAGATTCGAGCTTTAGGTAAGGAAAAAACTTTCCAAATAATTAGAGCTATCTAAAAGTAAAATGGGTGCCCTTCTAGAATGAGTAGTGTTTACCAGTTCACCGAAGGTCTTCAGACAAAGACTAGATGACCATTTGGTATGTTGTGGGAAAAATTTTTATTCAGATGTACGTCATACTAGATAGTCTTAAATGTTTCTTCCAACTCTTAAGATTATGTGATTAGGAATATATTGTTGTTGTTAAGTCATTTTCAATTGTGTCCAACTCTTCATGACTCCATATAGGGGTTTCTTAGCAAAAGATACTGGAGTGATTTTCCATTTCCTTCTCTATCTCATTTTACAGATAAGGAAAGTGAGGCAAATGGGGTTAATTGACTTGCCCAGAGTTATACATCTAGTAAGTGTCTGAGGCCAGATTTGAACTCAGGAAGATGAGATAAAGGTCTAGCACTCAGTCCATTGCAACACCTAGATACCCAGTTAAGAAAATAAATAGAAAATTTATTTTCAGTGAAGCTGCTTCTTAAAGATAAGTATAGCTTAAAGTGAAGATTTGTGTTCATTTAATATTCTGGTGAATTTTTTGGATTGTTTGAATTATGTGAAATATTTGCTTCATTAAGTTCCCTTCACTTTTAAATGATAAAAATGATTTATTCATATCATGTTTATGTCTACTATAAAATAATTTATATACATAATTGCTATCTCACATAAGAGATATGTGTTTGAGACATCACTTTATAGATGAGAAAATTGAGGTTCAAAAGATGTTAACTATCTTGTCTAAGTATTCTAATAAATGGCAGCGCTGTGACTTGTATTCAAGTATTCTGACTGCAAAGTTAATTTTTTTCTCCACTACTAGAACTTAAAAAAAAAAAAAAGCTCTATAGAAAGCAGGAAAAAAGAAGAAAGAAAGTGAAAACATGAAGTAAAATTTGAGTACATCATGGTAATTTTTTCTTGATGTGTTTGGAAAATTAGATGAATAAAGGGAAAGGATTCATAATCTTTCTATGGCTTGGTTTTCTAATATTTGGATTTGAGGTAAGGTGGCACTGAAGAAAAGCTAAATTTTTAAGGTGCAGTGATATCTTGAAATGAAGTTAACAGTACCAAGTACAATACCATCACTAACATCATTGTATTGGTATTTGATGCTATTAATATCATTTACCAAAAAGAAACTTAAATAGTGACTAATATAGAAGAGAATTCACTGTTGGTTTTAAAATACTTTATGTGAGGAAGTGATAATCATAAGGGAAAATATTTGAGTTTGAAATGTAGTCTTAGTAATTAGGATAATTCTTCCTGATGACATCATCAGTTGTTACCAAAGTGAAATAATTGTCCTGATTGAAGATATTGGATAGAATATAATGCATTTGGTTATCCTATGGAGAAATCTGTTTGATAGATCAACTTTTTGTTGTTTTTGTTTTGTCTTAGAATCACTGAGATTTTAGATATACTTATTATTATTATTATTATTATTCCTATTGACTCCCAGAGGAGCATAGGGCCGCAACCATCTCACGCCAATGGACTCTGTTCTGGGCAACTTCCCCCAACTGGGCCCATGTCACTCCTACGGTCCCTGCCTCGTTCTCGGCATATTTCCGCCAGGTCTGCCATCCAATGTCCAAGATGTGACGCAGGCACCCGTCAACAAAGACCTGGAGTTTGTTGGCTTTTGCCAGCACGCGTCATGGACTCTGTTGGAGAGCAATCTTCCAGACTAGGCGATTGTTGGTTTTGTTGGTTTAATGAGGTTGCAGTTTCTTTAGCAAGTAAGATTTTTACCGGGTGAGGTTGCTAGCCTCGCGCCCAACCCTCCTCCTTTTTCAGCCAGGCTTGGGACCGTCCTTGGTGGTTAGATATACTTAGGTAAACAAAATTCCACTCTTGTTCTACATTTAAGATTATACCTTATTTCAATGGAATTTTTAAAATGTGGCATATTGACCAACATTACCCATAGGTATTATTAACTTTGACTTTTCCCATATTATTTTAAATGAATATAGCCAGGAAAACCAATATTTAGATCAGAGGTGAAAATAAATGAGCTATTATGTCATCTCTTTACAAAGTATAAGTAAATAAGGCTCTTTATGGAGATAATATGAAGCAGTATATAGGTGGTGTTAAAGTGATGGCTGTTTATGCAGATTCAAAAAAAGTTTTCATTATTTTTAGTAACATTCTTCACTGGAAGAATGTGACTCAATAATAAGGATAAATAAGGAAAATAGTTTCATATGCACTATTGCAATGACACCATGGTAGTAACATTGTATGATAGCACCAAGAAAAATCTAGTCATATTAAACAAGTTTTGTGAAGGGAAATGGTAAGATGAGGTCTGTGTTAACACATTGGAATAAAATAAGATGAGGCCTGTGTTATATATTAGAATAAAGGAAGAGAACTATAATTATGCACAAAAGCATACATGAAAATCACTATTATTATGAATGAATATTTTTAAAATTATTCACTCACTAAAGTTGTCTTCTGAGTAGTAGCGATAATCCTCATTTCTTGAAAGCTCTACAGTAGATTATAACTTCTAAAAGATATCAAGTTTGAAAACCTTGCTTATGAAGATCAGCTTAAACTTAAGGAATTCAGCATTAACTTATTTAGATGAATGGAATTCATCTAACAATCTAGATGAATGGAATTGCTAAAACATGAATAATAGTCAGAGGGGTATTTTTTTTAACATATGAAGTTAATAAATTCAACAAACACAAGGCAGTATGTGCTTGTATTGTGTACCTTTTGAAAGTTGAAGTGAGATTTGTTAATCTATATAGACAACATTTAAATGTTGAAAAATTAACCAGGAAACCAGAAAATTTAATCAGGAAAATGAAGATTTTAGTAGGAATCCACTGTATAGTTTGCAGAACTCATGAGGCATGTTTTATGTTTCTTTAGAACAGAAATTCCTCACTATTTTTGTGTCATGAACTCTTTCAGTATAGAGAAGCCTTATTGATCCTATCTCGGAATAGTGTGTTTAAATGAATAAAATAAAGTACTCAGGAGTGTAAGGGAAACAAATTATATTGAAATACAATTATAAAAATATTTTTATAACACTTCTCAACCCCAGATTAAGAACTCCTGAACTTAAAAGAAATATTGTTGAAAACAATGAAACGAAACATCAGGTTCTAATTAAGGAGAAAGGAAAGACTTGTTTTGTGTTCCCAACATTTTGTGCCTCCCCTTTCCCAAGTTCTCTTTGCGCTGGTCATTTGAAAAACTAAATCATAAATACACTTGACCAATGTAGAAAGCATGGAAATACAAGGAAGAACCATTGAAATAAACAAACTAGACCTCCGTACCATCCGTGTAGAACTGGAAAGAAATAATGAAAAGAGGGAAGTTGATAAAAGGAAAAAGAGTTGTGTATAAAAATAGAGCATTTGAACAAAATAAAAGCTTGTGTTCATAATTATAGTTCAAAAGAATGAAATGAATCTATTGACAGATATGTAATGGCTAAAGAAAAATAAAAGGTTGTAACTAATTATCTTTATTCTGAGTTACTGATTTTCTTAAAACCTATGTCACTGTGGTGATGCAAACCTGTACTAACTTTATTACCTGGCAAAACCATTTAACAAGCAATAGTTATTCATCAGGTAGGGAAAATAGTTTTTCATGTTATGAGTAGAACAAATCTGAACAGAAAACTGTGAGAATTGGCATTTTTTCCTAAATAGATTTTTTTTTTCAAAAATCAGTTTCTAAGGTATACTACTTATAATCTACTATGTACTAGTCTTCCGATTTCATTTTTCACAAGCTCTGTTAACAACATAGTAATGTGGTAATAATTAATGATGTATTTCAGTGAATTGTTATTAGCCATTCTATTAACTATGGTAGCTTTTTTGTTGTTGTTGTTTTTAATGACTGAGAAGTTAGCATGGTTTTAAGGAATAGAACATAGTTTGAAATCTTTATCTTTAAGACGCTTTTTAATTGTTATTGCATCATTTTGTCTATACCTTCTAGAAAAGGCAAAGTAAGCTGGCAGAATACTGGACTTTCAGATTTTCCCAGCTGATAAAGTTAAAATTGCTTTCTTTAGTCAGTATAAAACTATGCACAATAAATAGTGACAAATGCTAAAGACTATAGTTTTTATGAAAGCAAGATCAGATGTTACAGCTAAGTGGAGTCATGTTTGAGCAGCTGCCTTATTAAATCTTACAAAAATATGAATATACAATTAGGCATTGAGAAGCTATGTCAAGAAAAAACCTCAAGATATTCTTAAGGGAACACAGCATTTTTTTAATTCAGTGTCTATTACTAAGCTACTTATTAAGCCAAATTCAAGATCCTAAGTATCATTAATAGAATAGAGTATTTTGAAAATGAAAAAGATCTTTGAGAACATCAAATCCATCTGAATCAGTTGAAATTCTAGAAGGTCAGAGGGGTGAAGTGATAAAATAAAACTTATTTTTCTTTAGTTATTTTACTGTAATTGAATTTTTTGTTGCACTCTCATTTAAAAACTTTTTACTGCAAAGAAGAGTAAAATTCTTTCTAGCACTTTATTGTTCTTATATATTTTGCATTAAATTAATTTTGAAAGCATACACTTAAAACTTTCCTTACCTACATAAAGTGTTTATTTTAGTTTAAAATGACTATTAAAACGTAATCCTTTATGACAGCAATTTTTATGTAGGACTTTCAAAAAGCTTATTGCATTCCTAAGTGAAATTTTGCTCAGTTATATTTGAGGGAACTAGAAATATAGTACATTTCTAATTATACAATACAGGTGCTTTCAAAAGAGATACTTACATTTTCCCCTTGTTGCTAACATATGTGATTAGTCACTTGTTGAAACAAGCTAAATTACTAAGTCAAATGACTAATTCAGTGAGATTATGGAAAGTTTTATGCCCACATTGTGGTCAGGTTTTAAAAAATTATTTTTATTTTAGTCTTATTTTAATTGTTACAGAAATGCAAGCTTCAGTTTATGTTTTGTTGTGAAAAATTGGAACCAGTTTTCTTGAGGTTGCAGAAGCAGTGTAGTAGAGGAGGGCAGAATGTTTGGTTTGGAGTGAAAGAGAATTGGGTTCAAATCCAACCTCTGACTTCTATTAGCTAGTTGACCCTAAGCAAATTACTTTGCTTCTGAGTCTCTGTGTCTTAACTATTTAGTAAAAGACAGGTTGAATCATTATGCTTTGAGATGGCTGAGGGTAGTCCCATGCCAGGGTGTACTCTCAATTATTTGCTCTTTTCTGAAATCAAATGAACTTAAGTCATTTTTTTAAAGTAGCATGGCATGAAATTGACAAGTTTATTGAAAAATGAATACCAGAGATATGTATCTGAATAACTAAAGTTGTTTAATTTGTCTATTGCAGATCACTTAGAAGACTCCTACTATATTTAGCAAGAAGAGCATATGTCTTACCTTTTGCAATATGAAACAAAAAGAGAAGTGCTGATGGATATAAAATCACAATTTTTAAAGAATTGTGAGTTGAGAAATATTGGAAATATAATTTACTCTGCAACACAAGATAAAAAAAGATTTTGTCAAAATTATTTCTGATGCAGCTAAGAAAAATGCAGGCCATTAAAAAGGAGCAGGCACTTGATACAAATAGAAATGTAGACAAAATGATAGTGCTTAACTCTGCCCTAACTGAAGTGTCTGAAGACTTGAATACACATGAAGATCTATTACTTAATGAAGGAGGTAGTGGAAAAAATAAATCTTCAGCATGCCGGAGAAAACGGGAATTCATTCCAGATGAAAAGAAAGATGCTATGTATTGGGAAAAAAGACGAAAGAATAATGAAGCTGCCAAAAGATCACGTGAGAAACGTAGGCTAAATGACCTGGTTTTGGAAAACAAACTGATTGCATTGGGAGAAGAGAATGCGTCTTTAAAAGCAGAACTGCTCTCACTAAAATTAAAATTTGGTTTAATTAGTTCTACGGTATATGCTCAGGAGATACAGAAACTCAGTAATTCTACAGCTGTATATTTCCAAGATTACCAAACCACCAAATCAAATGTTAGCTCATTTGCAGACGAACATGAAACGTCAATAGTGGGAAGTAGTTGTATTTCTGTCATTAAACACTCTCCTCAAAGCTCTTTGTCTGATGTCTCAGAAGTGTCATCAGTAGAGCATTCTCAGGAGAGTCCTGTTCAGAACAACTGCAGAAGTCCTCAGAATAAATTCCAAGACATAAAACAAGAACCTATGGAATTAGAAAGCTACACAAGAGAGCCAAGAGATGATAGAAGTTCTTATACAGCATCCATTTATCAAAACTACATAGGAAATACCTTCTCTGGCTATGCTCACTCACCTCCCCTCTTGCAGGTGAATAGATCCTCCAGTAATTCACCAAGAACATCAGAAACTGACGATGGTGTTGTGGGCAAGTCATCAGATGGAGAAGATGAGCAACAAGTTCCCAAAGGTCCAATCCATTCCCCGGTTGAACTTAAAAGCATACATGCAACAGTTGTTAAAGTTCCAGAAGTGAATTCAGCACTACCACATAAGCTTCGGATTAAAGCCAAAGCCATGCAAATAAAAGTGGAAACATTAGATAATGAATTCGATACCACACAGAAACTCTCCTCACCTATTGATATGTCATCCAAGAGACATTTTGAACTTGAAAAGCATGATACACAAAATTTGGTACATTCTTCTCTTACTCCTTTCTCTGTGCAAGTGACTAACATCCAAGATTGGTCACTAAAACCAGAACATTGGCATCCAAAAGAACTCAGTGGCAACATTCAGAATAATTGCAAAACTGGAGTTTTTGAAATCAAAGACAATGTCTACAGTGTTTCTGACTCAGAGAATTTGTACTTGAAACAAGGGATAGCAAACTTATCTGCAGAAGTTGCTTCACTTAAAAGACTTATAACTACACATCAAATTTCTGCTTCAGACTCCACTTAAGTTACAATTGAATTGTTTTAAAGATGTCATTTGCAGTTGATCAACATGTTTTGTATTATGCTTAATTTTCACTGGACTTGTGAGGTCATTTCACTGTAATGTTCACATGTTGTCTGAGAAGTGTCTTTTAGTGCACAAATTATTATGAAGATTAGGTTGCGTTCTGATCACTATGCCTTGTGTATAGTCAGGTAGCCTCTGCAAAGGCTGAATATAGAACATTATTTTTCATTGTTCAGTTATTAAATGTGAAAATTACCACTTACAATAAAATATTGGTGACAAACATGAAACTTTACCCCAGTGAAGCTAATTCAATGAAAAAGGAAATGGTTTAAATGATGTAATAATTATACATTTTACATTTTACTTATTTCTTTGAGTTTTATCTCTTAAACAAGAAAACAATTTGTAATATACATTTTTCAAGGAATTTATTTGGATTTTCTTTGAGTTTGGCTGACTGTAACCATGAAAAGAAAAAAAAATGAAACCTTAGAAAAAGAAAAATATACATATAATCTTTTTTTTTTGTCTTTGAAAATTCCTTCCTTAAATGGTTCTCATCATTAGGGTTATCCTTTTCTTTTTTAGAAAACATTACACAGAAGTTTTTGGTTTTTTTTTTTTTTTTAAGAAAGGCCCAAGTTGATTATCAGCAGCTTACCCAGAGACATCTTTTTAAAGCAGTGTACATAGATGCCATTAATTTAATCAGACATGGATTACTATAAGGCTATGTGTGATAAGAAAATTGATAAAGGGAAAATATTTATGTAATTTTCTTTCATATAACCCATGCAATTCTGTAAGATGACTATCTGTGGAGCTTAGCTCTTTAGTAATAAAACACCAAAATATAATTGTATTTTTAGCTTGCATCCTAATTATATGTACTTTCAAGATTTCAAAGGACACAATTCCTTTTTTGTCATCTTGCAGTTTGACATACAAAAGTGTTTGACATACATTTGACCTTCAAAGAAATGAGTGACTCCTTTTTTTATACTAAATATACACAGCAGATATATTATTTCAGAATCAATTAGGAGATAGTTATTTCATTAAATGATCCACAGTGACCATGATATCAGTTAAAGGAAATTTAATGAGTTCACCATTTCCAAATTATTTATATAAGATTATCAACAGAAATGTGTAGTGATATGATATGAAATGTATATGATCCAATTTGCAATATTTCTTAGATTTTTAAAGGACATTTCTCATATTGGTGAATAATTTGTGGTTTTAGTTTAATGGTCTTGTTTTCAGTTTTACTTGAAATTGAAGTATTTGAGGTACCAAAAGAAGGCCCAACCACTCAGTCACTAAATATTATTAAGTGCCTACTCTGTGCTAAGTGCTGGTGATATCAAAAGATAATCCTCTACCCTTGAGGAGCCTACAATCTTAAGTAGCGTTATTCAGGTGATATTCTCTTCCATTAAATTATCTGATATTTTACTAACAGTCCAAAGAGCCACTTTAATTTGAAAGGAATAGGTAAACTACAAGATGTCATTTGTATTATAATTCTCTCCCTTGAATTTGTGCATCAATTGGGTGTTATCATATAAAGAGAGAGATTGTTCTGCATGAGTCAAGTTAAATATATATGACTGATTCAATGCTTTTTATTAAATCGTGATAAAACTTTTAAAAAATCATTCACTGAACCAGTGGCAGGAATAGGCCCTGCAATGGATAGAGCACTGTACCTGGAGGCAAGTAAGACTTGAGTTCAAATGTGACCTCAGATACTAACTGTGTGAACCTGGGCAAGTCACTAAACTATTTGTCTCAGGCTACTCATCTCTAAAATAGGGATCATAAGAGCACCTACCTCACAGGGTTGTTGTGAGGATCAAATGAAATAATATTTGTAAAGCACTTAGCAAAGTGCCTGGCATAAAACAGAGGCTTAATAAATACTCATTACCTTCCCCTTTAACATCATGGAGCAAAGAGTATTGTGTACAGCTAATCCTTCAGTGTTGTATGTATGTCCTATTTGGCAAAATTTAAAGTGTTCAGTGTCACTTAAAATAACCATGAATCTTATTATTAAGGGTGCTATGGTAGCAAACATATAATAGTTTTAGGTTTGCAAAGTTCTTATAAGATTATTTTTTTTATTCTCATAAAGTGGAATGAAGAAAGTGGTATTTTTATCTTCATTTTATGAATGATGAAATTGAGGCTGAGTGACTTGTCCAGGGTTATATACCTAGAAAGTGTCTGAAGCAATATTTGAACCTACATTTTCTTATTGCAGGTCCAATATCTTATCTGCTGCATCAACTAGATGCTTTCCATTTTAAGAATCACTTAAGAATAGTGAACCACAATTTATTTCTAGATAATCACAAACCCAGAGCCCTTTTCTTCCTTTGCTTTCATAAAACAAAGTGCTATTAGTGCCATCTTAGATCTACATTTTCAGAGTTGTGAAAGAGAATTCTTTATTCTATTGTCTATCCTGAGTTAACCCTAACTTAAGTACTCCTACTTAGTACCTCACTAGATTGAAGACAGGATTAACCCCCCCTTTGCTTTTAAATTGAATCAACAAAAGATTAAACATCCTACATAGTACTAGGTGAGAAGCTAGCAAGGTACTTCAAGAATTCACACCCTTAGAAATTCAATCAAATCAGGAATCTGTGAATCTTTTTGATGAGAACTTAACTTTCAGAAGGCGAGAAGTCAATCCCACAGAAACTGCCCCTTGGAAAGTGCTAGACAGTTTGGAAACTATGATTGAAGAGGGGAAGGGACAAGAGGTCACCATAAAAAGCAAGCCCTGAACTCCTTCAGGGCAGATTGTCTTTGAGAAGATAGTCTGATGAGATTGTCTTCTGTAAATAATCTTAAATAGTCTTTGAGGAAGCTTCACGGAGACAATGGCTTGGATCGAGGGCTCGGAGCTCAGCTTCTACTTGGACTCTGACTCTTGGACTACTTCATTGGGTGAGTAAAAGGCTGACCCCTTTCATAGCTTCTGGAGAGACTAGCGGCCCATGTGGTTACTCACTACCAGCCTTCCTGTTTGAGAGCTAATTAATCTCTGCCTAGATTAAGCAGACTCGGAGCAAAACATTTAGGTTGATAGGATAGATAACTTTTCTATATCCCTCAAATTTCTCTTTATTGTTTTCTCTCTAATTGTAAATATTTGTAAATTTCTGACTCAAGATATAATAAATACTGGTGACCACATAATTTCATATAATCATCACTCAACCATTAATTTTAATCTTTACAGAGTCTAGTCCAAGTTAGGCAAGACTACTAATATCGTGTAAGAAATATTTCCTTGGGACCATAGGGATTGTGTAGCAAGCTTTAAAGTAATATTCAAAAAACAAAGAAAATGTCACTAAGAATAAAAATCTGAGCTCCAAATAGCCAGGTCATTCTTTGTGACCTCCAAAGTATTTTACATAGCAGATGTTCAATAAATATTGAATTAATGAGTGATGATAAAGGAATGGAGTTAGGTAAATTAAGTAAATTTTGAGGGAGGTGATTAGGGATAAGGGGAAATGGTTTTAGTGATTTATAGATAAAAGGAACAATAGTAACAATCTGAAGATAAAAATATTGGCAAATGAGAGAAGAGGAACTTTAATTGTACTTATGGACATTGGGAATCAGGTAGATAAATACAAATAAATGATATTGTCAACCAAACTCAAATTATCCATTTTATACTGGCTTAATCAAGAGTTTTTTACTGTTTATGAGTGACAATTTGATGCTTAAATTTTATTTTCCTCTACTACTTGAGATAGTAATTATAGTAAATGATGATATGATCAAAGTCTAACAAGGAAGGAAAAAAGCAAATGAAAAGAGTGGTATATTAATGTCTTAGTATTGAGTCAACTATGAAAAGGTCCTTGGAATTCAGTATTCATTAATGAAGAGAGGGGAAAGGGTATATGGGAGCAAAGAAAGAATTTCTACAGTTTAAAATAGGCATCTTCCTACAGGCACTGGGGCAGGAGAATGACTTAAAATCTAAGGAGCTTTAGAATTTTCAAAATACTTGAATGCTTATTCTTCATGTTTGTCTTTATTATATGCTTTGTGAGGTAGGCAGAGCATTTTACACTTTAGTACAGAAAGTTTTAAGGGAAATTGCCATGATCTTACAGGTGTAAGCAAAAGAATTAGAACCATAGCTTCTGTTTCCTGGACCAGAATAAAACCATCTGAATTTTTCATTTCCCTCACCTCCTATGAAGCTGTCCATATGTATTTTTATCCTGAGAAACCACTTACCTCCTTCGGCTAATAATGGAACTCAATTGAAATTATGTCACTTAAGCAAACATTTAGCCAGGACCAATGCCATAAAAAAAATTGTAATTTTGAAAACTACTCTAAATCTCTCATAGTCACCTTATTTCCTAAAGATCTCAAATTTCATCTAACATCATGTCTATACCAGATATTATTAGTATTATTATTGGTAGTAATTTAGGTTTTACTTCAACAACTCTGAGGTAGGTAGTAATAGTTATTATATCCCTTCTATGATTGAAAAAGCATATGTTAATGAGCTTATTTCAAATTTTGGGGGAAAATACACTCCTAAATAAATGTTTAATACCCGTAAGATCTAGGTATTAGCCATATTTATGTCAGACTGGATCCTTATGTTTACACTTAGTAATAATAATGCTATCCTAATTTCAAAAGTATATCCATAAGTAGGTAAATAATTGCTAATTCTAAAAAGTACAATTCTTTATTTTACAGAACTAAACAATAGAATTGGTCAGGTCCCACCACTTAAGACTCATTAACTGTATTACCTTGGACAAATCACTTAACCTCTCAGTGTCCTGTACATTTGTTATAGATGAATTGTGCAAGGAGTTTCTACAGTGGCCACATTGATGAAATATGTCTAGGTCATTTTTTTCTTCCATTCTCCCTACCTCCCTTCAACAAAAGTGTTATACTAAAGAGTCCTAAATTAACCTAGAACTTGTAAATATCTGACATTTTCCTCTCAACTTATTTTTGGAGCCATTTTGTCATTCATTGTGGCTACTTTGGTAGAGGGGATATAAGACACTTATGTGTATACAGAACTGGCCTCAAAAGCCAAGAAGATCTGAATTGAAGCCCTATTTCTGACACTAACTGTATGATCCTGAGCAAGTAATTTAATTTCAATGTTCTAGGCAAATCCCTGAGACTTGCAAAGAAGGTGCTAACTATATTGATAGAAGGAATTTCCTTATCTTGGAGTTCACAGAATAATAGATTTAGAGTCCAAAGACAAAGATTAAATTACTTTTCCAGGGTCACATGTAAATAAATATTTTCAGAAGAATTTGAACTGAGGTCTTTCTGTCTCTAAATCCAGGACTCAATCTACTATGTGATCTGTTGTTAGTACTTCTTGTTCAGAGATCCAATGATATCATGGAATGATGTCTTGATCTGCTTTGTTGTTCCAGAGTCATCAAAGTCTAGTGTCAAGACAAAAGTCAGGACAATTGGCAATAACCTGGAATGCAATAGATGATCTTGGTGTCTTTGATGTCTCACCAACATCTAAGCATTCTATAGAGCCTGCTTCAGTCACCTTAATAGTCATTGAAATTGATCGTTCTCATCCAACCATTCCTCCAGGAGAAATCTCCTCCTGTTTGGGATGTCCCCTTAATTCATCTCCAAGGTTTGAGGCCTATTGGTTACCCTCAGCCTGGTTTAGCTAGCCTCATTTGATGGATTATCATCTCTGACCCATATTCTAACTACAGATAATTCCCCAGGACTATATACTTAATCCTACTCTTTTTCTTTCTTGCTTCTCCAAGTGATCTCATTAAATTCTTTTGGTTCAATGATCATTTCAATGCATATTTCTCTCACATCCACCTAACTAGCTCTCATATATCTCCTGAGCTCCAATACAGTGAGAAATTTCTATTGGTTATTTCCATCTAGATAATTCCAAAGCATTTCAAAATCAATTTGAAATAGCATTATATATCTTCCTAACTTCTCCGTTTCTCTCTATGATACCAACATCCTTCACAACGCTTAATTCACTTCTCATATCCAGTCATGAAGTCTTCTCTTCCTTCAATAACACTTCTCCATTCACAAAGCTACTGCTTTAATTCAGTTCTTCATATTCTCTCTTCTGTACTACTGCAATAGCTTTCTAATTGATCTTCCTTCCAGTCTCTCCCTATTTCCTTCTCCACAAGTCTGGCAAATTAATTTTCTAAATTCTGACAGTGACAGTCTACCATTCAAGAATCTTCAGTGTCCTCTATGATAAAATGTAAACTCTTTAAAGCTCTTCACAATGTGGCTTCAGTCCACTTTTCCAGCATTATTTTTAAAATTAATTAATTAATTAAAAATGTTTTTCCATGGTTACATGATTCATGTTCTTTCCCTCCCCCCTTCCCTGAACTGACAAGCAATTCCACTGGGTTATACATGTGTCCTTGTTCAAAACCTATTTCCATATTTGCAATAGAATGATCATTTAAAGTCAAAAATCTCCAATCATATACCCATCAAACCATGTGATCGATCATATGTTTTTCTTCTACATTTCTACTCCAACAGTTCTTTCTCTGGATGTGGATGGCATTCTTTCTCATAAGTCCCTCTCGATTGTCCTGGATCATTGCATTGCTACTAGTAAAGAAGTCCATTACAGGATCAAAGGACAAGCAACCTTTTAAAGCCCTTTGTGCATAGTTCCAAATTGCCCTCCAGAATGGTTGGATTATTCACAACTCCACCAGCAGTATATTAGTGCCCCAATTTTGCTACAACCTCTCCAACATTTATTATTTTCCTTGACTGTCATATTGGCCAATCTGCTAGGTGTGAGGTGGTGCTTCAGAGTTGTTTTCATTTGCATTTCTCTAATTATAACAGATTTAGAACACTTTTTCATGTGTTTGTTGATAGTTTTTATTTTATTTATTTATCTGAAAACTGCTTATTCTTGTTCCTTGACAATTTATAAAATTTTAAAAGTGTTTATTTATTTTTAGAAATTTTTCCCCATGTTTACATGATTCATTTTCTTTTTCTCCCCTCTTCTCTCTACCCTCCAAGAGCCAACAAGCAATTCCACTGGATTGTACAAATAGTATCACTTGATACCTATTTCCTTATCAATTGGGGAATGGCTTGATTTTTTGTATAATTTACTTAGTTCCTTATAAGTTTGAGAAATGAGAACTTTGTCAGAGGTTTTTGTTATAAAAAATTTTCCCAATTTGTTGCTTTCCTTCTAATTTTGGTTACATTGATTTTGTTTGTACAAAACCTTTTTAATTTAATGTAATCAAAATTAGTCATTTTACATTTTGTAATATCCTCTATCTCTTGTTTGATCTTAAATTCATTCCTTTCCCATAGATCTGACAGGTACACACTATTCTATGTTCACCTAATTTACTTATGATTTCACTCTTTATATTTTAGTCATTTACCCATTCTGAATTATCTTGGCATAGGGTGTGAGATATTGATATAAACCTGATTCTTTCCATACCATTTTCCAAATTTCCAGCAGTTTTTGTCCAATAGTGGGTTTTTGTTCCAAAAGCTAGGATCTTTGGATTCATCAAACATGATCTTGCTGAGGTCATTTACCCTAAGACTATTCCATTGATCCACCCTTCTGTCTCTTAGCCAGTATCATATTGTTTTGCTGATCACTGCTTTATAGTGTAGTTTTAAGATCTGATACTGCTAGGCCTCCATCCTTCACATTTTTTCATTACTTTCCTTGATATTCTTGTTCTTTTGTTCTTCCAAATGAACTTTGTTATACTTTTTTTCAAATTTATTTAAAAAGTTTCTTGGTAGTTTGATAGTTATGGCACTGAATAAGTAAATTAATTTGGGTAGGATTGTCATTTTAATTATATCATTCATCCTACCTATGAGCAATTAATGCTTTTCCAATTATTTAGACCTAGTTTTAATTGTGTGAAAAGTGTTTTGTAGTTTTGTTCCTGTAATTCCTGTGTTTGTCTTGGCAAATAGATTTCTCAATATTTTATATTGTTGAGGGTGATTTTAAATGGAATTTCTCTTTCTAATTCTTGCTGCTGAGTTGTGTTGGAAATATATAGAATGCTGATGATTTATGTGGGCTTATTTTGTATCCTGCAGCTTTGTTTAAGTTGTTGATTATTTCCACTAGTTGATTCTCTAGGATTCTTTAAGTAGATCATCCTATCATCTGCAAAGAGTTTGGTCTCCATATTGCCTATTTTAATCCCTTCAATTTCTTTTTCTTCTTTAATTGCTACCATTAGAGTTTCTAATACAATATTAAATAATAGAGGTGATAATGGGTATCCTTGCTTCACTCCTGATCTTATTGGGAAGACTTTGCAGATGATGCTTGCTGATGGTTTTAAATATATACCGTTTATTATTTTTAGA
This sequence comes from Gracilinanus agilis, assembly GCF_016433145.1. Classification (NCBI taxonomy): domain Eukaryota; kingdom Metazoa; phylum Chordata; class Mammalia; order Didelphimorphia; family Didelphidae; genus Gracilinanus; species Gracilinanus agilis. The sequence goes on along the minus strand of NC_058130.1, from coordinate 289,578,650 downwards.
AAAGGCCCATCTATTCCTATAGTTCCTAGTGTTTTCAATAGGAATAGATGTTTTCAATGGCTTTTTCTGAATCTGTTGAGATAATCATGTAATTTCTGTTGATTTGGTTATTGATATGGTCAATGGATGATTTTTCTAATATTAAGCCATCCTTTCATTCCTGGTATTAATCCCCACTGGTCATAGTAAATAATCCTCGTGAAAACTTGCTGCAGTCTTTTTGCTAATATTCTATTTAAGATTTTTACATCTATGTTCATTAAGGAGATTAGTCAGTAGTTTTCTTTCTCTGTTTTTGGCCTGCCTGGCTTTGGAATCAGTAACATATTTGTGTCATAAAAGAAATATAGTAAAAAAAAATGTTATCAAATAGTTTGTATAGTATTGGGATTAGTTGTTCTTTAAATGTTTGATAGAATTCACTTGTGAATCCATCTGGCCTTGGAGATTTTTTCTTAGGAAGTTCCTTGATGGTTTGTTCAATTTCTTTTTCTGACATGGGATTGTTTAAGCATTCTAGTTCCTCTTTTGTTAATCTAGGCAGTTTATATTTTTGTGAATAGTCACCCATTTCACCTAGATAGTCATGTTTATTGCCATATAGTTGGACAAAATAGTTCTTAATAATTACCTTAATTTCTTCTTCATTAGAGGTATAGTTGCCCTTTTCATCTTTGATATTATTAATTTGATTTTCTTCTTTATTTTTTATTAGATTAAGCAGTACTTAATTTTATTTGTTTTTTCAAAGTACCAGCTCCTAGGCTTATTTATTATTTCAATAGTTCTTTTACTTTACATTTTATTAATTTCTCCTTTGATTTTTATGATTTCCAATTTGGTTTCTATATGGGGATTTTTAATTTGTTCTCTTTCTAGTTTTTTAAGTTGCATGCCCAATTCATTGACCTCTTCCCTCCTTGATTTGTTGATATATGCACTCAGAGATATACTTTTTCCCCTGAGTACTGCTTTGGCTCCATCCCAAAGATTTTGATATGTTGTTTCCTCATTGTCATTCTCTTCAATGAAATCAGTAATTGTTTCTTTGATTTGCTCTTCGACCCACCAGTTTTGAAGAATTAGATTATTTAGTTTCCAATTAATTTTAAATTTGCCTTTCTATATGTCCTTATTGATTATGATTTTTTTAATAATCTGGCCTGAAAAAATTGCATTTATTATTTCTGCTTTCCTACATTTGTTTACAATGTTTTAATGCCCTAGTATTTGGTCAATCTTTGTATATGTGCTATCTGCTACTGAAAAGAAGGTATATTCCTTTTTATACCTATTTATTTTTCTCCAGATATCTATTAGCTCTAATTTTTCTAACATTTAATTCTTACTTCTTTCTTATTTCCTTTTTGTTATAATTCATCTAGTTCTGATGGGGAAGGTTAAGATCCCCCACTAGACTGGTGTTACTATTTCCTTCTTGAGCTCCTTTAATTTCTCCTTTGGCAATCTGAATGCTATACCATTTGGTGCATATATGTTAAATACTGATTATTTTTTCATTATTTATACTGCCTTTCATCAAGATGTAATTACCTTCCTTATTGCTTTTAATGAGATCTATTTTTGCTTTAGCTTTGTCTGAGATCATAATTGCTACTCCTGCCTTTTTTGTCTCAGTTGTAGCCCAGTAAATTATGCTCTACCCTCTTACCTTTAACCTCTGTACCTGCCTCAAGTGTGTTTCTTTTAGACAACATATGGTAGGATTCTAATGGTTTTTAATTCATTCTGCTATTTGCTTCCTTTTTATTGGTGACTTCATCCCATTCACAGTCACAGTTATGATTACTGTCTGTATATTCCCCTCCATTTTGGCTTCCTCCTTTGATTCTGCTTTTTCTCTTATCCTTCTTAACCTCCCCTCCAACTTTTTGCTTTTAGTCAGTCTCCTCCCTTTCCCCTCTTGAATGTTACTCCCCTTCCCTCAACATTATTTAATCCATTTTCTCTATTCTTCCCTTTCTTCCCCTTTCTTTCTCTTCCCTTCTCTTGTTTGTGCTGTTGCACAAGCTGTGTTTTCCCTCTACACTTCCACTTCCTAAAATCTCTAGCTTCTTTCAAAGTTTAGCTGAGAGGTAACCTCCCCAATAGCACATAAAGTTATTTCTGATTTCAACACTCCCAATAAAATTATTGATATTTATTTTGTATTTATTTTTCTGGGTGACTGTAGTAGGACTGGATGTATACTTTGTGGGTGTGCCAGATGAAATTAGATGTGCTACATTTGCATTAGCAAATAGCATGAACATAAAACCTAAAAAAAAGCAGCCAATCAATCAGTTAATTATATTATTATAATGTATTATTAATGTAGTATTATAATGTATAGAGCTCTGAAATCAGAGGACCTGTGTTCAAATTCTACATTGCAAGGTCCTTAGAAAGGTCCTTTTTCCTATCTGGACCTCAGTGTCCTTATCTTTAAAATAAATAATTTTAAAAATAATAATTTAATGATTAGTAATAATTTCTTATCTTTTAAATACATGACATCTAAAGCCCTTTCCAACCCTAAATTTATGTTATGAAAAATGACCATGAAAAATTATTTTTTTAAAACTGGTCATGTGGTGCAGGATGAATGAGAGAGAGGGATAAAGTAAGAAAGACCCTGACATTGAGTCCATTTTGGCAAGTAGTTTTTTTCAGGAATACAGGCACAAGGTCCTAAAATAGAAGTGAAAATTCTGTCCCACTTTTTACATTTTTAATCATTTTTCTCTTTGAAATTCTTAATCATTTAGATTCTTAAACTAATTCCACCAAACATATAAACCTATAATTTTTAAATATAGGATTACAAATAATGTAGATTTTCTTAGAGAGAAGCACGTTAGTAAACTATAAACTTTAAAACATATATAGTATATTAATTTAAAATAAATAAGCACCTATAGCTGAAAAAGTAGATAATTTTTTTATGAAGGAAAAAGTGTTTTCAAGGTTTTTTTATTTTACAATTACATGAGCCAATGCAATAATCCTGTTGTCCTGGGTTGGTAGAACTAATTGGTTCCTTATTTTTAAAATGAAGGAGTTAGGCCAGATTACCTCTATTGTTATGGATGAAAAAGAAAAGACACTAAAATTGGGGGTGCTCCCCTTCCCTTGCTGAGTGACAGAGGGGTAAAAGGTGATTGAGGTGACAGGAGAGGAATGAAAGGGATGGCTGAGTTTAGGGAGGAATTACCGGTATTAGAATGGTAAGGGTACAGTGTGAGGTATTCAGGAGAGGCAGCTAACAGAGACTAGACACCCAAGCTAGAGACAGAGGATACTGGGGGTAATAGGCTGAACCCTTCCAGGGAGGAAAGGTACTTTTACAGACACAAGGAATAGGGCCAGTCAGAAGTGATTTGAATCTGACTTGAGGGCTTTCTTGTCAGTTTCTCAAGTCCTCAAAGGAGGAATCACAAGGCTCCTCCCTGTCAATGAAACTGAAGGGATTCAGGAGGAAGCATTGGGCAACTACTTCCTCCCAAGATGGATGCCTCCAGTTTCCCTCAGGAAAAAAGAGAATAATTCCTTCCCCTTCAACCCTTGCCTAATTCTTCAACAATTCTCCAGAGGGTCTGATTAGGTAACAAAGGGATTTATTAATGTTCAGAGTTGGTCAGGAAGGAGAGAGGGGTTTGGGGTTTCTGACAGCCACTAGGGAAAAACTCAAGATGGGGGAGGGTCACATGGGTTAGACTGAGAGAGGACCTGCTTCTCTCAGTCAGGGAAGATTTGCCTGCTTTTGAAGTAGAGGGTATACTAAAGGGATAGTTTGAATTCAAGGATGTCCTACTTGCCTTTTGGGGAAACTAAACCCACAAATTCACTAAAACCACTATTCACTAAAAACCCAAAAGCTACCCTGCCTCCCAGAACCCCAGGAAAACAGGCAGGGAAATGGGGAAATAATATGGAGAAGGTCAGGGAGAGGTCCAGAGAAATTAGCTAGGTTCAAATTGTCCAGAGACAAAGCACAGGCCAAAAGCAAAACTGAAAACCAAGCAGAGCTTTAGTTAGTCCTTCCGCTCTATTCAAGTCTCAGGGACCAACTCACTCCTCTCAGAATTCTAAGGCTTCTAACTGCCAGAAGTTTTCAGTTGGCCCCCTACAGGAGCAAAAGCCTCTCTTGCATCTTCTGCATTACACTATGATTCTTCCAACTCTGAATATCTGATCCTATGATCCCTTTTTTGGCATTGTCAGAACCAGATTCTACTACAGTTCCTAAAGATCAGGAGTTCTCTAAGTAGGTATTGCATTACATTGAATAGAATAGAGTTCAATTGAGTTGAGTTGAAATGAATTAGATTGACATGGTGTGGATAAATCAGGACAGCTCACAGCATTTTCTAGAGAAGCAGGAGCTAAAGATTTGCTGAGTAAGAAAGCAATTGGTTAATGTCCCATTCTTATACATTACTGTATAACTGATCCTATGCAAGAGGGTATAGCCATGAGAGGGCCAGAAAATTTGATCAAGTAACAGCTGGCTGCTGGTTCAAAAAATAGAGACACAAACACAACAGAACAATAGCATACCCCATGTTATACAGCCCTGAAACAGGATATAGCTGAAAGTTGTTTTGTGCATATGGCAATTCTGTGGTCTCTTGAGTCTTTATTTTCCTCTATTATAGTGTGAACAACATTACTCTGCCTACAATGAAGATAGCATTGGAGTCTGAAATTTACTTTCCTATTTATCAAAATGTGAGAAGATAGACTGAAGAAAGTGTTACTAATATAACAGTAGGAAATGTGAGAGTCACTTTGGCATGCAGTTGTCTGGCTAATAGATGCCACCAACATTTCTTCCCTACCCAATTTGTCTCTGGAGATTTAATCAGCCACATTCAGTTACAACAATTAGCCTTCCCTCTACCCCTACCCCTCCAGGGGCAATATAACAGCTCCTCTAGCTCTTATGGTTCCCATTAATGCTAATTTTTGAAGTTTACATTAAATAAAAACTTAGGAATATAATCATTGTAATCAGAGCCTCACGAACTCCACCTCTCCTTAAGAAAAATCGTAATAGTTTTATGAAGAGGTTTGGTTCTTAGCCTTAGTTTAAGTTTAGATTTATCTCTAGGCCAACTGACTTTTTTATGGTTGTGACAAAACTGCAAGTTACCAGAAATGTTGGGTTAAAGAAATGAATAGAGTACATTATGCCTATTAATAGACAAGACTGGGTAGAGTAGGGATTAAATTTATGGTTGGACTAAATATAAGAGAAATGTGGTTACCAATTTATAACTCAAGTCAAAATGACTTTTTAGCAGTTTATTTACAAAAAAGTATAAAGAGTGAAAGTCGAGAAATGAGAAAGAGGATAGAGAAGATATCTATCCTATCACACTAGATATTTACTCTGGCCCAGATCAAAACAGGCAAGCCTCATTAACCCTCTGCCAGAGGAGCCTCAGCCAGAGGATCCAATGGTGAATAAAGCAAGGGTTTTACCCCTGAGGCCTTCTCTAAGGCAAGGAGGCCTCTCCAGAAACTAATCTCTCCAGAAGCCAGGAATAGAGTCAGCTTTTTCACTCACCCAAGTAGTGGCTCCAAAGGGAGAATCCAAGAGCATTCTTACCAGAAGTAGTCCAATAGTCCAAGCCAAGGTCTCAAACTGGATCTTCTCCAAGGCCAAGTCCAAAGGAGAAAGTGAGTTTGGAGAGGAAGTTCAGGGCTTTTATGATGCGTTTCCATGTCACTTCCTGTCCCTTCTTCCACTTTACAGGGACCATTTGCAGTCTTTAAATTTGCTTAGCACTGCCTGGGGGCAGTCACTTCTGGGAGGTATAAACTACTTTAGTAAGTGGTTTGTGGACTTCCCCTACTTAAACGTTAAGTAGGGGTGGGGGTGTCTTTGCTTTTTGTTGATTAAATTTAAAAGTAGGCAGGGTAAAGTTAATCCTATATTCACAATCCCCATTGTGATCCTTTGGGAGACTAGTCTCCCCAGTAGATCATTTAACATAATCAGCTTATACCTCTAAAGATCTTCTAACTACAGGTGCATACAATATTGCACCTTCTAAGAGGAAACTACATTAGTTAGAGATAAGAGGGAAATAAAAGAGAGAGAGAGAGAGCAAACCCATGTTTGCTAGGAGCATTGACAAAAAACCAATTGGGGGCAATCCCCTTTGGCATAAAAGTTTACATTCAGAATAAATGTGTTTAACCCCCTTCAGTTCAATCAATTACATCCCAAAGTTCATTCTGGATCTTCTGATGCAGTGGAGGTTTCTTTATGGCACTTTCTCCAAACAGTTCATTTTCTTGGTTCAAGGAGTTAGCAAGCTGGTTCCTGAAAATTTTCTTAAACAAAAATTTTAAATTTTGGATTTTATAAAAAATACAACCCAACCTGAGGAGGGTATTGACCAACACCAGATCAACTCAGGATATGTGGTTGAGTTATGGGGTGTATAAATTGTGTCAAAAGAAAATCAAAATCATAAAAAAAAGACAAATGAAAGAAAAAATTAAACTTTGGGAGAAAAGAAAAAAATCAAAATTAAAACCAAAATATCAAACTCTATGTCTATAAAAATTTCTGAGTAAACAAGAATAAATTCACAACATGTTCTTAAATTAGGGTCCAAATAAAATTATTTCTGTCCCACAAGTCTGTAAGACAAATGTAGTGATATTGCACTTACCCATTGGCAGCCAGAACTACAGGAAGTTGCCATACTATAAGAGAGGAACATTCTAAGAATTATATTTTATAGAATTTATTAATAATCACTTGAAGTAGAGGGAATAAAAAGGAAATAGAAGTAAAAAAACAAAGTCAAGACTATGTGACTAAGTTCTCCTTGCCTGAAAGCCTGCTCCACCAAAAACACAACAGGAAGAATGGTAAGGGGTAGGCAACCCTAGGGTCACACAGCTAGGAAGTGTCTGAGGTCAGATTTGAACCTAGGACCGCCCATCTCTGGGCCTGGCTCTCAATCCACTGAGCCACCTAGCTGCCTCTTCAGTCTCTCTTTTAAGTACTTTTTTTGCAAAAAAACTACACTTTCCACTTCTGATTCTGCAAAAACCTCCTCTCTTCCTGAGAAAAGAAAAAAAAAACTCAGGATCTTTAGTAATTTAGATCTCTCTACAAAGGGTAATCTTTGCTGGAGTGACTGTTACACAAGTATCTCCTTGACAGTGCCTTGTACCTAAATGACTCAGTTGAAATCAGCTCTTATTGTGGCCCTCTGGTACATTCTGATTCATCAAATCCAGAACTATTGCTCTCTGCTTTTACTATTTTCATTACTATACATCTTTTTATCATAAGATTTATAATTTTGGCAGTGTAGATGCTCCCTTCACTGATGCAGATGGAAGCATCTATGTCATTTGGTAGGTGTTCCTTGAGAATTGCTAAGGACTAAAATGTCATCAATTAACCCAGTAAAAGTATCATTGAACTTAGTTAGCCTGACCCTATGATAATAGACATACAGTCCACCATCAGGTCCATAATTAAAACACTTCTGGCTCAGAAAAGGAACTGTCCAAACTTACAATCCATACATCTAACCTTTGGAAAGAAAAGAAGATGTCCATTCTCTGATAAGGCATAAGAAGAACAGTTTAGTGGTGGTACAGAAGTCACATTATTGTATTTTTAAAGAATGAAAAATTTTTTTTCTAAGCTGGTGAGATTAATGCCCTAGAAGAAATAGCAAAATAAGTAGTAGAAACAAAAATTAGTTATGTTCTTGCTATCCATTTGCCTTTGTTTTCCCTTTTAAGTTATTACTTATTGATCTGAACAATATTTGCTCAAGCTCTACTCTCCCAATCCTCAATTGTCCTGATAGGCTAGATCCCCTGAGGGTAGATGTTAATCTCCCCTCAGAGTTCTGGGTAGCCCTTTGGTATTGGGGTACAGTTTTCTAGTGTTATAGCTCTGACTAATACATTTCACCTGTGATTATCAGTTGATATTAAATATTAAGATGTAATTAGCTTTTATTTTACATAACTCCTTTAGCTTTTAAAAATTTTGAATTAGGAAGAATTTGTTTTCTTATCCTCCCACTCTACCTGTGTTTAGAGTCTACATCCCAATCATATCCCCATAATCAAGTAGATGTTTTTCTTCTATGTTTCTATTCCCACAGTTCTTTCTCTGGATGTGGATAGCGTTCTTTTTCATATGTCCTTGAGAATCATCCTGGATCATTGCATAGCTGCTAGTAGAGAAGTTCTTTTCATTTGATTGTGCCATAATGTTGGATACTATGTTTCAAGAAATTATAAATTAAACTTTCAAGAACACTAAGAACTAAAAGAACTGAAAATAGAAAGAATCCACCAGTGACCTCCTGAAAAAAGTTCCAAAATGAAAACTCTCAGGAGAAGCATAGCCCCAAATCTGGGTCAAAGAAAGAAAAAAAATACTACAGAGAGAAAAAAAAAGAAATAGTTCAAGTATCCAGGAATCAAAGTAAAGATCACTAGCCAAAATTTAAAGGTTTACAGCCAAGTACTTAAGCATATGCCTCTGGTGGGAAGATTGGGAGATTGCAGAATGAATCTTTAAAGATATAGAAGATTTTTCAACATTCCTGATGAAAAATCAGAACATAGTAAACATTTTCACATGGAGATGTAGTCTCTGAGAGAAACATGGAAAGATACATATATTTGTTTCATTGGAAGGGAATATATAGGGATCAATTTTACACACCAGTAATTTTTAATGGTTATAGAGAAAGATTAAAATTTAAAAAGCTATGAAGGATTTTTTTCTCTTTAAATATTCTTCAAAGAAAGTAAAAATGGAATAAAGGCGGGGCTATATTAAGGAAGAAATGAGGAGAAAGGCCAACAAAGAAAAGCAGCAGTCCTTGTTCTTAAGGAGCTCATAGTTTAGTAGGAGAGATAGCATGACACCATCTATATAAAAACCAGAAAAATAGAATCTCATAAATTGGAGATCATCAACAAACAGAAGGGTCTGGGATTATATATAATAGCAAAAGACCTTAATATATCACTATCAGGTCTAGACAAATCTAACTAAAAATAAACAAGAAAGGAGTTAAGGACCTAAATAGAACTTGAGGAAACTGGAGAGGATAGATTTCTAAGGATCACTAAATAAGAAGATAAAGGAATTCACATACATCTCAGCTATCCATGGCACCGTTACAAAAATTGACTAGGTACTGGAACATTTAGACTTCACCCTGCTAAACACATTATTTAGATAAAAAAATAAAAGAAAAATAATATTGAATAAATTGCTCTTAAAGAAAATTCTAAACTAAAATTGGGGACTAGATAATATAATTCTAGAGAACCGAAGGGTCAAAGACCAAATTGCAGAAACAATGGAAAATTTCATTAAAGAAAATCATAGAAATGAAATAGCATAACAAAATTTATAAGTTGCAGCAAAGGCAGTTCTTAGGGGGAAATGTGTACAACTAAAGCTTTATCAATAAAGGAGAGAATGATCAGTGAATTAGCATGCAACCAAAAACACTTGATAAATGACAGATCAAAAATCCTCAATGCAGTAACAAAAGAGAGATAAAGCTGAAAGTAATAAGACTTAAATTGATGAGTAAAACTAGAAGTTGTTTTTTAAAAAAAAATAATGAGTTAGCTAATCTTACTTTTAAAAAAGAAAAGCAAAGGAAAATCAAATTTTTTATATGAAAAAGGAGAAAACAGAGTAATATGGAGAGGAAAAAAATTACCAGAAATAATTTTACTCAGTTATATATTAAACAAATTTAAAATTTTTGAGGAAATGGTTAGATAATTACAAAATTTTAAATACCTAGATTAATTAAAGAAGAAATAGGTTATTTATATAACTGCATATCAGAAAAATAAAATGAATAACCCAAAAATGAATTCCCAAAAGAAAAGAAATAATTCTAGCATCAGATGAATTTACAAATAAATCCTATCATTCAATGAACTATTAATCCCAATCTGACCTCAGTTGTTTCCAATAATGAGAAAAGAAGACATTTTCCCATCTCTATGATTCAGATATGGTTTTGATATCTAAAAAGAGCACTGTAGACCAAGATTTCTAATGAATGTTGATGAAAAACTTTTAATTATTAGCAGGTAGGCCACAATAACATATTAATAAGATTTCACAGTATGACCAAATTGGGTTTTTATCAGGAATAGAAGGTTGGTTAAAAATAAGGAAAGACATAAACATAAAACAAATTATTGTAATAATGTTAAAAAATTAGAACCATGTATTTTTTTTTTGTTAAAAATTATAGAGGGGGCAGCTGGGTAGCTCAGTGGATTGAGAGCCAGACCTAGAGATGGGAGGTCCTAGGTTCAAATCTGGCCTCAGACACTTCCCAGCTGTGTGACCCTGGGCAAGTCACTTCACCTCCATTGCCCACCCTTACCACTCTTCCACCTATGAGCCAATACACAGAAGTTAAGGGTTAAAAAAATTATAGAAAGCATAGACCTTCCCTTATTATACTAAATAATATATATCTAAATTCAAAAGCTAACATTATACGTAAATGGAGAAAGGTTAAACGTCTTTCCAATAAGATTAAAGTTAAAATGGGGATGCTCATTATCACCTCTACTATTTAACCTGGTGCTATAAAAAATAGACATAGCAATAAGACAAGAAAGATAAATCAAGATAATAAGTAATAAATCAAAGTAATAAGCAAAAAGGAAAAACAAAAGAAAATCCTAATTAACAAATAAAACAAATTCACACAGTAGCTATTGTAATGTAAGGGGGGGTTAGCTGCAGAGCAGGAGAGGAATGGAGGATGGAATTAGGCCAGCCACAGAGGCTTTAGGCTAGGGTACAGAGTGTGAACTGTTATATTGAATCTCTGGGAGCTTGAAGATCACCTTTGATTGACAAATAAGTCGGTTGGATGGAATGTTCCCAGGGAAGTCATGTGAGAGGCAGGAGGAGGGCAGTTGAGAAACCTGAAGGTATTCTGGGTCTTTGACCTGTGCTGAGGCTGGAGATCGGTGGATCCTGGTCTTGAGAGGGTGCAAACATCTCTCTGCAAACTCTTCCTGTACTTGAGATACCACCTTGGTGTCTACTGCCCCTAGATATTAGAAGTTACATCATCTAGATATCTAGGTTTCCCAGGGCCCAGGAGGGATCCGGGAAGTGGGCAGGAGACGAAGAAGAGGGTGGAAAGGGTGGAAATAACTCAACTGTAAGGCTGAAGATCTATTGAAGAAGAAGTCAAAAATATCCCAGCAGTTTACCTACTCTGGTTTAGTCCTGGCCAGACTGAACCAGAGGGAAGCTACATTGATTCTTCATCTGCCAGCAGTTGAGATTTCATTAGTAACCATTAGAATAGGGTCTCCTATACCACAGTCCTTTACCCTTATCCTTCTTGTTAATATAAAGTTTAAAGTACCTTCCTAAAGCAGTGTCAAAGCTTGTTTTGGGAAGGGAGAAATCTCAGTCAGAATACAAGGCGTTATCCTAGCTAAAGAGCCCAATCAACATATCAAGTTAACCCCAGGTGGGTCCTGAAGGGATATACCTCTTAGAACTGAAGGATCCTGCCTGGGCAACTGTTATAAGGGAGAAGGGTCATCTTATTTCTCTCTGTACATCAATTTACCATCTCAAATAGATCAAGAGACTCCCTATAATTATAACAGAACGTAACAGGGATCCTGTACCCAAATTGGCAGAGAGATAGATGAAACTCTCCCTCACTAGCAAAGCCAAGCCCCTTTAAGCTCAAGATTCTATGGCCCTGCCCTGAGAAAGGAAGTAATCCTATTGGTGAAATGATGGGGTTAAACAGGAAGGAGAAATGGCACTTCCTAAACCCAATAGCTTAATGGAGTTGGTAGCTGTAGCCTTAGGAATGTTCAGACAGTTGCTCTTGCTTGGCCTATGTTGAAGGCAAGGCAATGACTTCAAGTTCTTTGGCTTAAAGTTTTAAGGGATTTATTTTGTGATAATTGTATTAGTAAAATGGGATTGGAAAGAGGGTAAGGTAATCTAAGATCTTAAGTCAGCTAACTAGTCTTGAAACTCAGAAAGGTCTTCTTATGGAGCAGAGGATAAGAATGCCTTGTGAGCAGACTTAACTCTGATAATGCTTGGCTGCTGACCCTGGGCTGACAAGCCCTGGGCCAGATGGTGATGTTTAGTTGGTTGAAATATATTCTTGTTCCCTAAGAGATTGTTGGGTTTGCCAATGAGTTGTTGATATTTGGCCAGCAGTGATAGAAGAGCCTACCTGCCTAAGAAATCTAAACCTACGTTCCTCCCCCCTCCTCCCAAAGTCCAACCCCCAAAGAAGTAAAAGGAGAAGTGAAGTCAGGGGTGTGGGACCCTTCTTATATACCCACACTTCAACTTTCAAGCCTGGCACCAGCCAGGTCTTGTCTCATGCCAGGTTCTGTGTTCTAATTGGGCAACTGCTAGCTTGCACCCATGAAAAACGTGGCTGTAAGATTTACACACTACCCTATGTCTCCCAAAAAGAGTTTCTGTACTAATTTCCATTCAAATTCAATAAATAAAAATTTCTTGTTTTTATAATTCCTTATGACTTTTAATGCATAATAGAATCATTCTAAAATGTTGTAGTGGTGTTGGAGAATGTATGAGAAAATGTATTCCATTCCAAGGACTAGATGTAAGATCTCCTCTGGAAGCTTTGGGTTAGCTCCAGGGGCCCAGTTAACTCAACAATGAAAAGGATTTGACCTTTGAGGTGATGAATCAATTCTTTTTTAACCACTGAGGAAGAAGTCAAAGGTTCAGTAGAATGTTAAAAGGGACTGACCAGCCATCTGCCGATCTTTTCTACAGATCATATCAAGAATATTAAAAATCTCCAGAGAATTATGGAAGGATAGGCCACATTATCCTATATCCTACTAAGATAACAACTAATTCAGGTGTCACTTAAATGTCATGTAGCCATGGCTTTGGATCACTGACTGTATCATCTGTTTTACTTCTTCCCTGAGTATGTTACACAACAGTGATCACACCAGTGATTTTTAAAAGCAACCTTGTGGATTTAAAAGATCCCAAGCTCCTGGGGCTTCAGTTAGTTAAGGCTAAATTTTAGAATTAATCCCTTTGTAAGCTACCAAAGTGTGTGATGGAAAAGATGACAATCACTTCATGGCCTAGCTTACCTGAAGACCTGGATCTGGAGAAAGTTATTTGTATGGAGCAGAACTGAAGTAAATTGTGAAATGTCCATTTAGCAGTCCTACAAAATGCTTAATATTTTGATAGTCTTTATGTTTTGACTTCCCATGAGAAAACAATAATTGCATCCAGTTTTAAGATTTTTCTGTTAATGCAGTGTTGTATGTCATATGTATGTTAGGCAGTTCTTTTGTTTATACAAAAAATAGCTGTAGCAAACCTAATTAATGTTGTTTAGTGAATGCTTTTCTATTCCTCCTTTGAGAAAAAGCTTTGAGGCAAACCTAAACATTAAAAAACTCCCCCCCAGAAATTGGAGTGTTGGTATAATGACCCAATGGACACCAGAAAATGAGTGACTTATTTTTGGTAGTCAGGTTTTCCCAGGACTAAACCTTTTTCACTGGTAGATACTGCACAATCATCTTGAATAAAACAGTGGTTCTTACTGATTTTTAAATTTTATTTTTTAGTTATTTTTATGTTGAACTTAACAAAATCAACTAAACTGAGCATTTCCACATAAAAAGTAGTCTGGGAAAAAAAAAAGAATGGTACGTAAAGCCATCTGCCATCTAAAGCATGATTCTTCCTCCAAGTATGCAATAAACTCAGCACATTATTTTCAGAGTTTCCCTTGTCTATATTTTCTACTTTTGGGTAATTTTAAAAAATACTTCAATAGCTCCATTTGCTTATTTTTTCTCCCCATTTTGGTAAACTATCGCTAGCCTCCCACTTTCAACTCTCTCCCCAAATGAAAGAAAACAAGAAAAACCAAACTCTTGTATCAAATGTTCATAGTGTATCTTCCTTTATCATCAAATCAGAACCAGTCATTAGGTTGCTATCACAGAATCACAGAAGAGAATATAGTCGAATAGAAGAGGTCCTTCAAACAAAAGACCAAGAATATCAAGGGAACTAATGAAAAAAATGTAAATGACTTAAATATAAAGAGTGAGATCATAAATAAATTAGGTGAACATAGAATAGTATACCTATCTGATCTGTGGAAAAGGAAGGAATTTAAGGCCAAGCAAGAGATAGAGAACATTACAAAATGTAAAGTGAATGATTTTGATTGTATCAAATTTAAAAGTTTTTGTACAAACAAAACCTATACAACCAAAATTAGAAGAAAAGAAGCAAACTGGGAAAACATTTTTATAACAAAACTCTCTGAAAAAGGTTTAATTTCTCAAATATATAAGGAACTAAGTCAAATTTAAAAAAAAAAAATCAAGCCATTCCCCAATCGACAAATGGTCAAGGGACATGAATAGGCAGTTTTCATGTGATGAAATCAAAACTATCAATAATCACATGAAAAAGTGTTTTAAGGGGGCAGCTGGGTAGCTCAGTGGATTGAGAACCAGATTTGAACCTAGGACGGGAGGTCCTAGGTTCAAATCTGACCTCAGACACTTCCCAGCTGTGTGACCCTGGGCAAGTCACTTGACCCCCATTGCCTAGCCCTTACCACTCTTCTGCCTTGGAACTAATACACAGTATTGATTCCAAAATGGAAGGTAAGGGTTTAAAAAAAAAATAAGAAAGAAAAAGTGTTCTAAATCCCTTCTGATTAGAGAAATGCAAATTAAAACAACTCTGAGGTACTACCTTACACCTATCGAACTGGCCAATATAGCAGCAAAGGAAAGTGATAAATAAATATTGGAGAGGATGTGGCAAGATTGGGACACTAATACACAGCTAGTGGAGTTGTGAATTGGTCCAACCATAATGGAGGGCAATTTGGAACTATGTGCAAAGTTGCTTTAAAAGACTGCCTGCCCTTTGATCTAGCCATGCCACTGCTGGGTTTGTACCCAAAAGAGATAGTAGGGAAAAATACTTGTACAAAAATATTTATAGCCGTGCTCTTTGTGGTGGCAAAAAATTGGAAAATGAGAGAATGTTCTTCAATTGGGGAATGGCTGAATAAACTGTGGTATCTGATAATGATGGAATACTATTGTGCTGAAAGGAGTAAAGAACTGGAGGGTTTCCATGTGAGCTGTAAAGACCTCCAGGAATTGATGCAGAGTGAAAGGAGTAGAACCAGGAGAACATTATACACAGAGACAGATACACTGTGACACAATAAAATATAATGGACTTTTCTACTAGTAGCAGTGCAATGATCCAGAGGAATTTATGAAAAAGAACACTATCCACATCCAGAGAAAGATCTATGGAACCAGAAAAATATAGGATTGATCATGTAGTTCGATAGGGATATGATTAGAGTTTTGACATTAAGAGATCACTCTACTGCAAATATGAATAACATGGAAATAGGTTTTGAACAATGATACATGTATATTCCAGGGGAACTGCTTGTCAGCTTCGGCATGGGGAGGAAAGAGCATGGAAAATATTCTAAATAAATATTTTTTTTAAAAAAATGCATCCCCTTTGATCCAGCAAAGCAGTACTAGGTATGTACCCCATAGAGATAGTAAAAAAGGGTTGTACAAAAATATTAATAGTCTCACTCTTTATGGTGGCAAAAAAAAAGGGAAAATGAGAGGGTGTCCTTCAGCTGGGGAATGGCTGAACAAATTGTGGTATATGATTGTGGTGGAATACTATTGTGCTGTAAGAGATGATGAACTGGAGGATTTCTATATGAAATGGAAGAAAGAAAATGTATTATGTAAACATGGAAATATATTTAAAAAAATATTTTTAAATTAAAAAAAAGATGTCCTTTACCTCTCTGGCAAGAAGTATGTTTTATCACCAGTCCTCTGGAAATTAGTTTGGTCATTGCATTGATCAGAGTTTTAAATCTTTAACAATTTTTTTATAATGTTATTGTTGTATAAAATGTTCTGCCTTTTCTGCTCATTTTACTCCATATTGGTTCATACAAGTTTTCCCAGGTTTCTCTCTTTTGTCATTTCCTACATAATATTTAATAATGAACTATCACATTCATTTAGAATTCTTTTTTTTAAAACAAATTTCCCAGTTAATGGGCACCTCCTTAGTTTCTAGTTCTTTAATACTACCAAAAGATCTATTATAAATATCTTTGTACTTTTCCTCTTTCTTTGATATCTTTCAAATATGAGCTTAGGAGTAGTATCCTTCATTCAGAGAGTTTTCACAATTTGTGGACTTTTGAAATATGCTCCAAACTGTTATCTAGAATGGAAAAATCAGTTCACAGCACCACCAACAATATCTTTTGCTTTTTCCTGAAGCTTTTCCAAACAATTGTCGTTACCTTATATGACAATCTTTGCCAATCCAATGGGTAGTAATTAGAACCCCATAGTTTTTTTCTCATTTAGCCATTCTCTAATTATGAGTTTTTTGTAATATCTTTTCATATGTCTGGGTTGACTCCTGGGTTTCTTCCTCTGACAACTGTTTTCACATCCTTTGACATTAACCTATTAGGAAATGGATCAATATATATTTGAATAAACTCCTACTAGTTCTTATTATTATGAAAATACAATATTTATTTTTCCTATGAGGAAAGAAAAACTTGTGGTTATGTGTATTGTAATCTCCCACCACATAAATTTGTATCTATCCTACTAAAAAAATTATAAAATCTAGAAAACTGAAGAAAATCCCATTTAGAATATCCAAATAGAGAATTAAGTTAACAGTCATCTTAATGGTTATTAATTTTAAAATGCAAAAGTGTACTTTTTTGGTCTGACTTTTTTCTGTAACACCAGACTAAGGTATATATGCTACTGAAATATTTGGAAAGTGTCCACTGACTATAATGAATTGTTGGCTTTTCTAAGAATGAACAGCACCTTTCA
Organism: Gracilinanus agilis; assembly: GCF_016433145.1. NCBI lineage: Eukaryota > Metazoa > Chordata > Mammalia > Didelphimorphia > Didelphidae > Gracilinanus > Gracilinanus agilis. Next base: position 289,561,658 of record NC_058130.1, on the reverse strand, counting down.
ACTGAAATTCAACTGAATTATTATGTTAAGCCCTAATATGTGATGAAAGATTGTTAAGAAATTTCATTAAAGAAAAAGCACAGCTCTTTTCTCATAATTGCTCTTTAGTTCATTTTGATTAAAGAAATGTGCAGTTAGGAGAAAAGGAAAAGTCATATAAAGTATGTAATGATGGAAGAGCAGGTTGCTAGAAAATTGCATTATTCTTGGAAAGTATGTCATTTGTAATTTCGCATCTATTTATGTCATGAAAAATGACCTAAGAACATGTTCTTACATATTATCTAGATGTAGACTAGTTTCTGGAAAATATATACCATAGAAGTGATTAACTGATAACTCCTAAGATTACAGAAGGACCTATAAAAAATGTGATGAAGGAAAAAAATGAAAGCCTTAAGTTTTCTCTGCTTTCTCATTTAGTACACTCATTGCTTTCCCCCATTTTTTCATAATTGGGAACTGTATTATAGTCATGGAGCCTTCAAGTCCACAAACTCCTGATTTATGAGATGAGGAAATAGGCTAAAAAAAAGGTTATGATTTAGCATATGTTAAATAGCTAGGAAGTTAGAAATGTAGGTTTCAAACCAAATCCTCTTAACTACTTGACTTTTAATCTTTTTCAGGATATTCATTTTGTCATTATTTTAATGAGTAGGGTTCAAAATTCATAATTTTCAAGACCTAATCATTATTTTGTTATTTTCAGGGGCCACCAAACACCATTAATGACAAAATTAATTTAACTCTTATTATTAATTTCCCATAACCTTTTGAAAGGTGCCAGCCTGATTCAGGTCCCCTACTTTCTTAATTTGTGATTGGTGTTAGAATTAAATGAGACAGTCATAAGGAATTCAAGAGTAAATGTGGGAGGCCAATAAAAGAAACAGAGTCTCAAACAGATAAAAATCTGAGACTCCTCTTTTGACCCCTTTTATGATCCACACCTTTTCTTATTAGAAAGCAATATAGTCTTATTGGAAGCTTTAAGTCTTTAGCAAACCAGAAGTCAAGAGGTTAACATTATCCCCTTTGGTCAGGAATGCAGCTGCTGGGTTTCAAAAGTAGTTTGAGACAGTCAAGACCGAAAAATTCAGGGACTGGGGGCAGCTGGGTAGCTCAGTGGATTGAGAGCCAGGCCTAGAGACAGGAGGTCCTAGGTTCAAATCTGGCCTCAGACACTTCTGAGCTGTGTGACCCTGGGCAATTCACTTGACCCCCATTGCCCACCCTGTTATGGAGTGAGGTCAAAAGGGCCTTAAACCGGTATCTGGCTAACAGGAGGTTAGTGTTGGAGTGGGCAACCTCATTTGGGTATGAAACTTGCTTATGAAAGTAAAAGGATCCAAACCCTGAAAGCTGAGTGCCCAGCAAAACGTCACTGCTACCACTAGGCTCCTTTAAGGTGTTAGGCAGCCGGTCCCTCCCTGCTGAGGAAACAGCTTCCTATTGGTTATGGCAGACTGGCAGAAAGTGGATGTAGTACTTCCTGCCCCCAGCTATGGAGTTTATTTGAACCTTAACAGTTCAGAATTCCCTTCTTGTGCCTGTCCTCCTTATCCTTTGATGATAAGGGAATAACCACAAGATTCTCTGGTTAAAGGCTATGGGATTTATTGATCACTGAGGAAGGAACAAGGCAATGGTAAGACAGCTTGGTAACACTAATCTGTTGCTATGAAACACTGGCTGAAGCTGGTAGAAGGTCCTTGGAAGGTCTTGGACTACCAAGGGCTGGCAACCCTCAGCCAGAGCAAAGTGGTCTCTGGTCAGGAAAGTGAGTAGATCTATTGGTTAACCTTGTAAATGATGATAATAGATAATATTGACTTGCTCTTGAAGATAGGTCCTAAAACCCTACTCTAAACTAAGGCCTAAATTTCCCATGTTCCTCCTCTCTTCCACCTGGAGCCCAGGGTTAGGAGTAAGTAAGTGCTCAGGGTGAAGTCAGGGGAAAACAGAACCCAGCCTTGGGTTTCCAGGGCCTTTTATACTCTCAGTTCAACTGCCAGTAGGTATCTGCCATGTGGCTCATGCCACCCTCAACATTCCATCCAGGGCAACTGACAGGTTTGACCTAAGCCAAATATGGTAATGCTAAAACCTGTATTACAACCCTTACCATTCTTCTGACTTGGAGCCAATACACAGTATTGACTCCAAGATGGACGGTAAGGGTTTTATTAAAAAAGAAAAAAGAAAGAAAAATTCAGGGACTTCCCAACTCAGCAAAATATTCCCAGACTTAACTGATGATGATGCAGCTACAATCCAACCTTGTATTCTTATCTTCACCTTGAGGTTTCTGAAGTTTCTGTGTGTTGTCTAAACTAATTGCAATGTCTGTAAAGCTGTAAAACTCTCTCTGTGCTTTTGGGGTGAAAGGGAACTTTGATTTCATATATAATAAACTTGTAACTCAATGGCACTTTGGAGAAGCAGCTATGAGCTAACAGAAAGATTGTCTCCTGTGTCCTGTTTCTTTATCAACTAAGCCATCCTTATCAGATTATCTGGAGATGATAAATAGATTTCGACAAGTAAATAAAAGAAGATTTAGGCATAGCATATAAAGAATATTTAACAAGGATACTGTGGCACTTAGGTTGAATAGAAGATAGCCTTCCTTGCCTCAATATGGAAATATTCTGATTAGCAAAGTGTTTGGTGACTCACATAGTCTGGAATGTCCACCAAGGAATAAGGGCCCTAATTCCACAGTCAGACAATCAACAAGCATTTATTAAGTGCGTGGAGCATTGTGCTAAGTGCTAGGAAACAAAGAAAAGCAAAAAAATAACCATTCTTCCCAAGAATATCAGTTTTGAAAAGGCAGACAACATGAAACCAACTATGTACAAACATGATATTTGCAAATAAATTGAAGATAACAGAAAAGGCATTAGTATTATGGGAAATTGGTAAAGGTTTCTTAAAGAAGGTAAAATCTTAGCTGAGATTTGAAAGAAGCCACAAAAACTTCCTGGAGATAAGGAGAAAGAATATTGCAGGATTAGGGGACTGTAAGTGAAAATGCATGGGTTGGGAGGTGGATTATCTTATTCTAGGAACAAAAAGGACACCTGTCACTGGATTACAGAGTATGTAGAGGAGAGCAAGATATGAAAAGGCTGGAAAAGTAGATGGGGCCATGTTTTTAAAAGATTAAAATAACAAACAAGATTTTATATTTGATCCTGAAGGTGATATGGAATTTACCGAATAGAGGGGTGATATGATCTGACCTACTCTTAAGGAAAGTTAGTTTAACAGCTGAGTGGAGAATGGACTGAAGGAGAGAAAGGCTTGTGACAGGTCAACCAATAGCTATTGTATTAGACCAGGCATGATGTAATGAAGGCCTCCATCATGCCATCATCAAGATGTCTAGAAGGCAGTTGGAGATTTAAGAATATAGGTTAGGAAAGAGATTAGAACTGGAGAAATAAATCTAAAAATCATCATCATAGAGATGGTAAATGAATCCATGGAAGCTGATGAAGTAATAATATAGGTGGAGAGGGGGCAGCTGGGTAGCTCAGTGGAGTGAGAGTCAGGCCTAGAGACAGGAGGTCCTAGGGTCAAACCCACTTCCCAGCTGTGTGACCCTGGGCAAGTCACTTGACCCCCATTGCCCACCCTTACCAATCTTCCACCTATGAGACAATACACCGAAGTACAAGGGTTTAAAAAAAAATTTAAGAAAAAATAATATAGATGGAGAAGAAAAGAGGGAAGAAGATAGAGATTTTTAAGAAAACCAAGGTTAGAGAGTGAGGCTTGGATAAAGATCCAATAAAGAAGACTTAGAAGTAACAGTCACACAGATAGGAGAGTCAGGAGAGTAGGGTCACAAAAATCTAGAAAGATAAAATCAAGAAGAGGCAGAGTTTCAAAGCCAGTAGAGAGATCAAAAAGGATGAATATTTAAAAGAACTCATTAAAATGTGGGACTCAGAGATCATTGCTAACTTTCAAACTGTTTTGCTTGGATGACATTGAAAATCATACTGCAAAGAGTTGAGAGAAAAGGGAAGTAAAGGCACTTATTTCAGATTGCTTTCTCAAGGAGTTTAGCCACCAAAATGAGGAGAGGTATGGGACAGTGCTAGAAGAAATTAATTGATCAAGTGAGGGTTTTTTGAGGATGGTTTTTAAAGCATATTTGAAGACAATAGGGAAAGAGTCTCTACTAGGAGGCAGGACATGATTGAAAATTAGTGAGAATGTAGAGATGAGAGGCAACTAGATGGCACATTATATATAGGGCTGGGCCTAGAGTCAGGAGCATATAAGTTCAAATCCAGATTCAGAACATACTAGCTGTGTGACTCTGGGCAAGTCACTCAATTTCTCCTTTACTTTCTTCAACTATAAAATAGGGATAATAATAATGCCTCACAAGGTTGTTATGGGGATCAAATGAAATAATATCTATAAAACTCTTAGTATTTGGCACATAGTGCTTAATAAAATCTCATTCCCTTCCCTTCCCTGATGATAAAAGGGATAATATGCTGAAAAATATCTCACTTGTACATGCCTTGACAGGGAGAAGGACTACCTTTTCATTTAAGACAAGAATGAAGGAAATAGTGGCAAAAGGCATTAGAGTGATGTAAGGGGAGGAGGAGGAGGAAAGAGGGAGTTCTTGGGAAGTTACCTCTTTTTCTTCAGTGAAATATAGGCAAAGATTCTTGGTTAAGAATGCAAGGGTGAAGTTTCAGGAGAGAGGAAAAATTTTGGAAAACTGCTGTGGTAAATGAGATAGTAAGTAAATTAGGAAGATATAAAAGGATTGCCTTGCCACAGTGAGGACTCACTGACACATAAGTGGGTCTTTTTATGACCTTAGCTGACAAGGAAGCTATGTTATTATGGCCAGAGGATTCCAGGAAGTTGCTAGAATGAAATTCAGCTTGAACTTTAGCCTTTGGGGCCAATGAATTCCTTGGACAGTTTTGCTACCCTTTAGGGAAAAATTATCCTAGTCTATGTTGGGGGAGTGGTAGAACAAAAATCCTGGCAAATAGTGATCCTATCACATACTTAGTCTTTAATCACTTTCATCTTATTTTTTTCATTTTGAACTTAACAATCAAAAAGGAGCATATACATAGCAGAAAACAAAAACTCTTTTCATATTATTGACTTTTAAAAAGTACATAAAAGTTTCATACATCACTTTTGAAACTGTCCTTTTTGGCTATGCTTCCTTCTGTCCATTTAAAAAAAGAAAACTTCCAATGTCTTTTTCTTTTATATATATATATAACTATTGCTAACCTTACCTTTGCACTAGCATTCTTGGTTCAGGTTTAATGTTGAAGTGAAATGAAGCATTTTCAAATCCTTGAATAGTTTATAAAAGGAAATTTACTTTGCCCTAACAAAGCAAGAATAGTGACACAAAGATATAGTGGCACTTACCTTCCAGGGATTTAGTGCCTCCTTCTCTATGTATGGAAACTCATCTGGTCAGCAGGTCAGAGTAAGGACACTTGTGTGGACTTCAAAAGTCCACTAAATTTGAGGAGGTCCTACTCTACATGAAAAGGACTTTTTATATGCTTATTTAATCAGGAAACTGGGTCAAGGGAGTCAGAAGCAAATTAAGTTCCGGGGACAACTTTGTTGCCTTTTGAGGAAAACTAGTCCCTATTGCAGAAGGGAAGTTGGACATGTGGGCCTAATCCATATTTTGAGGGAAGGAGGGATATAGTAGTCTTAACACACACTCTAACAAAGAAAAAAAAGTAACAAATTAAAAAAAAACAAGGAAAATAAATCCATATGGTAGCTATGATCAAAAATTCTGTACCTAGAATTAATAGCCATTCTGTCAGGAGGTGAGTAACATGTTTATCATATGACCTCTATAAATATGGTTGGTCATTACAATGATAAAAGTTCTTAAGTTGTGGGGAAATTGAAAAAAAATACAGTCTTTCTTCTATTTAAATTTTTAATTATTAATTTTAATATTCTTTAAAAAAATGTTGAGTTCCAAATTTTCTCCCTTCCTTCAGCAGCTTTCCCATTCACGAAGAAGACAAGCAATACAATGTCAAACATGTGAAATCATGAAAAACATATTCTATATTAGATATGTTGCAAACAAAAGCAAGAAAAATGAAGTAAAAAGATATTTTGATTTGAATTCAAATCAGTTTTCTCTCTAGAGGAGGAGAGCATTTCTAATTATGAGTCTTTCAGAATTTTCTTGGATAATTGTATTAATCAGAGTAGCTAAGTTTTTTTATAACTGATCATCATTCCAATATTGCTGTTAGTGTAGATAATGATCTGGTTCTACTAATTTCATTTTGCATCAGTTCATATATATCTTTCTAGGTTTTTTTTCTGAAACCCTTTCCTTCATCATTTCTTATAGCATAATATTATTTTATAACAATCATATACCACAATTTGTTTGGACATTCCCCAATTGATGGGCATCCCTTCAATTTCCAATCCTTTGTGCTATGAAAAAAGATAGTATATATGGCCAATTACCTGTAATAATTTTCCACATACATTTTTTGAAGTTATAAGATCCAAACTGTCTCCTCTTCTTTCCCTCCCCATTTCCAGAGATGGTAAGCAATTTGATCTAGGTTATATAAGTATTTTCATGCAAAACATTTCCATATTGTTAATTGTTCTAAGAGAAAACTCATACAAAAAAACCCCACCAAAGTAAAAACCCAAATAAACTAAAATGAAAAAATCTGCACTCCAACTCTAACAGTCTTTCTCTGGAGGTAGATAGCATTCTTTGTCATAAGTCCTTCAGAATTGTCCTGGATCATTGTATTGCTGAGAGTAGCTAAATCTTTCACAGTTGATCATCACGCAATATTGCTGTTACTATGTACAATGTTCTGGTTCTTTTTATTTCCCTCTGCATCAGTTCATGAAGGTTTTTCCAACTCTTTCTGAAATCATCCTGTTCATTTCTTATATCACCATCATGTACCAGAATTTGTTCTGTCATTCCCTAACTGATGGTCATCCCCTCAATTTCCAATTCTTTGCCACCACAAAAAGGGTTAGTAGGTCCTCCCCATTTTTTTTTAATCTTTGAACCTAGTTTCAGGATCAAAGAGTATAAAGAGTTTTAAAACCTTTTGGACATAGTTCCAATTTGCATTCCAGAAGGGCTGAATCAGTTCCTAACCCCACCAACAATGCATTAGTGTACCAATTTTGCCACATAACCTCCAACATTTATCATTTTCCTTTACTGTCATATTGGCCAATCTGATAATGTGAGGTGGTACCTGAGAGATGTTTTGATTTACACTTCTATAGTCAAGAATGATTTAGAACATTTTTATATGATTATTCATAGCTTTGATTTCTTCATCTGAAAACTGCTTGTTCATATCCTTTGATCATTTGTTAATTGAAGAATGGCTCACATTCTTATAAATCTGACTTAGTTCTCTCTATGTGAGATGTGAAACCTTTATCAGAGAAATTTATTATAAACATTTTTCCCAGGTTGTTGTTTCCCTTCTAATCTTGGTTACATTGGTTTTGTTTGTACAAAAATCTTTTAATTTAATATAAAAATTATACATTTTATATTTTGTAATGTTTTCTCATTTTGTCATAAATTCTTCCCTTTTCCATAGATATGCCTGGTAAATTAACTCAGCTATGCATAATTTCTCCAAAATGGTTGGACTAGTTCACAATTCCACCAACAGTTTATTAGTGTACCTATTTTTCCATGTCTTCTCAAGCATTTCCCATTTTTGATAGGTGTGAGAGGGTACCTCCAAGTTGTTTTAATTTAATTTAATTAATTTAATTTTAATTAACATTTCTCTAATCAATAATGATGAATAGCATTTTAATAGAACTAAAATTACTTTGATTTCTTCTTCTGAAGACTGCCTCTTCATATCCTTGGACTTTATTAATTGGGAAGGACTACTATTTTTTATAAATTTGACCCAGTTCCCTACATATTTGAGGAGTATTATTGTTATTATTGAAACTTGCCAAAAATTTTGACATTGCTTCAGTGTCTGTGGCAACATTTAGCTAAACGTAGTTTCTCTGATCTTGAATGACAAATAGGTTGGTGTGGTGGATAGACCACACCATCAGGAACACTCATTTTCCCAAATTCAGATCTTACCTCAGATATTTACTAGCTATGAAACCCTGGGCAAGTCACTTAATCCTCTTTACCTTAGTTTCCTTTTCTATAAAAAGAGCTGGCAAAGGAAATAGAAAGACATTCTAGTATTTCTGTCAAGAAAATTCCAGATGACATTATTAAGAGTTGAATACAACTGAAAATGACTGAACAACAATACAAAACTTTATTTGATTATCTCTTTAAATTGGTTCTATTTTTGCTTTGCCTTTGTCTGAGATCATGCCTTTGTAATTTCATCTGAAGCAAAATAATAGATTCTGCTCCTTATTTTAATTCTGGGTCTCTGTGTTTTTCTGTTTCAAGCGCATCTCTTGTAAACAAAGTATTGTTGGATTTTGGTTTCTAATTCATTCTGCTCTTTCTTTTTATAGGTGAAATCACCCTATTTACATTAATGATTGTGGTTACTATGTATTTCTATTCATTGTATTTTCTTCTATTTAGCTTTCTTTTTCTCTTTTTACTCTGATCCTCATCCAAAGTCTGTATTGCTTCTGATCACTGTCTTCTTTTATCTGCTCTCCCTTTTATCACCCCACATTTTCCTTTCCCAATTCCCTGTTGCGTAAGGTAGGTATCTATACCCAATTGAGTGTTTGCCTGCTTGTCTGTCTGTCTATTGACATATATATATATATATATATATATATATATATATATATATAGGGGTGGGGAATGGGGGGGTGAAAGGAATACTTGGTATGGCAGTTAAAAACTCAACTTAGGGGCAGCTGGGTAGCTCAGTGGAGTGAGAGTCAGGCCTAGAGACAGGAGGTCCTAGGTTCAAACCCGGCCTCAGCCACTTCCCAGCTGTGTGACCCTGGGCAAGTCACTTGACTCCCATTGCCCACCCGTACCAATCTTCCACCTATGAGACAATACACCGAAGTACAAGGGTTTAAAAAAAAAAACTCAACTTAGCCAGGGGAACTAATTAACCTTTTGTGAGTCCTTTGGGGTTATATTGAGCAGTAGGAAGTAACATTAAAGGATTTTAATAATAAAATTAGGTGGGGCAAATGGGAAATGGTGCAAACTATTCTTAACAGCTACAGGAGGGAAGAAACAGGGGTTTAGGTGGTCCAAGAAATCAGGGCAGGGAAGATAAAACTTACACTACACTATACTAGGCTAAATGCAAGCTTGACAGGGTTTTGGGGATCTCACTGCTTGCTCCAATGATATTCTCAGCTGTTCCCAGGGTCCAGGGTGTTAGTATGGTCCATAAACTCCACTGGGTCACTCCAATAGGCTGTCACAGGCCTGGAGGTCTACCCTCCAAAGCTACTGATCCAGACATATTTGTAGTTCCTCAAAATGCAGTCCAAATGGGGTTTCTCCAGTGAGATCAGGACACAAGCTCCTCCACCAGTGGCAAAAACTCCCAACTGTCCCAAAGTTCAAAAGTCCTGTGATCTTTCAGCCACATTCCAAAAGCCTTTAGGACGTTCAGCTAAGCTTGCATTTTCCAATATACTTTTCTAAATTTTTCACTTATCTATCTTGACTTATTTCTTATTACACTATCTACCTAACTACCTATATTGTGTATATGTGCATACCTATATAAATATATGTGCATCTATGTTACATATGTGTATATCTCCTTCTTTGAAGCAATTCTGATGAGTGAGGTTTAAGCATTTCTCCCTCCACTATAAAAACTCTTGGCATACCTCTTTTATGTGAGATACTTTTCTCCATTCTACCTCTCTCTTTCTCCTTCTCTTAGGACATTCCTTTTTCTCTCTGCTTCATTTTAAAAAGTCATTCTAACATATTCAACTTTCTATGTAGACTCATTCTAACTGCCCTTTTAATGTTAAAGTTCTTAGGAGTCAAAGGTATTATCTTTATTGGATCCCTCTTTCATGCTTAACTTGAGTCTCCTGAGTCATATTTGAAAGTCAAATTTTCTATTTAGCTCTGATTTTTTAGAATTGGGAATATTTGAAAATCCTTTATTTCATTAAATATCCATTTCCTCCTCTGCAAGAATATACACAGTCTTGCTGGGTAGATTATTCTTTGTTATAATCCTAGCTCTTTTGCTTTAAAAAATATCATATTCTAAGTTCTCCACTCCTTTAAAATGGAAGTTATTAAATCTTATGTGATATTTAAATTGTTTCTTTCTGGCTGATTGCAATATTTTCTCTTTGACCTGGGACCTCTTGATTTTTGGCTTTAATATTCTTGGGTATTTTCATTTTAGTATCTCTTTTATAAAGTCAGCAGTGAATTCTTTCACTGTCTATTTTAACCCCCAGATCTAAACTATTGAAGCAGTTTTCCTTGATAACTTCTTGAAATATGATGTCTAGACTTTTTTTTATTATGCCTGTGATGAACCACAAGCATCTTTGTGGTTCCTCTTTGCCCTGGAACTGCATGTGGACAATAGAGTTTCAAAAAAACAACAGATCCTACACCCGACGCTAGCAAAGGGTCCCTTGTAATCTCTATTTGTCTGACCTCTTTATAATCTCTAGTCTGAGAGCTCCTGAAGTTGCTGCTTTTGGTATTGTAGCTGCCTTCAAGGTCCACTATTGCCACTGCATGTGCCCTTGGCCAGCCCTTATCTCAGTATCATAGACTTCTACTGTGGACATCGCAAGTTGTCTTGAAAAATGTCTCACTTTGACCTTTTTGGACTGCCACTCTAGGATTTAATTTGAGGAATTATTTTAAAATGGTTTGGAGGAGCATGTTGGGCAATTTCAACTGGATTGCTACTTCTTCTCACAATTCTCTTAAGTCCTTCAAAGTTGTTTTTTTCTTTACAGTTTGTTGTACTCCTTGGTAAAATGTTTATTTGTTCATTTTCCTTTGCATCAATTTATACTATCCAAAATTCTCTGAAATAACTTTTGTTGTCCTTAATTATGTTATGATAATAATGCATTGCAAGCAGTATCTCTGGTAATCTCCATTGATAGGTACTCACCTTATATTCTAGTTCTTTTCTTTTTTAAAAATTATAACTTTTAGGCCTTGTTTTGAGATCAGGAATTCTGTTTCACCCAAAGCTATTCCCTCCCTACAATTATCTTCTTTCTCAATCCTTTCATTTCACAATCCTTCTTATCCTTTCACTCACTGTCATTTTTTTGCTTGTTTCCCAGCTGAATTTGTATTTCTAAAACAAATTGTGTATATGTTAAAACTTTCTTTGATTATTTCAGTTTAGTTAAAATAAAAACCACTCTCTCCAACCCTTCTTCCTTTCATGCACCCCAAAATGAGAAATAGCAAGTTCTGCTATGTTCTTCTTCCTTTATAAACTGGTATATTTCTTTTGGTAGCCATATTTCTTTTCCCCTCTAAAAACTCTCAGAACAAAGCTCATCTTCACTTGCCTTTCTCTGCTTGGTTCTCTATTTTTCTTATTTAATTCCCTCAATGTCCTTTGAAGACATTAAGGTTTTGAAAGAACATACTTGTTCTCTTCCTTTCAGAATGTTAGCACTACATTATCTGTTGAAAGCTATCCAACTGCTCCTGGATTCTGATAAGGGACAGCTTAGGTGATAAAGAAAAAAGTGGGGGATGAGACAATCTTGTCTGTCAGCTCATAGCTGCTTCTCTGAAGTGCCATTGAGTCACAAGTTTAATATATACAGAATTCAAACCCCATTTCACACAAAGGCACAAAGAAACTTCACAGTTGCGCAGAAAATACAAATTATGCCATGTCAAAAGAGCCTCAGCTGCTTCAAGGTAGAGATAGCCTGGAATAGAACAAGATCCAATTCTAGCTGCCTTATTATCAGTAAGCTAAGTCTGGGAATACTTTTCTGGGGAGGAAAGGCCCTGCTAGGTTGAGGTTTTGTCTAATTTTGACCTTGATTGTCTAGAATCAGTTTTGAGCCCAGCAGCTGCATTTTAACCAAGAGAGAAATTGTTAACCTTTTGACTTCTGGTTTGCTAAGAACTTAAAGTTTTTTCAATAAGACTATAATATTTCTCAATAAGAAAAGGTGTGGATCAGAAAAGGAGTCAAAAGAGGAGTCAAGATTTTTATCTTAGATAATACATCCAGTCTGGCTCTGACTAGCCGAAGAGAAGAGTCAACATATGGCCTTGCTGGACTGCATTGATATTTTGATGGGGTCCAAATAAAAATATCTATTTGAGATTCTGTTTCTCTTATTAGCCTCCCATAGTTATCATATTGCCCCTTTCCATAGCTTAAAATTTTTTCCTTTATAGGTAAATTTACCTTTCCAGGTTTCAATTGACTTTAATGTCTATATTTCAAAGTTCCTATCAACTCTGGTTTTTATGTAAGAAATATTTGAAAACTTTCTATTATATTAAAGATACAGTTTCTCCCTAGGATTATACTCAGCTTTTCAGGGACAGGTATTATTGGTTTTAAGAGTATTTCTTTTGTCTATTTTATTCTTAAACTCTTCTCTCATTCAATGTAGAAGCTACAGATCTTAGTTGATCCTATGGTTCTTTGGTACTTGAAATTGGTTCTTTCTTGACGTTGCAGTATTTTTTCCCTTTGAAATGAGCGTTCTGGATTTTGACTATGGAATTCCTGGAAGTTTTCATTTTGGGGTTCTTTTAGGGAGAAGATCATTACATTCTTACTATTTTTACACTGACCTCTGGTACTAATAGATTTGGGTATCTTTATTTGCGACCTTTTGAAATTTAGTTTCTATGCTTTTTATTATGATATTCAGGGAGTTCAATAATTCTTAAATTATCCCTCCTTAAAGTATTTACCTTATAGGTCAGCTATTTTTGATATTTTCTTTTTTTAAACAAAGTTTTCTGATATTTCTTATTCTTTTATGGATTCAGTGATTTTTGTTTGATGTTGTTGGATTCTATTTTTATTAAGGTAAAGTTTACCTCAATTTCTTCTTTCCCCTTTTGTCAATTTATAATGTATTTTTAACATTCTTTTCTTTTTAAATGTTGAGTTCCAAATTCTCTATGTCCCTTACCCATCCAGTGAAAAGGCAAGCAATATATCAATTATATGTATAATAATTCAAAACATATTTCCATATTAGTCATATTTTTTGAAAAGCAAGAAAAATATAGTGAGAAAAATACACTTCAATTTCTACTCAGAGTTCATCAATTTTTCCTTTGGATAACATATTTTTTATCACAAATCCTTTGCAATAGTCTGGATGATTGATCAGATTGATCAGATGATTATCATTGATCAGAGTAGCCAAGTCTTTCACAGTTGATCATCATTACAACATTGCTGTTACCTTATACTACAGTGTCCTGGTTCTTTTTAGTGATTCCCTCACCTCTTGTGGGATTTACATTCCAGAGATCCCTTGGACAGGTGAAAATCTGTGAAGCAGTGGTGTTTTATATATATATTTATAAATCCTTCCCACTCTCCTGTAAATCTTTCCCACCTACAATCATTGAGCCAATCAGTGCCCAGGATACAGAACACAGCACTGTGGTTGGTTGCCCTTCATTGCATCAGCCAATAGTGTGTCATGTACAATCTCACATTGGCAATCTTGTCCAAGCAGTAGTGGCTTATGTTTCCATTATGTATAGTATAGTATTCATCTGCAAAATCCGGTGATATAGTGAAAACTCTGAGATACAGAATTAGATTTTTTTAAACTCATGATAACCTCTCTTATTTAACATTGTACTAGAAACACTAGGCAGTAGCATTTAGAGAAGAAAAATAAATTAAAGAGGTTAAAATAGGCAATGAGGAGACTAAACTATAACTCTTTGCAGATGATAGGATGGTCTACTTAAAGAATCCTAGAGAATCAACTGAAAAGACAGTTGGAAAATCAACAACTTCAGCAAAGATGCAGGATGCAAAATAAACTCATATAAACCATCAGCATTTCTATATAATTCCAACACAATTCAGCAGCAAGAATTAGAGAAATTCCATTTAAAATTACCCTAGACAATATGCCGAGAACCCCCCCCAGGGGAACAAGGTTCCATCAAGTCAGTGAAGTTTGACATGTTCCTACACTGACCCTTGTGACCTTAAAACCGGCCACAGGATGGATGAAAAACCCAATCAAACCCCTCTGTGCGACTCCCTTCTGACCAATACTTCTTATTATTGAAATTATTATAATCTATATCTTTAGGAAAGCCCCAAGTCTTATAGAAATTCCATCATTACCCTATAGTAAACCAGCATTTAATGAGTTAATAGTTCATACCCTCAGCAAAATAGCAGAAGCTGCTTTAATCTCTCTCTCTGTCTCAGAAATTTCAAGAACATAGCATGGCAAATCAAAATACTTTCTTGCTTCACTACTTTACCACACTGAACTCAACTCCATAAATTTAAAGTTTCTCACCCTTTAACCTACCTTTTGAAATATGTTGAAGGTCTGTTATCAAAATAATAATTGGATAACATAAGTCTTGGTAGCCTTGAATTCTGTTTAAACTAAAATGTAATCTATATGGAAAAATGTACTCTGCATGCCAATTTCTATGTAACCTTGAGCTCTACTCTGTTTAGTGAAAAAATGTAATTCATGCCAGCATCTGGGAACTTGAGAAAAAAGTATAAAAAATAAAGATATAACAGGAAGTTCTCAGAACAGCTTCTGCAACTCCACTGTGTCTCCAACTCTCTCTCTCTCTCTCTCTCTCTCTCTCTCTCTCTCTCTCTCTCTCTCTCTCTCTCTCAGCTAAACTGTTCCACCTCCCAGGATATCTGGAGCTGCTGGCAGGCTTCTGGCAACAATATAAAATATTTAGGAATCTATTTACCAAGACGAACACAGGAATTATACGAACACAACTACAAAACACTTTCCACACAATTAAAACTAGATCTAAATAACTGGAAAAACATTAATTGCTCATGGGTAGGATGAGCTAATATAATAAAAATGACAATCCTACCCAAATTAATTTACTTATTCAATGCTATACCTATCAAACTACCAAGAAACTTTATTTATAGAATTAGAAAAAATTATAACAAAGTTCATTTGGAAGAAAAAAATCAAGAATATCAAAGGAACTAATAAAAAATGTGAAGGAAGGAGGTCTAGGAATATCAGATCTTAAAAGTGTACTATCAAACAATGGTCATCAAAACAGTATGGTACTGGCAAAGAGACAGAAGGGAGGATCAATGGAATAGAATTGTGATAAAATATCCTTGGCAAGATTGTATACAATAAACCCAAAGATTCCAGCTTTTGGGACAAGAACCCACTGTTTGACAAAAACTACTGGGAAAATTGGAAAACAGTATGGGAGAGATTAGGTTTAGATCAACATCTCACACCCTATGCCAAGATAAATTCAGAATGGGTAAATATAAAGAGGGAAATCATAAGTAGGTGAACATAGAATAGTATACATGTCAGATCTATTGGAAAGGAAAGAATTTAAGATCAAGCAAGAGATAGAGAATATTATAAAATGTAAAATGTGTAATTTTGATTACATTAAATTAAAAAGGTTTTGTACAAACAAAATCAATGCAACCAAAATTAGACAGCAAAGGAAAGTAATAAATATTGGAGGGGATGTGCCAAAATTGGGACACTAATGCATTGCTGTTGGAGTTATGAATTGATCCAGCCATTCTGGATGGCAATTTAGAACTATCCCTAAAGGGCTTTAAAAGACTGCCTGCTCTTTGATCCAGCCATACCACTGCTGGGTTTGTACCCCCAAAGAGATAATAGGAGAAAATACTTTTACAAAAATATTTATAGCTGCACTTTTGTGGTGGTGAAAAATTGGAAAATGAGGGGATACCCTTCTATTGGAGAATGGCTGAACAAATTATGGTATCTGTTGGTGATGGAATACTATTGTGCTGAAAGGAATATTGAACTGGAGGAATTCCATCTGAACTGGAATGACCTCCAGGAATTGATGCAAAGCGAAAGGAGCAGAACCAGAAGAACATTGTACACAGAGACCAATACACTGTGGTAAAATAGAATGTAATGGACTTCTGTACTAGCAGCAATGCAATTACCTAGGACAATTCTGAGGGAATTATGGAAAAGAATGCTACCCACATTCAGAAGAAGAACTGTAGGAGTGGAAAAACAGAAGAAAAACAATTGCTTGAACACATGGGTTGAGGCAGACATGATTGGGGATGTAGACTCAAAACTACCACACCAATGCAACTATCAAGAATCTGGAAATAGTTCTCATCCTAAATGGACTCACCAAAAGAAGTATTAAGTGTATAAATGATGTTATTAAAGAGGATACTGTGGTAAATCAGTTCTCCTCCTTGAAGGAAAGACAGGAGTGAATTCTCTTCACTAGACCAGTACAAAACTACTTGGAGACTAATTTTATCTATAAAACTTATTTATTTCTATTTTAAAAGATATAACTATAAGAATTATAAACAAGGGAACTCTAACACTACAGGAAAACCAGATATCCACCCAGTCTTCTACGTTTGCCACAAGACAAAGTCATCTATTCTTGATGCTACACTGACCTTCTTACCACTTCCTAAAAACCCATAAAAGATGCTATCTCACTAAAACTAATCTATAATCTTTATTAAAAGTAACTTAATTTTTTAAAGTGTCTCCAAGCAAACCAAGTCAGTTAGCCAAATGTAAGAGGTTAAATGACCAAAGTGTAACTCTGAGATGGCTCCTAGAGCTCAGGCAAGCAGGCCTTCAGTCTTTCTCCTCTCACAAACAGTTCTCCAACACAGCAGATCTCACATCTTCTTCATGATGAAGTCCCACAGTGAGGAAAGTGAAAACCCCTCCAGATGATTCAGAGTTCTTTCTCTCTCCTATCAACAGCAGAGTTGAACACCAGAGAGCAAGATCTGAGTTGGTCTGTCCCCTCCAGAAGCCAGAGACCAACTCCCAGAGCCCAACAGCTCAGAACTCTGCCTGCTCTCCTCTCTTCCAGGATCCAAGCTCATGTCCAGAACTCTCTCTTGCCTGCAGTCTTAAAATTCCTTATCCTAATCAATACTTAATCAATATCCTTATTACAGATAATACTGGCACTAAATAAGCAAATTGAATTAGGTAGAATTATCATTTTTATTATATTATCTCAGCCAATCCATGAACAATTAATATTTTTACAATTTTTTACATATGTTTTTATTTGTGTGAAGTATTTTGCAGCTGTATTCCTATAATGTCTTGGGCAGGCAGATTGCCAAGTATTTTAAATTGTCTGCACTAACTTTATTTATTTATTTATCTGTTTTTAAGCCCTTACCTTCCGTCTTGGAGTCAAGGCAGAAGAGTGGTAAGGGCTAGGCAATGGGGGTTAAGTGACTTTCCCAGGGTCACACAGCTAGAAAGTATCTGAGGCCAGACTTGAACCTAGGACCTCCTGTCTCTAGGCCTGGCTCTCATTCTACTGAGCTAGCCAGCTGCCCCCTCTGCACTAATTTTAAAAGGCATTTTTCTCTCTTCCTGCTGGATTTTGTTGGTAGTATATAGAAATGCTAATGTTTTATGTGGGTTTATTTTATATCATCTTTTATTTTATAACAACTTTGCTAAAGCTGTTAGGTTTTCTTAGTATACCATTAAATCATCTGTAAAGGGTGATTGTTTTGTTTCCTTGTTGCCAATGTTTATTTCTTCAATTTCTTTATCTTGTTCTATTGCAATAGCTAGTGTTTCTAGTAAAATATTGAATATTATGGTGATAGTGGACATTCTTGCTTCACTCCTGATATTGGGAAAGTGTCTAGTTTATCCCCATTACAGATAATGCTTACAGATAAATACTCTTGGTTTTAGATAGATATTCCTTATAATTTTGATAGGTTCCATTGATTTCTCTAGTGTTTTTAATAAGATAGGTATTATATTTTATTAAAAGCCTTTTCTGCTTCTATTGATATAATCATGATTGTTGTTATTGTTATTAATATGGTTAATTATGCTGATTTGTTGTTCATTTGTTTTCAGTTTTGTCCAACTCTTTGAGACCCTATCTGGGGTTTTCTTGGCAGACATAATGTAGTGGTTTGCCATATCTTTCTCTAGCTCATTTTACAGATGAAGAAACTGAGGCAAACAAAGTTAAGTAGCTTTCATAGGGTCACACAGCTAGTAAGTGTCTGAGGCCACATTTAACTCATGATGATCAATCTTCCTGACTCCAGGCCCTGTATTTTATCCACTGCACCACCTTGTATTATGCCAATAGTTTCCCTAACATAGAACCAGTCTGTCATTCCTGATATAAATCCCACCTGGTCATGATCTCTGTAATATAATGCTGTAGTTTTTGTGGTGTTTATTAATTTTTTCCATTGATATTTATTAAGGAAATTGATCTGTAGTTTTTTCTGTTTTTTGTTCTCCCTAGTTTAGATGTTAAAATTATATTTATATCATAACAGCAATTTAGGATAACTCTTTCTTAATCTATTTTTTTCAAATAATTTATATAGTATTGTGATTCATTGTTCCTTAAATGTTTGATAGAATTCACTTGTATTCATTGGACCTGGGGATTTTTTTCTTAGGGAACATATAGTTAATTCAATTTCTTTGTCTAAGATTGAGTTATTTAAGTATTGTATTTCCTCTTCTGTTAATCTAAGCAGTTTATCTTTTTGCAAAATTTCCCATTCATGTCACTAGGATTGTCCATTTTATCATGATATATTTGGGCAAAAGCTACTAATAATTCTTTTATTTTCATCTTCATTGGTGGTGCATTCATCCTTTTCATTTTTGATACTAGTAATTTGTTTTTTAAAAGGTTTTCTTACAATTTAACCAATTGTTTATCTATTTTATTGGATTTTAAAAATAAAACGAACTCCTACTTTTGTTGAATATTTTTGAAAAGAAAAACTTTCCATTTTATTAATCTCTCTTTTTATTTTCAGGATTTCCATTTTGGTATGTAATTGGAGATTTCTGATTTGTTCTTTTTTCTAGATTTTTAGTTCCATGCTCAACTTATTGATCTGTTTTTTTTCTCTCTTTTACTGATGTACAAATTTAGATATATAAATTTTCCCATAAGTATTTCTTTGGCTTTATGCCACAAATTTTGGAATGTTGGCTCATTGTTATCATTGTTTCTATGATTTTTTCTTTGACCTACTCATTCTTTAGGATTAGATTAATTTTTAGTTAGCTTTTCATCTATACTTCCACACCCCTTTATTAAATGTTAATTTTTATTGTATTATGGTTTGAAAAGGGTGCATTTAACATTTCTGCTTTACTGCATTTGGTTGTGAGGTTTTTATGCCCTAATACACAATCAATTTTTGTGAGGGTGCCATGTACACCCAATAAAAGGATAAACTCCTATCTATTCCCAATAAGTTTTCTCCAGATCTATCATATTTTATTTTCTATGATTCTATACATATCCTGGGTTTCATTTATTTTAGGGTAAGATTTATCTACCTCCAAAATAGAAAACTAAAGTTCCCTCTGAGTAACATTTACTGTCATTTTCCTCTGTTCTATGTGAATGCTATGCCACTTATTGCTTAATGTATCTTTTAGTAAGATGTAGTTTCTATGCTTATTCCTTTTTTGCTCTTTTTTTAATAATAAAACAAGATTTATTTTATAATGAGAGTAAGGAAAACTGGTAGGTAAGACCCTAACACTCTTTTTAAAAATTTTTTTAAACATTTATTAATAATTATTTTTAACATGGTTACATGATTCATGCTCCTACTTTCCCCTTCACCCCCCTTTACCCCCCTCCCATGGCCGACGCACATTTCCACTGGTTTTATCATGTGTCATTGATCAAAACCTCTTTCCAAATTGTTGATAGTTGGATTGGTGTGGTAGTTTCGAGTCTACATCCCCAATCATGTCCGCCTCAACCCATGCATTCAAGCAGTTGTTTTTCTTATATGTTTCCTCTCCTGCAGTCCTTCCTCTGAATGTGGGTAGCGTTCCTTTCCATAAATCCTTCAGAGCTGCCCTGTGTCATTGCATTGCTGCTAGTACAGAAGTCCATTACATTCGATTTTACCATAGTATGTCAGTCTCTGTGCACAGTGTTCTTCTGACTCTGCTCCTTTCACTCTGCATCAATTCCTGGAGGTCTTTCCAGTTCACCTGGAACTCCTCTAGTTTATTATTCCTTTTAGCACAATAGTATATACAGCCATTCCCCAATTGAAGGACATACCCTCCTTTTCCAGTTCTTTGCCACCACAAAAAGCGCAGCTATAAATATTTTCGTACAAGTCTGCTTATCTATGATCTCTTTGAGGTACAAACCCAGCAATGGTATGGCTGGATCAAAGGGCAGGCATTCCTTTATAGCCCTTTGAGCATAGTTCCAAATTGCCAGCCAGAATGGCTGGATCAGTTCACAACTCCACCAGCAATGCACTAATGTCCCAATTTTGGCACATCCCCTCCAGCATTCATTACTCTCCCCTTCTTTCATTTTAGCCAATCTGCTAGGTGTGAGGTGATACCTCAGAGTTGTTTTGATTTGCATTTCTCTAATTATTAGAGATTTAGAACACCTTCTCATGTGCTTATTGATACTTCTGATTTCTTTACCTGAAAATTGCCTATTCATGTCTCTTGCCCATTTATCAATTGAGGAATGGCTTGATTTCTTATACAATTGATTTAACACCTTGTATATTTGAGTAATTAGACCTCTGTCAGAGTTTTTTGTTATAAAGATATTGTCCCAGTTTGTTGTTTCCCTTCTGATTTTAGTTGCATTGTTTTTGTCTGTACAAAAGCTTTTTAGCTTAATATAATCAAAACCATTTAATTTACATTTTGTAATTTTCTCTAACTCTTGCTTGGTTTTAAAATCTTTCCTTTCCCAGAAATCTGACAGGTATACTATTCTGTGTTCACCTAACTTATTTATAGTCTCTCTTTATATTCAGGTCATTCACCCATTCTGAATTTATCTTGGTGTAGGGTTTGAGATGTTGATCTAAACCTAATCTCTCCCATATTATTTTCCAAATTTCCCAGCAGTTTTTTTCAAATAGTGGATTCATGTCCCAAAAGTTGGGCTCTTTGGGTTTATCATACACTGTCTTGCTGATGTCATTAACTCCAAGTCTATTCCAATGATCCTCCCTTCTGTCTCTTAGCCAGTACCATATTGTTTTGATGACTGCTGCTTTATAGTATAGTTTAATATCTGGTACTGCTAGGCCCCCTTCCTTCACATTTTTTTCATTATTTCCCTTGATATTCTTGATCTTTTGTTATTCCAAATGAAATTTGTTATAGTTTTTCCCAATTCAGTAAAGAAGTTTTTTGGTAATTTGATAGGTATGGTGCTAAATAACTAAATTAATTTGGGTAGAATGTTCATTTTTATTATGTTAGCTCATCCTACCCATGAATAATTAATGGCTTTCCAATTGTTGAGATCCAGTTTTATTTGTTTGGAAAGTGTTTTGTAGTTGTTTTCGTATAATTGCTGTGTTTGTTTTGGTAGATAGATTCCTATGTATTTTATATTGTCTAGGGTGATTTTAAAAGGTGGTTTTCTTTCTACCTCTTGCTGCTCTAATGTGTCGGAAATATATAGAAATGCTAATGATTTATGTGCATTTATTTTGTATCCTCCAACTTTGCTAAAGTTGTTGATTATTTCTACCAGCTTCTTAGTTGATTCTCTAGGATTTTTTAAGTAGATCATCATATCTGCAAAGAGTCTCCTCATTGCCTATTTTGATACCTTCAATTTCTTTTTCTTCTCTAATTGCTACTGCTAGTGTTTCTAGTACTATGTTGAATAGTAGAGGTGATAATGGGCATCCTTGTTTCACTCCTGATCTTATTGGGAAGGCTTCTAATTTATCCCCATTGCATATAATGCTTGTTGATGGTTTTAGGTATATACTGCTTTTTATTTTTAGGAAGGGTCCTTCTATTCCTATACTTTTCAATGTTTTCAATAGGAATGGATGCTGTATTTTGTCAAAGGCTTTTTCAGCATCTATTGTGATAATCATGTGATTTTTGTTAGTTAGACTGTTGATATGGTCAATTATGTGGATGGTTTTCCTAATGTTGAATCATTCTTGCATTCCTGGTAGGAATCCCACCTGATCATGGTGGATGATCTTCTTAATTACTTGCTGGAGTCTCTTTGCTAATATTCTATTTAAGATTTTTGCATCTATGTTCATTAGGGAGATTGATCTATAGTTTTCTTTTTCTGTTTTTGGTCTACCCGGCTTTGGAATCAGTATCATATTTGTGTCATAAAAGGAATTTGGTAGGACTCCTTCTTTGCTTATCATATCAAATAATTTGTATAGTATTGGGATTAGTTGTTCTTTGAATTTTTGATAGAATTCACTTGTGAATCCATCAGGCCCTGGTGATTTTTTCTTAGGGAGTTCTTTGATGGCTTGTTCAATTTCTATTTCTGATATCGGATTATTTAGGTATTCTATTTCTTCTGCTGTTAATCTAGGCAGTTTATATTTTTGTAAATATTCATCCATATCTCCTAAATTGTTATATTTGTGGCCATATAATTGGGTAAAATAGTTTTTAATGATTGCCTTAATTTCCCCTTCATTAGAGGTGAGGTCTCCCTTTTCATCTCTAATACTGTAAATTTGGTTTTCTTCTTTCCTTTTTCTTATTAGATTGACTAGTACTTTGTCTATTTTACCTGTTTTTTCAAAATACCAGCTTCTAGTCTTATTTATTAATTCAATAGTTCTTTTACTTTTGATTTTATTAATTTCTCCCTTAATTTTTAGTATTTCTAATTTAGTTTTCATCTGGGGATTTTTAATTTGTTTGCTTTCTAATTTTTTGAGTTGCATGCCCAATTCATTAATCTCTGCCCTCCTTAATTTGTTAATATATGCACTCAAGGATATAAATTTCCCCCTGAGTACTTCCTTGGCTGCATCCCATAGAGTTTGGTAGGATGTCTCATCATTGTCATTCTCTTCAATGAAATTGTTGATTGTTTCTATGATTTCTTCTTTGACAAATTGGTTTTGGAGAATCATATTGTTTAATTTCCAATTGTTTTTTGATTTGCCTGTCCAGGTGCCCTTACTAATTATTATTTTTATTGCATTATGATCTGAGAAGGTTACATTTATTATATCTGCTCTTTTGCATTTGTTTGCTATGTTTCTATGCCCTATTACATGGTTAATCTTTGTGAATGTACCATGTGCAGCTGAAAAGAAGGTGTATTCCTTTTTGTCCCTATTTATTTTTCTCCACATATCAATTAAATCTAATTTTTCTAGGACTTCATTCACCTCTCTTACCTCTTTCTTATTTATTTTTTGGTTTGATTTATCTAGATCTGAAAGAGGAATATTTAGATCTCCCACTATTATGGTTTTACTATCTGTTTCCTTCTTGAGCTTTGCCAGTTTCTCCTTCATGAATTTGGATGCTATACCACTTGGTGCATACATATTGAGCGGTGTTATTACCTCATTGTTTATACTGCCTTTAATCAGGATGTAATGACCTTCCCTGTGTTTTTTAATCATATCTATTTTTACTTTGGCTTTGTCAGAAATCATAATAGCCACTCTTGCCTTCTTTTTCTCATTTGATGCCCAAAACATTTTTTGCTCAAGCCCTTAACCTTAAACTTGTGTATGTCTACCTGCCTTATATGTGTTTCTTTTAGACAACATATGTTAGGATTTAGGTTTCTGATCCACTCTGCTATTTGCTTCCGTTTTGTGAGCGAGTTCATCCCATTCACATTCAGAGTTACAATTATCAATTGTGCATTTACTGACATTTTTGTATCCTCCCCTAATCCCACCCCTTCTTCTTACACTATTTTCTTTTAAACCAGTGGTTTGCTTTGAGCCGGTATCCCTTATCCCCTCCCTTGATTGACCTCCCTTTCTACCCCCTCCCTTGTTATACCCCTCTTTTTATTTTTAAAGGCCTAATGAATTCCCTCCCCCTTCTTCTCACCTCCCTTTTTTTTGGCCTCCCCAATCCCCTGCTCCCCTTGGTTTATCCCTTCTGACTTTCTGAGTAGGGTTAGATAGAGTTTTTTATCCCAATGGATAATACAGCTACTCTTCCCTCTCCGAGTTGATTACACTGAGAGTAAGGTTTAAATATTACCTCTTAATGCTCTCTTTCTCTCCTTCTTATAATAGTATTTGTCCCCTCCCCTTCCCATGCCCTCTTTGTGTGTAATAGAATATCCTATTTTTCTTATTCACTCAAGTTTCTCTTGGTGTCCCCTACTATTCACCCCCCTCTTTCCCACCCCTCATGTCATCTTAGACCATTTAGTATTCCACCCTCTCCCTATGAATTATTCTTCTCATTGCTATAATAGGGAATACTATAATAGTGAATAGAATTCACTACAGAGAATTATACATTGCATTTCTCCACATAGGAATACAGATACTTAGATCTTATTGAAGCCCTTAAAGAGTCAAATTTAAAGAATTATGAGTTTTCTTTCTTTCCCCTCTGTTTCTTGTTTACCTTTTCATGTTTCTCTTGATTTTTGTGGTTGGATATCAAACTTTTCATTTAGTACTGGTCTTTTCTGTGCAAATACTTGGAAATCTTCAATTTTGTTGAATGCCCATACTTTCCCCTGGAAGTATATAGTCAGTTTTGATGGTTAGTTGATCCGTGGTTGAAGGCCCAGCTCTCTTGCCTTTCTGAATATAATATTCCAAGCCTTGCAGTCTTTTAGTGTGGAGGCTGCCAGATCCTGTGTGATCCTGATTGGTGCTCCTTGATATTTGAATTGTCTCTTTCTGGCTTCTTGTAAGATTTTTTCTTTTGCTTGAAAGCTCTTGAATTTGGCTATTATATTCCTGGGTGTTTTTCTTTCTGGGTCTAGTGTAGAGGGTGATCTATGGATTCTTTCAATGTCTATATTGCCCTCTTATTGTAGAACTTCAGGGCAATTTTGCTGAATAATTTCTTTTAGTATGGAGTCCAGGTTTCTATTAATTTCTGCTTTTTCTGGAAGACCAATGATTTGCAAATTGTGTCTTCTAGACCGGTTTTCTTGGTCTGTCACTTTCTCATTGAGATATTTCATGTTTCCTCCTATTTTATCAGTCTTTTGGCTTTGTTTTATTTGTTCTTGTTGTCTTGAGAGATCATTGGCTTCTAATTGCTCGATTCTAGCCTTTAGGGACTGGTTTTCGGTTATAATCTTTTGGTTTTTGGCTATAATCTTTTGGTTTTCCTTTTCAATCTGGTCATTTCTGGTCTTCAATTGACTTGCCTCACTTTCCAATTGTGAAATTCTGCCTTTTAAACTGTTATTTTCTTGCTAGATCTTTTTCTCAACATCTCAGACTTGAACTCTTCAATAGCTTGTGACCAGTTTTCATTGCTTTTGGAAGGTTTGGATATGATTTCTTGTTTGTCCTCCTCTGTTGTCTAGATTTTCTCTGTGTAAAAGCTGTCGAGTGTTCCAGATTTCTTCCTGATGATCTTTCTCCCCTGAGCTTCCCGATTTTGGCTTGCCATTGTTAGCCCCGGGCCTTTTGGGCTTTATCCTCACACTCAGGGTTTGTCTGAGCTCTCTAAGCTCCGGAGGCTTCAGGTCTCTTTGTTCTCTGGGTAGAACCTCCTGGCCATCCCTGGTCTGCCCCTCTGCCCAAGGCTCCTTCAGCAGTCTCAGGGTGCTGCTTCCACAGCCATGCTCCCATCTGCCCAGGGTCCCCACTCAAGGTCTAAGCCTGCCCTCGAGATCCTAGTCTGCGCCTAGGGCACTGCCTTAACCTGTGCAAATGCTCAAGAAAGTCTGTGCGAGTTCTTTAGCCTCTTGGCGTCCTAAGTCTTGCTGCTCTCAGGAACAAACCCTGGAGCTGCCAGTGGGTGCCCCAAACCTGCTTTACCTCTTGTAAGCTGGCCTTGGCACTGTAGGTGGTATAGCGTGTAGGGGAGGGGATTCTTCCTCTCGTGTTTTAGTGAGAGCTGTTTCACCCCTTTATAGCGTGGAAATGCCCCGATTCCATGTACCTTCAATGCTGCTCCCTGTTGTGGGGTCCCTTCATTCGTCTGGATTCGTTTTTATGTCCCCTTGAGGAGTCCTGTATGCTTCGGTTAGGAGAGATCAGGCTGCTGCTCCTTACTCTGCCACCATCTTAACCAGAAGTCTCCTTTTTGCTTTTGCTCTGCCTAGGATCATGATTGTTTCCCTTGCTTATTTACTTCAGCTAAAACACAATTGATTCTGCTTTAGCTCTTTATTTTAATTCTGTATGAATCTATTTCAAATGTGTTTCTTGTAAACAACATATCATAATATTCTAGTTTCTAATTCATTTTCTTATCTGCTTCTGTTTTTTGGGTGAGTTCATCCTGTTCATATTCACAGTTATGATTGCTAACTCCCTTATTTTCTCATTTATTCTTCTCTTTCTTTTTTATCCTATCCCTCCTCTACATTCTGTTTTGCTTCTGACTACTTACTTCTTATATTCCCTCTCCATTTTATTACTCCCTCTCTTTTTCCTATCCCCTTCTCCACCTACTCCCTGATAGGCTGTGTTGGAATCTGTTTTCTATTTCCAACTGAGTATGTGTATGTATGTATACATATATGTGTGTGTGTATGTATGTATGTATGTATGTATATATATATATATATATATACACACACACATATATTTCTTCTTTTCCACTCAATTTATACTTGAGTTTCAAGTATTGCCCAACTATCATTTTTACTCCCATTGTAAAATCTCAACCACAAAAATTTTCCTCATTCTTCCCCCAATGCATCGCTCTTTCTCATCTCTCCATCTTTTTCTCATAGCATCTCAATATAATTAAATCATTCTTTCACCTCTTTTCTGTACAGAATCCTTCTAACTGCATTAATGGAAAGTTCTTAGAAGTTACACTCATCATCTTTCCTTAAAGAAAGTAAATAGTATAACCTTGTGTGTCCTGTTTACCTTTTTTTTGTTTTTTTTGAGCCTTCTATGTGAAAGTCAGATTTTCTATTCAACTCTAGTCTTTTTATGAGAAATGCTTGAAGTCCTCTATTTCATTATATATTCATTTTTTCTTGAAAAATCATATCCAATTTTTCTGGTTAGGTGATTCTTGATTTTACCTTCCAGAATATCATATACCAAGCCCTCTAACTCCTTTCATGTGGTAGTTGATAAATCTTCTATGACCCATACCGTGGCTACATGATATTTGGAAATTTTCATTTATTTAATATATTAGAAATTTTTCCCATGGATACAAGATTCATGTTATTTCTCTCCTCCCCCTACCTCCTCCCAAAGCAAATGTGCAATTCCACTGAGTTTTACATGTGTCATTGATCAAGACCTATTTCCATATTATTGATATTTGCACTAGGGTGATCGTTTAGAGTCTATATTCCCAATCATATCCCCATTGGCCCATGTGATCAAGCAGTTTTTTTTCTGTGTTTCCATTCCCACAGTTCTTCCTCTGAATGTGGATAGTGTTATTTTTCATAAGTCCCTCAGAACTGTCCTGGATCATTGCATTGCTGCTAGTAGAGAAGTCCATTACATTCAATTGTACCGCAGTGTAATCAGGTATTTGAACTGTTTCCTTCTGGCTACTTGAAGACTTGGAAGCTCTGAAATTTGGTTGTAATATTCCTGGGAGTTGTCATTTAGGGAATTTCTTTCAAGAAGTGATCAGTGAATTCTTTCATTTTCTGTTTTATTGTAGGATATCAGGATAGTTTCCCTTGATAATTTCTTGAAATATGGTAACTAGACTATTTTTTTTGTCATAGCTTTTGGGTAATCCAATAATTCTTTAATTATCTCTTCTTGTTCTATTTTCCAGATCATTAGTTTTTTCAATTAAATATTTGACATTTTCTTCCATTTTTTTTATTCTTTGATTTTGCTTTATTGTTTCTTGATATCTCATTGGAGTAATTATGTAATTTTTTTTCAGTGCATTTGTGTACTTCTTTTCCCATTTGTCCATTTCTGTTTTTTAAGGTGTTATTTTCTTTAGTGTTTTTTTCATGCCTGTTTTATCAAGGTGTTAATTGTTTTTTCATAAATTTCTTTCTTGGCTTTTATTTCTTTACATACTTTTTCCTATACCCTAAATTCTTACTGAGTCTGTTTAGAATTCACTTTTTTTCCCCTTTGAGGCTGTGTTGGAATCTGTTTTGACTTCATTGTCTTCTTCTGAAATTGTGTCTTGATATTCCCTTTCAGCATAGTAGTATTTTATGGCCAGGTTATTATTATTTTTCTAACCCATACCTTCCATGGCAGAAGAGTGGCAAGAGCTAGGCAATGGGGGTTAAGTGACTTGCCCAGGGTCACACAGTGAGGAAGTGTCTGAGGACAGATTTGAACCTAGGATCTCCCATCTCTAGGTCTGACTCTCAGTCCACTGAGCCACCCAGCTGCCCCCAAAGTCATTTTTTGGTTCATTTTCCATCCTATTTCTTGATTTTAAACTTTATATTAATGTTGATTCTGTTCTTGGCATCATAGGGGAGGGTCTCTGTCTCATTTCAAGCTTTTTGCATTTCTATTTTCAGAGTTAGTTCTGGAGGTTTGGAAGTTTGGGATGATTCTTAGGTGTTGTGAAATGAGTAGATGAAAGAAAATAATATTGGGGTACAAGCTTGTGCTCATACAATTTTAATAATCCTTATCCCTATCCCTTCCCCAGTGATAAGTTGAAGCCTCCTGAGGAAGATATGTTGCATGGGGTTCTTATCTAATGCTATAGGCCCTAGCCCCCATTCTTGTGAGAACTTAATTGTCATTAAAATACTGTCATAGCTGTTAATTGTAATATTAATTACTAGTGATTAGTTCCCTGGCATCACTTTACCATTTAACATGAATTAGCTGTGTAGAAAGAATTCTTTCCTCAAAGTTCTTCCAACACAGCTCATCTTACCCAGCATCCCATTTGTGTGCTTATGCTGCATGAATGGACGGATGTGAACCCATGTGTGGCGGGGATGGGTGGGGATGGAGGGTAAAAGTTTTGATGTGGCACTGCCCTCTCTCTCTGTTTCCCAGAATGGGGCGGGGGAAACTGGCTGAGAGCCAGGAGGTGGTCAGTTAGTTTAGATTAGGCTTTAATCTACTTTCTCTGTCTTTAGTGATTATTAATAAAACTCTATGAAAAAAAGAATATGGAGTTATTGTTATTAATTTAAATTTATTTAAATTTTACAAGGTTTTATAGTGATATACTCAGAAAATATAGTAAAAGCAGAGGTAGAACATATCCCCTTGAACTAAGGGCATACCCTTTGCCATACTACCTTAGTTCCACTTTGCTTCAGACACATTTAAAAAATCAAATTGATCCACTTCATAGTTAGTTATATAGTCTGTTCTTTGAATGTACTTTTATGGCACCTGGTACATGATGAATATATATTAGTTAAATGAAAGCATCCCATAGAAGTCATCTTAACTAAAACTAAAGTATTCAATCAAGAACAGAAATATTTTTGGCAGTAAATGACTCCTATCTATGATCTTGGTAGGACACCTTTGCAGCAGCATTTCAATAGATAAGAGAGTAGGGAAGAAGAGGAAGAGTGAGAGGAAAGAAGGAAGGAAAGAAGGAAGGGAGAAATCTTTTTTCAAAACACTGGTTAGTCCTTTCAGGGCACACTTTAGTTTCTGGTTCAACAATCAATCAAAAGTCTTTTCTGTGCCACATGATTAGTAGTCCAGAAACACTCATATTTTCATCTGCTCCCTCAAATAGAGAAAATGGCATTTCCATTCCATATTGTGGGGCTCTTGAGAATCCTGCTAAATTTTTGCAATATAATTTGTAGGAAGATATATATAAAACATAATGGCTTTTCAGAAATGAAATTCAAAGTGCATTATTTCTAGTACTAGACATTATTTCTTAATATTTACAAAAATTAGAGATCAATCTCACAGTGAAGTTAAGTAATAAATTAAACTTTTTTTAATATTGCTTATTTTTCTGGCTTTTAAAAAAGACTCTAATGGAGGTTCCGGGTTAAGATGGCGGCAGAGTAAAAAGCAGCTCTTAACCTCTCCTGACCGAAACACACAAAACTCCTCAAGGGGACATAAAAACAAGTCCAGACGAACGGAGGAACCCCACAACAGGGCACAGCGTGGAAGGTACGTGGAATCGGACATTTCCATGCTATAAAGGGGTGAAACAGCTCTCACTAAATCGCGGGATGAGCAACCACCCCACCCCCACCCCCTCCACACACACCACCTATAGCGCCAAAGCCAGTTAAAAAGAAATAGAGCAAGTTTGGGACACCCATCGAGCCATTGGCAGCTACAGGGCCTGTTCCTGAGAGCAGCAAGATTTCGGACCCCAATAAGCCAAAGAACGTACCTGAAATTTGAGCGAGGGAGAGCACAGGTGCGGTGGAGGCGTGGGTGGAGGCAGACCCTGAGTGGGGAACCAGTGCAGCCGGGTATACGACAGTGGAAGCAGTGCCCTGAGACTTGTAAAGGAACCTCCAGCAGAGGATCAAGCAAGGGGGTCCACCAGGGGGCTTGACCTTGGAAAAAACCAGAACTCAGACCTCAGAAGCCAAAAGACCGCGGCGAGGATAAAGCTGAGAAGTTACTGAACTAATGATGGCTACCCAGACTCAGGAAGTTCAGAAGAGAAAGCTAAACAACAAGAAAAAGAAGTCTTTAACACTTGACAACTTTTACACAGAGAAAATTCAGACAACCGAGCAAACAGAGGAGGAGAACAAACAAGCATCTGGACCCTCCTCAATTAAGGAAAACAGGTCACAAGCTATGGAAGAGTTCAAAACTGAGATTCTGAGGAGGATGGAAGAGATCTGGCAAGAAAATAACAGTTTAAAAGGTAGAATCTTGCAACTGGAAAGTGAGGCTCAGAAATCAAATGACAGTTCATAAGCAAATTGAACACCAGAAATGACCATATTGAAATGGAAAACCAAAAGATTATAGCCGAAAACCAGTCCCTAAAGGCTAGAATCGAGCAATTAGAAGCTAATGATCTCTCAAGACAACAACAACAAATAAAACAAAGTAAAAAGACTGAAAAAATAGAAGGAAATATGAAATATCTCAATGAGAGAGTGACAGACCAAGAAAACCGGTCTAGAAGACACAATTTGAGAATAATTGGTCTTCCAGAAAAACCAGAAATTAATAGAAACCTGGACTCCATACTAAAAGAAATTATTCAGCAAAATTGCCCTGAAGTCCTACAACAAGAGGGCAATATAGACATTGAAAGGATCCATAGAACACTCATAACATTCGATCCAGATAAGAAAACGCCCAGGAATATAATTGCCAAATTCAAGAGCTTTCAAGCAAAAGAAAAAATCTTACAAGAAGCCAGAAAGAGACAATTCAAATATCAAGGAACACCAATCAGGATCACACAGGATCTGGCAGCCTCCACGCTAAAAGACCGTAAGGCTTGGAATACAATATTCAGAAAGGCAAGAGAGCTGGGCCTGCAACCACGGATCAACTACCCATCAAAATCGACTATATATTTCCAGGGGAAAGTATGGGCATTCGACAAAATTGAAGAATTCCAGGTATTTGCACAGAAAAGACCAGGGCTAAATGGAAAGTTTGATATCTAACCACAAAAATTGAGAGAAACATGAAAAGGTAAATAAGAAACAGAGGGGAAAGAAAGAAAACTTATAATTTTAAAATTTGCCTTTCTAAGGGCCTCAGTAACATCTAATTATCTGTATTCCTATGTAGAGAAATGTTATGTATAATTCTCTGTAGTGAACTCTATTCACTATTATAGTATCCACTACTATAGTAATCAGAAGAATAATTCATAGGGAGAGGGTGGAACACTAAATAATCTAAGATGGCATGGGGGATGGGAAAGAGGGGGTGAATAGCAGGGGACACCAAGAGAAACTTGAGTGAATAAGAAAAATAGGATATTCTATTACACACAAAGAGGGTATGGGAAGGAGAGGGGACAAATACTATTATAAGTAGGAGAGGAAGAGAGTATTAAGAGGTAATAATCAAACCTTACTCTCAGTGTAATCAA